>NW_025954216.1:0-475595 GCF_022376455.1 Epithele typhae | reverse complement strand
ACCAAGATCGAGGAGAACATGGCACCCGAGGCTGGCGTGGAGGTCATTGACTGTACAGACAAGTGGATTACTCCGGGTTTCGTGGACACGCACCGGTACGCGACAGGTGTTCCTCGAAACCTTGCTGGCATGCTGACTCCGGACGTCCTTCTAAAGCCATGTCTTCATGGCCGTCATGCGCGGCAACCATTGCGAGTGAGCACTGGAACGCCGCCGCCGCCATTCTCGAGCCCACCCTGACATCACATTCACGCCGCAGCTGGCTGCTGACCGAATACTTCATCAAGGAGTCCTGGTGCGTCCCTCCGCGCAGCTCTCCATCCACGTTCGAGCACGACGCCCGACCGTCGCACTCTACAGGACCGTCCAGGGCGACCTCACTCCGGACGAGGTCCGCATCGGCACCCTCGCCGGCTGCCTCGACGCCCTCCACAACGGCGTCACCACCCTCCTCGACCACTTCCACGCCGCGAACACGCGCGCGCACCTCGACGCCGCGCTCGCCGCCACGCTCGAGTCCGGCGCGCGCGTCGTCTGGGCCCCCGCGCGGCAGTCCGCGCCCACGCGCCTGTACCCTTCGATGGAGTTCGCGGACGACGCCGCCGCGCGCGCGTGGCAGCTCGACGCGCTCACCTCGCTCGCCCCGGAGCTGCGCGCGGACGGGCGCGTGACGCTCGGGCTCGCGTACGACGTCCTGCGCGGCGCAGATGTGGCGCCGCACGTCGAGTTCGTGCGCGCGGCGCGGGCGGCCGGGGCGCGAATCGTGACCGCGCACGCGCTCGTCGACGAGCACATCACGGCCTGGCGCGACGCGGGGCTCATCGGGCCCGACGTGGTGTTCTCGCACTGCAACAGCCTGCAGGGGCGCGCGGACCCCGAGGACGCGGTGTGGAAGGTGCTGAAGGAGAGCGGGGCGGGGATCGGCGCGACGCCTGTGGACGAGCTCGGGATGGGGCACGGGAACCCGGTCGCGTTGGAGGCGCTCGCGCGCGGGGTCAAGTGCGGGCTGGGAGCGGTGAGTCGTTCGCTCGGGCGTGGTGGATGTGCCGGGAGACGGGCTGACGGGCTTGGGCTCGGGATGGCGCAGGACGCGGTGTCGATCAACGGCGGAGACATGTTCACGCAGATGCGCACGCAGCTCCAGTGGTCGCGCGGGGCCACGCACGAGAACATCCGCAAGAACAAGCTCGCGCTCCCGTACAAGAACGAGTGGAACTCCGCGGACGTCTTCCGGCTCGCGACTCTCGGAGGGGCGGAGTGCTTGAACATGGGGGACGTGATCGGAACGGTCGAGGTGGGGAAGCGGGCGGACCTGCTCGTGTTCGACACCAACACGCCCAACCTTGGAGGGGCAGCAGACCCGGTCACGGGAGTGGCCTTCCACGCCGGGAGCGAGGACGTCGAGACGGTGTTCGTGGATGGGGAGATGGTGAAGAAGAACGGGAAGCTGGTTCGGAGCTGGGGTCCGGTGGCCATGGAGCTGAGGAAGCACGCTGACGCGATCCGCGAGCGGTGGTCGGCCAACAAGCTTGAAGGAGAGTGGAAGAAGTGGTGGGACACCTTCGGGTCGCCCGTGTGGTAGTAGTAAAGAGCCTTGATTATGATATGCGTGCCATACATCTGGGACGACTTGATAAAAGGAACACGGCTCACCTTGCCAGAGTCAGTTCCATGAAAGGTGGTGGGCTCTTATTTGCGAGCGTGTGCGGTGCATAACATTCGGAGCTTCGTAGTAGTAAGAGGGTACACATGTACGGCATACGCACTAGACGAAACAAAGAGAAGAGATTCGGCGCATGTTGGTTTCCCACTGGCGAGCGTCCTGGACGCCCCCCAGCGGTACTTATCCCGAGGACCACGAAAAGGTCTGCGCCAGGACGGGCCACCCCAACCGGCGCGCCCGCCCCCCCTCGGGAAAGGAAACGACATACCTTCCAGACTGACCTTCGCATGCATCTTCGCCGCCTTCGGGAGTCAGATTTGCGTCGCGTGCCTGAGCCCCAAGCTCGCTCTTGATATCTCGGCTCGACACTGGAGCGACGAGAGCCTTCCGCGCATGGGGACGGCTTGAGAAAAAAAGGGACCAGACTCCTCTTGATGGGCGCCGGGCTTCCGGCTTCAACTCACGCCGTCTTCGGGGGACAGACTTGCGTCGAGTACCTGAGCCCCAAGCTCGCTCTTGATGTCTCAGCCCGACACTGGAGCGTGAGAGCCTTCCGCGCATGGGGACGGCTTGAGAAAAAAAGGACCAGACCCCGCTTGAGACAGGCGGACCGCCGCCGCACGTTGCGGGACCCACGACGGGGCGTCTTCGGTGTGCATTGGAGACCGAGGGCGCTTGCGGGTTCGCGAGGCGAGTCTTCGGCCCACGCGGACGGCCGACACCTGCAAAAAACGACTGCATCATAGAGGTCAGCACAACAGTGCGTGGCAAGGGTGGAGAGAGAAGAGAAAAGCCTGGTCAGTGTCGGCGGCTGACAGTTGTGAAGTTGTTGGGAGAGGCGACGTCTTGCACTGGTCGAAGGCGTTGAGGGCCGTGGAGGCTGACGATGGCGGCGTTGAGACTGATGCGTAGTCAGTGGCGAGGGAGGTGCTGAGGTCGAGGTCGAGAGGGAAAAAGGGAAGAAGAGGAGGAGGAGTGAGGGGAAGGTGGGGGTTGGGGATGAGGATGAACGACCCAGCGAGGGCACCTTTTATAGACTGGGGACTGGAGGCGAACCGTGTTTGTTTGTTTGTTCGGCGCACGTCTTGCGACACACCGCAGGCTGGTTACTTATCGGAAGTGTCAACCACCTACCCATATCCGGTCTTCCGCGACGGGTCGGCTGGGTATAGTAACCTCGACTGGGCTGGGCATGTGATATCGCGCCCATTTTGCTCAAGCTGCGGGTGCACGAAAATCCAACAGCGGAAAGAGTCGTCTACGGGCGTCTAAATCTACGTCGTTGGAGCGGACGTCTGCTGTGCGGCGATGCTTCGAGGCGCTTGGCTGGCTGTATCCGACCGCAATCCAATATTCCGGAAGAGAAAAAGAGCGTGGCTCCTTGATCATATGCCGGTCTGATGAGAAAGGTGGGATGGTATGTAGTTATAGCGGGGAGTGGATAGCGTATGATAGCGAGCGCATGCATGAGGGAGTGGGGGTTGAAAGAGTGGGGATTAGAGGAGTGGTGGTCGAAGGGCTCGAGTGCGAAGGCGTGTAGGTTGAGGAGAGTGGGCGCAGGAGTGGGGATGGAGTAAATATTTCAAACAGTTCATCATGGGTATCTCATCGAGGGGTAACTGACGGGCCGTCACAAGGTATATTCTCCAGACGCTGCAGCGGCATCCGAGACAGCATCAACGACGTATGTCGCAGGCTTCTCCACCAGAGCAGTAGATGTGGAAGCTCCGATCCCTGGAGGTGCGGCAGTGGTATATCCAGGCTGAGCCAACGACGTAGTGGTAGGAGGCGTGGAAGAGAGAGCGCCGTGAGTGTGGACGCTCGCGCGGATCTTGATGATATCCTGGCGTGAAAGATTGGCCTCGTTGCACAAAGAGCGGAAGATGGAGTCCTCGCGGTCGAAGAGAGCAAGGGGCGTGTCGAACTCGGCAACGCGGCCGCCATCCATGACGAGAATGCGATCATAGTACACTGCGTGGACGGTCAGGGCGCACTCGGCCAACCGCGATGTGGGGGAGCGTACCGATGGTATTCAGCCGATGAGCGATGCACAGAAGAGTGGAGGACTTGAACTCCTTCTGGATCGTGCGCTGAACTTTGGCGTCCGTTTCGACATCGACGTTGCTCGTAGCTTCATCCTGAAGTTTCAAGAAATATTCATCAGACACTTGCTTGGATCTTACAGGGTACCGCGGGACTCACCAGAACGATGATCTGACTGTTCTTGACAAGCGCCCTGCATAGTGCGAGCAACTGCTTCTCGCCCTGACTGTAGTTGGATCCCTCATCGCCGACCGCCGCGTCGAGACTGAACTTAGCATCCGTGGCGGAGTCGACCGGATTGCCCTCCTTCGGCAGCAACCACGCGCGCCTCAGCGCCTCGATCAGCTCCGCATCTGTCCTCGTCTTCATCGGATCTCTGCGTCGCCCACCCACTTGTCAGCGCGAAACGAGAGCCGCGTCAGCTGCGGATACACTCACAGATTCTCCCGCAGCGTTCCCTTGAACAGCAGACTGTCCTGCGGCACGAGCGCGAGCCGTTCCCGGAGCACGTCTAGCCCGACCGTCGCGACGTCCACGCCGTCGACCTCGATCGTCCCGCCTGTGCGTTGACAATCCGGAAAAGCGCTTGCATGAGCGAGCTCTTGCCCGCGCCCGTGCGGCCGACGATGCCGACCTTCTCGCCGGGCTCCGCGCGGAAGGAGACGCCCTTGAGCACGGTGGGGAGCCCGGGGCGGTACGCCATCTCGACGTCTTTGAACTCGACCGCACCGTGCTCGGGCCATGACGGCGGAGGATCGTCTGGAGTCGTTGGTGCGCCTTCCGAAGGGAGGTCGATGTAGTAGAGCACGCGCTCGACGGCGTTGAAGTTCTGCTCGTTCTGGGCGTAGGTGGAGACAATGGCCGCTGAAGAGATATTTGCATGAGCGAGTCGGTCGCTTGAGCAGGGACCGGAGAGGAGACCCACAAAAGATTTGAGTGACTGGGGATATCAACGCCATTAGTCAAAACACGATGAGAGAAACAGAAAAGACATACTGCTGAGAGAGTACGTCAGCACGACACCAATCTTGCTAGGATCGACAGATGTCCGGAAGCCAGCCGCGAAGAGACAGATACCGAGGATGAGGATGTTGCCGAGAATATCGAGTCGGATCGCTAGCCAGCGCTGGAGGGCGAGCGTCATGTAGTATGCGCGGTTCTCCTCGTCGAGGCCCTGATCGGACTTGCGGACGAAACGGTCCTGAAGAAACTATAAGTCAGAACGTCGTGGGCGTAGATACTCAGCGACTCGCCTGAGCACGGTAAGCTCGAACGGAGCTTAACCCGGTCAAGGTCTCTGCATTTGCGGTTTCACGACTCAGACATGAGGTCGACAAATAGGAGGTAAACATACCTGAATAGGAAGCGTAGAGACCCGAACGCAAGATGGAGTCAATGCGCTTCGTCTCGACAGAGCTCCGAGTGTAGTACATTGCCACCAAGGTGTAGAAGATAATCATCGGGATGAAGATGAGACCGAGCAGCGGGAAGGTGTAGAAGACCAGTGCGGCAGTTCCGAAGACAGTACTAGACGACGGATTGAGTACACCACTGAGAGGATGTTCAGAGAAAACAGACCTGATGAGAGTAAGTAGCTGGTGCAAATGAAGTGCGATCAGTCATAAGCTCGCGTTCAGAGGGAAATATACACATACCACGACGCCGTAAATGGCCAGCTCCTGGTCGATAGTGTCTTGATCCTTGGAGAAACGGGCAATGATGCGACCTGTTACCAAGCATAGAGGTTAGCCAGAAGGTAGTCAGACCCTCAATTGAGCACGCACCCATCGGAGTAGTGTCAAAGAAGGAAACAGGGGACCGAACGACTGCGTTGAATGCGGCCTTGTATATCTTGAGACCCCCAGTCAAACCCGCCAGACTAGAGATAGTCGGTAAGTCAGTGCGTTCCTCGTGAAGAGTACTGCCAAAGCTCACCTGATGGTCATACTGAGCGCGAACTGGAAGACCCCACTTGCGACGCCTAACGAGGAGTACACCCCGATGTAATCGGCTTGCGAAAAACCTGGGACCTTTTGGCCCGTCCAGAAGCTCAACCAAAGCGTGTCCCCAACTGGTGCCAGCATGAGCTCATCGGCCCCCGACCCCGAGGGCAGACGAAATACGCACCCGTGGCAGCTTGGAAAAGGATGATCCACAGCAGGATGAGGGGCATGATCATGACCCCGCCGCAGTACTGGAAGTACCTCACGTAGACCGACCAGGACACTGAGCCTTGATCCGCTCCTCGTCTTGCATGAGCGCGTCCGTCGCCTTCGCGGGGGCATTCGAGTCTGTAGTGTCGGCTGCAGCGTCCCTCGTGGTCTCCTCAGTTGCCACAACCTTCTCCTGGCGCTCTTCGGACCCGTATTCCTCAATGAGGCGCGAGAACGTGAGACCATTGGCCATGAGCTCTGCGTACGTGCCCTGCTCGACGATCTTGCCCTCGTCCATGACGTAAATGTAGTCCGTGCGGTCGAGAACGTGCAAGGAGTGTGTGACGAGAACACGGGTCTTGTCCGCGAGGGACCACGCAGGATTAGGGTGTCGAGCAGGGTCTTGCCGACGTAGGCGTCGACGGCGGAGAGCGAGTCGTCCATAAGCACGATCTCGGCGCCAGAATAAGCAGCGCGCGCGAGGGAAACGCGGGCCTTTTGACCGCCAGAGAGGTTGATGCCTTTCTCGCCGATTTCGGTAGCCTCGCCATCGGGAGCATCTCGAGGTCAGGCTCGAGGCAGCATGCTTTGACAATGTCGCGGAATCTATGAGCGGATGTTAGTGACCAGAGTGTGGATGGTGCAAGAAAGGAGCTGTACTCACTGTGCGTCGTTTTCCTCTTTCCCGAACACGATGTTTTGCCGGAGAGTTGCGTTCATGATCCAAGCCGTTTGGGGAACATATGCGGCCTCCGACGAGAAGACGCATTCGCCACGGACCTTGCGCATCTCCCCAATCATCGCTTGCAGTACAGAGCTCTGTGAAGCACCCTCCGCTGTCAGCACGCGCCGGAAAGAAACGAGTCAATGAACCGCCCACCTTGCCAGATCCAACACGTCCGACTATGGCCACGAACGCCCCTTGGGAATGTTGAGCCTCAAGCCCTCAAGTGTGAAAGGCTTCTCCTCCTTCTCTTCCTTGACTTGGGTTTCCTTCTCGGCGGTAGTCGGTAAGATTTCATCCTTGACCTTGTCCTTACTCTTACTTTTGTCTTCGGAGGCGAGGACGGCCGAGTCCTTGGTCTCTTCCTTAGGCGCAGGGTCCCACGTGAAGTCTCCGTCGACGGAGATGGCGTTGGCAGAGCCCTCATCGATCAGGTAGGGGATTTCGAGCTCTTCCGCGCACAAGAAGTCGCTGATGCGTTTGAGGGCCACCGAAGCATCGGTGGCTTGGGCGAGAACGATAGGGAGGAGTGTGAGGGGTGCGCGAATGATCTGTAGAGGTGTTTTAGATACAGTCGCGAGGCTTCTATACAATACGCGACGTACCGCAAGGAATTGCACCGAGGAGAATACAGTGGCGACATCAAAGCTGCCATTGCGCAATGAAAAGACTACCTGCATCATGTCGCGTCAGCATGAAGTCGCTATGCCCCTTTGTATGCACTCAACGTACAATCGACAAAATCGTGGCAATGGTAGGCGTGACGGAGACCGTACCGATGAGGCCCGAACGAGAGATCCTCAATCAGGTGAATAGGTGAGCAGGGGGCAAGGCATGCCGAACGATGCTGTAGCGACTCACTCTAGGGCACGCACTGTTCGAATCTCTTGAGCACGAAGATCGCCAACTTGGCGGGCATAGAAGGACTCCCAGGCAAAGTACTTGATGAGGCGGATACCGGAGAACACCTCGGTCGTCGCGCGGACGCGCTGATCAGTGATGGCGACACCCTTCTTGCGTTGAGAAAACATTATGGCAGCCAAGATGACTTGAACCGGGAAACCGAGGAGGAGCACCTAAAAACGAGTGATTATGACCCCATCGGATAGAGAGCGGTGTGACTTACGCCAACACCGACAACACCCGCAACACCAATCTGTGCAACGCTAATAAGAGGGTATAAAAGCGGCCTCAATGTTATTCTCACGTTACGGATGAGCAGACCGATGCCGATGGCGATCTATCAACCATCTCAGAGAAGTGGAAAGACGGGGACCACATGGATTATGTACCTGAATGGGGGCAACCCACACGCTGGACGACAGTCAGTAGCGTGGAAGTGCGAGGACAAGGACGCGACGAACTTGTGAAGTGTCTGGCTGTTGTGGTCGAGCCGGGTGGCATCCGTGGAGATCATCGTTGTGATTTGGCCCACGTTGTGCTTGAGACGAGCCCTGCCGCTGAGACGTAGCGACTTGCGGAAGACTGCGCCGATGACCTGCACGGCGAGTGGTCAGTCAGATTCTTTCGGCTGCACGCGCTGAAAATGACTCATACACTAGTACGAAGACAGATGCCGTTCGTCATGGCGACTGTGAATAAGAACAAACCATGAGATCATGAGCGCCGCAAGGAGAGAGAGGAGCTCTAACGCACGCATCTGGTAATGGTTTGAAAACTAGAGTGGGAACCTCAGCTGTGCTCTGCAGCGAAGCGAAGTAATAAACGCACTAGACTAGATGCCTCTGTACCAAAAATCGTAGATCAGCAGTCGGAGTATTCAAATACTGTAGGCAACGCGCCTTGCATGACGAAGATAGCGAAAGCGAGCCCGATCCCGTATCCAATGCCTTGGGGTGTTTCCAACCCGAAGGCCGCGCGCTCTTCGTCAGTTGCGCGGAAGTACACAAATGAGTTGGTAAGCCATGTCAAGAGTATTTGATTGACCAGCGGTGTCGTTGTGTTCAATGTGTCTGTGGTCGAACAAGCTCAGGTGTTTGAATGAGGAATGGGTAACACAACTCATACCGGAGATCAGCAGGAAGATGCCAGCAGTCCACCACTGCTTCCAGAACACACTGTGCAGAGCCTTCATCAGGTTCGAGCTGTGTTGAGTAGCTACAGTCGGCTGCTCAGATGTGAGCTGGGGCCTGTTCTTGCCCTCTGTCGTGTCTTCGGACCCATCAGTATTGACGTTTGAGGATGGCTCCGGAGATCTCGTCGCGGCATCGGCCTTCATCGGAGTAAATGATGGACGTTCCTCGGGACGACATCGACGGTAGAATGCTCGCTCGATAAGGTCGGTTAGGTGTCCAGTGAGACGTTGATCGGGCAAGGTCCAAAAGTCTGCGAACACGCCAGCGATGAACGATACGCGTCATGGGCGGGGCGGGGCAGGTTGGAAACTCACCGTCTTTCTCGAGCGGTCTCGAGAACCCCACGGCTAGGAAAGGGTCTAGCCAAGAGAACAACAATCTCGAAAGCGGCCTGTGCACACATGGCGGTCGAGGAGTAAGCTGCAGTGCCACCGTGCCAAAGAGCGCCCGGAAGGATACGCAACTCACCAAGCGCTCGTCTCCGGGATGACCTTGCCACGACCGAACGCTGGGGCAGCCGGTGGTGGACGAAATGGGTTCCTCATACCTTCTTGTCGCCGAGGAATGAACCGAGACGACCAGAGCACTATTTGCCCAATCTATATACCACCAATGCCGGAGACGCGTGGTTTCACAGCTGCGCGAAATGCCACGTCATGTCAGTCCCGGCCCCCGAGGCCGGCATCGGCCAGTGTCGTGTTGGAGTCGGCGCCAGAGGTGCAAACGTACCTCGGGCCACTCGCGTAGATACTTCTGTAGCCATTGTACTTGCCCCGATCGCGTCCTACCGCCCCAAAATACCACACCAGGAACATTTACTCCCCACATTGTCAAACGACAAGTACTGCGATGTTGAAGATATCACACGACGTAGGACACACCAGCCGCATCCTCGGAGATCCGATATCCGTAGTTCCGAGTCGAGTCATCGTGAATCAAAGTCGTGGATCAAAGCTTGTATAGTAGCGCTCCGTCCATGTGCACACACCTCCGGCGCCGCCGAAGCTCATACACGGATCCTACTGGCCGTCTTTGCGGAGTTGACGATCCGCGTGTGAGTGGGCCATGTAGAACCCGAACCCGTCGCTCGAGCCATGACTCGGAGCGTCAAAATAGGTCGAACCTTGTTGGTTTATAAATTATGACTGACGCCTACAGCTGGATCTTGCTCTCGACGCAGGACCATATCAGTCAAGGACATCTACTGGAGGCGGGAGGTATAGACCTTTGCAAGACAGTGTCTCACCAGCCTATTACATAACCACTCACCGCCATGCCCAAGTACATGCCCAAGTACCTTCTCAAAGGGGGGAAGATCGCGACAAGCGTCAAGGGCAACGACGGCGTTCAGACGTTCTACGGAGACCTCCTCGTGGAAGGAACGACGATGACCAAGATCGAGGCGGTCATCGACTGCACGGACAAGTGGATCACGCCCGGCTTCATTGACACTCACCGGTGCGTTCGAAGCTATTTTCGCGCTGTACATGACTGACACAAGCTCTGGCAGCCATTTGTTCATGTCGGTGCTCAGGGGAACCACAGCGAGTACACACGACATGCTTTGCAGACGTTCCATGGCTAACGAGATTGCACCTCCGGCAGCTACCTCATGACTGAATACATGATCAAGATGCCGTGGTCAGTCCCGCCTCTTCCGCACCAGGTAACACAGTCGCACTCACTCCACACGCGGCGCAGGACCGTCCAGCCCGACATCACCCCAGACGAAGTCCGTATCGGCACCCTCGCCGGCTGCCTCGACCCCCTCCACAACGGCGTCACCACCCTCCTCGACCACTTCCAGGCGACGATGAGCCCCGCGCACTTCGACGCCGCGCTCGCCGCCGTGCTTGAGTCCGGCGCCCGCGCGGCAGTCCGCGCCGACGCGCCTGTACCCCGCGATGGAGTTCGGCGACGACGCGGCCGCGCGCGCGCGGCGGCTCGACCGCATCACGCGCCTCGGGCGGGAGACCGGCGGGAGCCTGCGCGCGGACGGGCGCGTCACGCTCGGGCTCGCGTACGACGCGCTCATATCCGGGGCCGGGGGCGAGGCTGGGGCGGAGGCGCACCGCGGCTTCGTGCGTGGCGGGTGTCAAGGTCGTGTCCGCGCACGCGCTCGCGGACGCTCACATTACGACGTGGCGAGACGTGGGCCTCCTTGGGCCGGACTTGGTCTTTGGGCACTGTAACAACCTGCAGGGGCGTCCGGAGGCCGGGGACGAGGTGTGGAAGCTGCTGAAGGAGAGCGGGGCGGGGATTGGGGCGACGCCGCTGGGCGAGCTGGGGACCGCACAGGGATACCCCGTCGCCCTTGAAGGGACCGAGCATGGAGTCAAGTGTGGTCTGGTAGTGGTACGTGTCAGCGTCTCGTTTGTTCCGCGATAAAGCGTGCTCACCTGGATATATGGCGTGGGACGTCGTGACTATATGCAGCAGTAGCCTATTCGATCAGATGCGGGTCCAGCTCCAGTGGCAGCGCAGAATGCACCACGCTGACGTTCGCGCCAACAAGTCCCCGGCCCCATACAAGAACAAGTACAACGCGGGCGACGTCTTCCGCCTTGGGAACCTTGGAGGTGCAGAAGTCTTGAATATGGAGAACATCATCGGCACTATCGAGGTGGGCAAGCGCGCCGACCTCATTGTCTTCAACGCGAACTCTCCGAACCTCTGTGGGGTTGAGGAACCAGTGGTCGGCGCTGTCTTCTACGCGTCAAGCGAGGACGTGGAGATGGTGCTTGTCCGTGGAGAGATTGTGAAGAAGTGCGGGAAGTTGGTGAGGGACTGGGCGCCGGTGGCGAGGGGGTTGAAGTCGAGGCGCGGACGATATCAGGCAGCGTTGGCCGGAGGACAGGCTCGAAGGAGAGTGGAAGAAGTGGTGGGATACCAACGGACCACCCTTTTAGCGCGAAAATACGGCGATATTGCTTTGCTCTGCCTATGCCGATAAGTAGCTGTTTACATGTTCCACCAACCATGCTCCCACTCGATCGCCAGTAAACCCGCGTCACGGAGTCGTGGAAGGCTGTTCCAGATGCAGTCCTTCAGCGTAAGCATACAAGGTGACATTGACTGCAATGAATCCATGGTAAAGACGATTTTCACACGTTGGAGCGTTGGGATGAATTTGAGCAGTGCGTCTTCTAAGGTTGCCAGATTCTCGGGGCATATATCGGAGAGAACCGCCGACTGTTCTCCATCGCTCATGCCCGGATCCCGAGGAATGCTGAACTCGAGCGTGAAAGCGCGGAGGTCGGTGGTGTTTGGGAGAGTGTATATTAGACGGCCACATGTTTCATAGAAAGGAGAACCTTGGAGCCACGCTGCTTCCTGTTCATCGTGAGCCACGAAGAGAGACTTGAGGGAGCGACAGTGTCCGAGATGAAGTTGCGAAGGGTCTGGAAGGAAGGCTTATCTCAGCATTGATCTCAAGAGCTACAGCTAGACGTACCGATTACACTGGCAGCGGCAGCGGCAGGAAGTTTAATCCCGAGGGAACGCAAGTGGGGTCCAGCCTCTTTAGGACTGAGATGAACCATTGCAATTCATAAGGGGCCGTAGAGCGCAGGCACAGCGAACGTAAAGGTCCTGTGAGAGAGCCTGACTGGCGAAGTAGAGTGTACAGGTCGGCGGCAACGTCCATATGAATGAATTGTAAGTCAAGGGACCGCACGGTGGTAAATCCAGAGGGACGGGAGAAAACCGGAGGTTTCGCATGTTGGGCCAAAGTCCCGCCTATCTCGTCGTACGTAGCCAGCAGAAGCACTTCAAGATTATCGAGAGAAGTGAAGAGCGATACGAATGCGAGCAACGTCTGTCGGCTTGCGACAACAGACATGTAGTTGGCGATCCGCAGGTACTTTAGAGGACGGCGTATCCAGGTCGGGATAGTAGAGCGCGATGTGTCGTCTTTGAACGTCAGCGTCTCCGTGATTGCCATGTCCTCCAGGAGAAGTTTGTCGAGAGATGGGAGATGGTTCAGGATGATGACTAGAACGTCGACTGACAGCGGGGTGGGTAATGCATTGTCAAAAAAAGCACCGAAATGTCCTTTGAGTTGTAATGCGCGGATGTGCCTCGTATAGTCCACTTCCTTGAGATCCTGTAAGAACCCGATGAATTCATGAATACGACGATCGCCGTCCTTGGGTCCAGATTTCAAGACGATGGTTCGGAGTAGATGTTCACGAGCATAGCCCTTCCATGCTTGACTGACGAGACTGCAAGCAGCGAGCGTGATCTTGTCCTCTCGGCAGATATCGATGACAAGACGCTGGATATCGTTCGGCAAGCGTGTTGCCTCTGGATTCATCGTGAACGAGAACCTTCTTGAGTGATTTAGTCACTCTTCGATGTCATTGTAACATGGAGTAGACATACTTGAGATGGGGGTGGAAATGTGGAACGCTGAAGCACGATACTTGCGGAGCCGAAGGAGTGTACTGGCCCTGGTCAACGTAGCTGTTGTCTCTGACGACTGGCGTGGCGTCCGCTGTGCATACGCGTTGCGCCCCAGCAAGTCGGTTTGGCGTTTGAAGTTTGCGGCGGGACAATGTAGTTGACGTTCAAGTACGGTTGACTGCAACTGGAGAGGGAGAGAGAGAGATACAAGCCGGCTGCGACTCCAAGCGGATTAGTTCGGGTCACCGGGAGGGGATCCAGCGGGCCGGGGAGAGTTACCGCCAGGGAAAAAGTCGATGATCTAATCTGTCAACGTCTTGGAAGAACTCCGTTACAATGACTCCCCGCCGCTTTTCCGCTGTACCCACCCCCCACCCCCCGGTCGCCCCGATGAGTGCGTATATACTACATCGACGCTAACCTGCCACTGACCGGAAGGCAGACGTCGACTCGCTTGACGGACGCCTCCTGTTCGCCATCCCTAAGAAGGGCAGGCTGCACGAGAAATGTATGGAACTGCTTTCCGGTGAGATCCTCCTCCTTGGACCGATATTGGAGATTTCTGACAGAGCCGAAGGCGCTGATATCCAGTTTCGAAGACACGCCCGTCTCGATGTATGTCTCGTCAAGAACCACAACATCGCGTTGTTCGTCCTCCTTCCACGCTCGGTCGCTTATACGTCTAACGGATCCCCTAGGGTCTTCCTTCCGGCATCTGACATCCCTTCTTTCGTCGGGAAGGGTAATGTCGACCTCGGTATCACCGGACAGGACGTCATCCTCGAGGCCGAGATGAGCGGACTCGTCACCGAGATTCTACAGCTCGGCTTCGGCAAATGTGCGTTGCAAGTTCAAGTGCCCGAGGCAGGTCCCATCAAGACCGTAGAAGGGCTTGCGGGAAAGCGTGTTGTTACGAGTTTCGAGATCCTCTCGGGGAAATACTTCAAAAACATCGACGACCGGCTACAACTTGCCGACGACAGCAGAACGAAGATCGAGTACGTCGGAGGGAGCGTGGAGGCCGCCTGTGCGCTAGGTTTGGCGGATGGCATCGTCGATCTCGTCGGTGAGTAACTTGTTTCACTTCCATCTTTATCACGACGCCAACAAACGGCACTTCCCCTCCCTTCCCAGAGTCTGGCGACACGATGCGTGCAGCTGGTCTGCATGCGATCGCGACGGTCCTTCAGACGGAAGCTGTCCTGATTAAATCCTCGAATACAAAGCACCCCGATCTGGACCCCTCATCAGACTTGTCACGAGCCGCATAGCGGGCGTCGTCGCTGCCGGCAAGTACGTGGTCTGCGAGTACAACATCCGCCGAGACTCCCTGCCCGCCGCACGGTCATTACCCCTGGACGGCGCGCGCCGACGATCAGCCCCTCGAGGAGTCGGGTTGGGTCGCGGTGAACGTGATGGTTGAGAAGAAGAAGATTGCGGACGTGATGGACGAGCTCGTGAAGGTCGGTGCGAGGACATCCTCATCTTCAACCTGGACAACTGCCGTGTCTAGTCCGGTGAATGCGGTGAAACGTTTGCATGCGCTACCTGCAGGCGTAAAGCGCTGCTGTTGTATGTACCATCAACAATACTAGATGTTCTGGCTTACAGCACGCCACTGAGTGTGTCATCAACGTTTAGCTTGAGTCACGGCGCAGCCTTGTCAGAGTCCCTCGCGGGGGTCTCAAGAACATTGACATGGATGTTGATGCCGAGGCTGGACGGAACCTTCTTCGGTATCCACAACCTACTCAATCGGTGCGCTGCCCGAGCCACTCGTCACTCGGGTGGCACGGGCAACCGAAAGTGAAATCTTGCGAGTGCGTACGACTCTATTTTCTGGTGCAGAAATGGTCATTAAACGTCGTATTGATCATCAGGTACTAGATCTGG
Source organism: Epithele typhae (assembly GCF_022376455.1). NCBI lineage: Eukaryota > Fungi > Basidiomycota > Agaricomycetes > Polyporales > Epitheliaceae > Epithele > Epithele typhae. Next base: position 460,619 of record NW_025954216.1, on the reverse strand, counting down.
ACCCGGCGGCGGCTTGAATTCGGCCATCGGACTAGAGCTGCGACAGGACTGGGAGTACGTCTTGCTGACCAAGCCCGGTCGAACGGGCATCTTCAACGCTCGTACTGTCTGACATAAAAGGGCGGCATGGAGACCCGTCCTCACAGCACCCACTCCAAACCCAACGCACCAATGAAGTTCTTCCCTTCCGCCCTCACCGCCGCTCTGCTCACTCTCGCCGCGAGCCCCGTCATCGCCGCGGACGCACTGTTGCCTCAGTTTGAGCACCTCTTCACGGGCTCGTTCGGGCTCGACCCCTCCTCTGGGGTCATACAAGGCCTTACGGCCAACGGCTGCTCGCACCGCTCATCTCGTGCGTCTCCGTTCTCTCCGAGTCGGCCCAGTGCGCTAACCTTGTTCTCGCGTCCACCGCCATTCATTCCGCCACTGCGTGCGCCTCCCAATCGGCCTTTCGGGTGTTTCCTCCGCTCCGGTTCGAACGCGGCCACCCGTCCGTGCCGACTCCGATTGCTCACCCGGCCCCACCGACATCTCTTGGCCCGAGCAGCGGCAGCCTCTCGACCCGAACGGGACCCTCGCCGCGACTTTCCTCCCGGGGAGCGCGAGATCGGGATAACACGTTCAACGCGGCCGCGAACGACACGATCTTCACGGAGGTGAACGTGCCGGTGAAGTGGGCGGTCGACGGCACGTTTGCATACCTGCGCATCCAGGGTGTCGGGTGCGTCGCGCTTCTCCAGCTTCCTGCCCGCGTGTGCTGACGGACGCATGCCAGGATTGTGAACGTCGGCGCAATGAGCAGCGTGTACGTCCGGCGGTAGTCGATCGGACATGAGAGTACTGACGCTGTGCGCAGACACCTCGAGACGGACTCGCCGACGTATGTGGCGCTCAACAGGCGGTTCATGGTCGTGAACGTCACTCTACCTTCGACTCCCGACAGCCTCGCTCATCTCGACATCTTTGGGCTTGTCGGTGGAGGACCCGGTAGCGCATAGGACTTCCTACAGGAAGACAAGGGCAGAGAGGAGATCTGATATCTGGTATATGGTAGCACCTCAGAGAAGAGCATGTCGGGCGAGCTGCATCGTATGTCGCCGAAATATAACAGTAGACAGGGTATCGACAGATAACGAGGAGAATCGGGACCTTGTCCTACAACTACATGCACGCTAATCCTGCAGGTCCACGATGACCGGCAGCGGCACGTTCGGAAGCGCCGCGTTCGCGCACACCCGCCCGCTCGGGTTCCGCTCGCTTTTGCCCACAGTCTCGACGCGGTGGCCTTCGTGGATATGCCCGAAGGCATGGAGACGGCAGTGGCGGAGGTCGCTGTGTTCGAGCCGCCGTGCGAGATCGCGGCAGCCGCCGTGTGCGCCGTGCTTCGTGAGGTCGCAGATGCCGTGCGCGGGAGAGTGCGTCATAAGGATGTCGGTCGTAGGCGGGACGGCGTCGTAGAGAGCTCTGCCATGGCCGGCGGGGTACTGGAAGGCGCCATTGTAGTGATAAATGACGGAGGACTGAGTAGGGGAGAGCGTCAGAACTAGTACTTCTGGGACATTTATGGGGCACTCGGGGGTGCGGCGTACCGGAGATCCGTAGATACTGTATACCTTGCCGCCTTTTGTGGTGTAGAGCACCGTTTCATGTTCGACGTAATAAAGTCCGGCTCTCCGCAACGACTCGCTTCTGACCAGCCTGCAAGCGTCACTGATGTCCTGTATGACAATGTGTGAGTCCATGTGGCCAAACATAATTGGATCTCGTTCACCTTGTCATGGACTCTCCGTGGTCTGTATTTGCGATGCGAGCCTCCTTCTAGGAAGCGGGGATCTAGACAGATCTATTGAAGATGAGTCAGTCCCTAGTTTTAAACGAATGTACGCTCGAACCAAGCGTACATCGTGATTGCCTGCGATGAAGCTGTGGTGGACTTGGTGATCAGTCGCGCGCCAAATGGTTCGCGAGCGCCGGATACTCACAACTTGACCGGATGTGAAAGTGACTTCAACCAGTCGAGGCTGCTTTCTAGATCTTTGAGCGTACCGTGCTCTGTCAGATCCCCGCTGTGCAGCAGCACATCTCCAGCGGGAACCGGGAAACGAATGCAATGTGTGTCCGAAACGCAAACGAAGCGTGTCCACCCGTGCCCTGGATGTTGCGGGGGGTGCGTGATGTCGTATGCATCGTATACGACACTCCTTTTATAGTGCCGATGATGTTGAGCAGGCTTATCGTGGCGTGGAAGAGTCCGAGCCTGAGCTGGAGGGGGGGGTGGTAGTGACGCCGGGGCCGGTTGCGGCTGTGGGAACGGCGGGGGCGCCTGGGCGCCGACTTGCAGGTGGTTCTTCTTGGTCTTCGACGCGGTCATGGAGAAGGAAAGGCTGGCTTCGTGTGCTGGTCTCCCCAAACATTAAGTAGCTCTATGCGTATCGCAGGCTGTACGTTGATCTGACAGAATGTGGTTGTGGAAGGCGCGCATCGGCAACGAGGCTGTGCGGCTCCCATCTTGAGAATTTCTGTTTAGACCAAAACTACACAGACTCTGTCAGACTCTCTGCGACGATACGACTGTACATGTCCGACATTCATCGGAACGAATGCACTCACCTGTCCCTCGAATTACGAGATGCATGACTCGTTCTGGCGCAGAGCCCCAAGACATCCACTCAAGACATCCTGGGCGAGAAACTGGAGTGTAAGGCTTTGCTAGCGCACTCGAGCCACTGTCCTCTGAGAACAAAAACGCTAGGCTCTAGTCGCCGACGGGGCTGACGCAGGCATGATCACTGCGCTTTGGCAACTTCGCCGGTTGGAGGGGACTTGCTCCGAAAAGATCCTCGGTACCTACCGCATCCTGTCGCCGAAATACTTCCGGTTTGCGGTTCAAGCACTGAAGCACTGAAGCTTTGAGACCCCTTTACACGCGAGCGACACCTAGACTTGAACGCTGAAACCACACCGTGAAAACCGTGCCGCGTTGGGCCCTAGTTGTGAGGATCCCGGAGTGGTGGACCTCGGGAGAAGTCCGGGTGAGTCTTGAGCCCGTCGCGAGTGCGTCAGATCGACATCTCTAGCGGGGATACAGCACGAGGGGTAGCGACGGTGGTGGTAGGAGGACTAGCGTAAGTAGCTACATATACGCCGGCGGAGGAGGAGCGAGTGTGACGACGGTCATATGAACGTGACATGACGCGCAGGTAGGCAGTGGCTCAGCGAAGTCAGTTCACCTCTTCACTTGGGCTCCCGTAGTCTCCCATCTGCGTTATCAGCACCCTTTCATGTGTCCTCCGCCCCGAACACACAGCACGATCCCCACGTGTACCCAGAGATTGCGACTTATCCCCTTCCCACGTCCGTGTCGCTCTGGGAAGCGACGCAAGTTTGCCGGATACGCGGCGTATTGCTGCCCACGACATCGAGGCCTTGACAGAGCTTGAGAGAGGCCTCTTCCACGGTTCGCCTATTAATATTTTGCTTGATCCACCCGTACGCTCAAATCTCTGCGCATTGCGACGTTTTCGGTTCCGACGGCGCGCCGTTGGAGAGGTTGTCAGGCAAAGGATGAGAAACGGAGCTGGTCTACTTCAAGTACACATGGGGGCAGCACACGCACTAGACCTTAAAGAGATCAGGAGGATTTGGACCGAAGCTACCTCTTCGAATGGTACCGACGCTTCGTCTCGCGCTAAAATTATCAAGGGTTCTCAGCCGCTCAACAAGAGTAGCTGGCTCTCTATGGTATGTCTTCAAGCTTCAGGTACCACTTCTTCATGTGCGGTAGATCTCCCCCAGGTCCAACCGACTTTTTCCATGTGCTGGAAGGATGACGGTGCCATCCATTTGCCAGTCGCGGCTGCAACCCCTCCCTCTATGTATCGTCTGTCGGTGGGATCTGCTCGGATTGTATCCACATGCACCCCTGGGAGTTACCGTCTCGCCTCGGAGAAGTCTCTTCCCGCCTTTGGATGAAGACCCGAAGACCAGTCAGTCGGTTCAGCCTGCAACGCCGCTCTACAGGTGCCGTAGAGCTCGCTCCCGCATCTCGCGCATTCGGGTGTTGGGAGAGATTGTTCGAATGTGCAGTGCGTAGTGACGTTGACTTGATGCCCGCGGGATTTTACTAACCCGGGGCGGTGGTTAGCTCCCAGGGCACGCAAACGTACGGGTTTCAGGCCGCCCACGTCCAAGGATGCAATGGTCGGATCATGGCGTTGTCGCACTGTGATTGGTTTGGTTGCCTGGGTAGGACGGCACACCGATGGTTCGGTCATATTTTCAAGTCATTCCTGTGTGCAAAACGCGTCGATTTTCTGGGTCCTGTGGAAGCAGGCTTCGACATGTACCCGACTCCGAGCGGCCATCCAGAAACTTATAAAAGGCAGGCTGCAGAGCGCAAGGTCCTCAGAACTCCAGTTCTCTTCGACGCGGCTCCTCTCTGGAAATGGCCTTCAAGTCTCTGCTCTCCCTGCTCACTATCGCTGCCGTGGCTAACGGTGGGTCCCTAATCTACTCTCCCACTCCACCCGCTGACTCCACTCGCACAGCCGCGACTACGCGCCGTGTTGCCTGCCCCGATGGCGTGAACGTCGCCACTCACGCGGCGTGCTGCAACCTGTTCGCCGTCCGCGACGTCCTCCAGGACCAGCTCTTCGACGGCCGCGAGTGCGGCGAGGAGGTCCACGAGTCCCTTCGTCTGACCTTCCACGACGCCATTGGCTTCTCGCGTTCCGCGGCCAGGGCCGGCAAGTTCGGGTTCGTTGTGATTACCTTTTCAACCCGCGTTTATTGCTCATGTCAACCATCCGGTCTACAGTGGTGGTGGAGCTGATGGTTCCATCGCCATCTTCGAGGACATCGAGACCAACTTCCACGCGAACAACGGTGTCGACGAGATCATCGACACTCAGCGCCCCTTCGTCCAGATGAGCAACATGACCACCGCCGACTTGTAAGTACTCTGTGTATAGACTCGAGAATGGTGGACTGATAAGTGCTTTAGCATCCAATTCGCCGGTGCTGTTGGTGTCTCGAACTGCCCTGGTGCTCCCCAACTCGACGTCTTCATCGGCCGCAAGGACGCAACCCGGCCCGCTCCGGACTTGACCGTCCCCGAGCCCTTCGACTCTGTCGACAAGATCCTTGCTCGTATGCTCGACGGTGGCGACTTCTCGCCCGCCGAGGTCGTCGCTATCCTCGCCTCGCACACCATCGCGGCCGCCGACCACGTCGACCCCACCATCCCCGGAACCCCCTTCGACTCGACCCCCGAGCTCTTCGACACCCAGTTCTTCATCGAGACCCAGCTCGCCGGCACCCTCTTCCCCGGCAACGGCTCCAACCAGGGCGAGGCCATGTCGCCCCTCGCCGGCGAGCTCCGCCTCCAGTCCGACTCGGAAATCGCCCGCGACCCGCGCACCGCGTGCGAGTGGCAGTCGTTCGTGAACAACCAAGCCAAGCTCCAGTCGGCGTTCAAGGCTGCCTTCCGCAAGATGACCGTCATCGGCCACAACGAGCGTGACCTGATCGACTGCTCCGAGGTCATCCAGACGCCCCCGGCCGCCAAGTCCAACGCGCACTTCCCCGCCGGCCTGACCCACGCCGACGTCCAGCAGGCGGTGAGTTTTCGTCCTTCCTCTCCATCCTCCAAGCCGCTGGACCTCGACGCTCCGCTCCACAATGTGGGGAATGCGTGCTGATCTTCGCGGTGCCTTTCGACAGTGTGCGACCGTGGCCTTCCCCACGCTCCCGACTGACCCCGGTCCGGCTACTTCTGTCGCCCCCGTGTAAGCCTCAGCCAACCGTCGCTCTCGCGCTGCTCAGACACTGACGTGCTATTCCTAGCCCCCCCTCCTAAACAAGCTTCACGGACGCATGGAAGAGAGCTCCCCGAGAACTGTCACTGCCACGACCATGGCTTCTACGCTCTCTCTTGTGCCCGCCTTGACAGCTAGATCAACGGGATTATAAAGTGGTTCGGTTTGGTTTATAGGGTTTCACTATGTAGCCGTTTCTCAATATAACTTTGCGAACGCGTATCGCCTGAGCCCAGCTTCTTCGACACGATGTGCGCACATTGGACCCGCCTGGATCTCCGCCAGTGTGTCCTCGCAAGCACCTGGAGAGATGAGCCGAGGACCGTCCGGCGACAAGCATGGGAGCAATCCCGGGAACATGAGAATAGGCTTTCAGGCAGTTCTCAGGAACATGGGAGCAGACCCGAAGTCAAGTCCTCGATCTGGGAACACGATGTTGGCGGTCTCGATTCCACCCGGGCGTGGCAACGGAGTCCGGATTCCGAATACATCCGGACTTCGAGCTGCTGCTGGCGGCGCGGGGTTTCCTTGAGCTCGGCCTCAGTTGTGCGGGGCCAGACGACGACAGACGTCGTCGTCGTGCGTCGTGCGTCGCGTCCGGGGTACCGCAATACTCTTGGGGGGTCGAGAAAGGTTGGCAAAGATCAGCCGGAGGCAAGACTGGCAGTGGTTGGGCGGCAGGCGGACGGTGGTAGGCGACCTGATGCGCGGCGCCCGCAAGGCGCCGCAAGCAGACCAGAATCCGTGCCGTCTTTCATTCATCGCACACACCACCCCAACTGATCACCTTCATGTGCACCACCACCCCCGTGCTCTCCTCTGCTCCCCTTCCTTTCATCGATGCCCTTGGGAGTCCTTCCGTGCGTACCTGCGAGGAGGAGCACTACTTGTGGCTTCCGCTCCTTTGAAGACGCGTTATTTCGGTTACGACCGCGAAGTGGATGGGACCATATGGGAGACGAGGGCGATTGTGGTGCGCTTTCGCGTCCCGAGGATAGCTCGTACGTGTTTCATCTTCAGCGTTGTGAGCCTGCGCGACCGGTCTCGTCTTTTCTCATGCAACCCAATCCAGGGCGTTCACATTGAACATCTCTGGGGTGCTCAATCGGCGATTGCAGCTGCACTCCGCTGGCCCCGACGACGGGCCCCAGACATGTGACTCGCTCCCCTGCCTTCGTAATAATGGATATCATGGTGAGTGTCTTTACTCCAGCATGCAGCTATCGCGCACCGCCGGGTCTGTAAAAGATCTGTTTTGTTCGGGAGCTGCTGCCGCGAATGTATGCACGCTACCCGCGAGGGTTTGTGGGCTGCGCGAGGCACGCCCACATGTGAGCGTTTTCACGGGCAGCAATGGCACCAGCTGTAAGAACACACTTGCTGAGCAGACGGCAGTGCTGGTGGGAGACTGAGCGTGCCTTTCAGCAGAGTACGCACGAATCTGCAGTTTGCTCAGACCAAGCCTCGGGTCTCATTCTTCGTGTCTGACCCAAAATACCAATGAACTGATGCATTTGTGTAACGGAATAGGACGAAAGTCGCCGGTCAGCACTCTATACCGTTGACTGCGCGCTCCCTCGGGTTACCTTCGTGAAGTTATTGTGACGTGCGAAGTGCTCCGAAAACATAGCGAGCCGAACAAGTCCTCCTATGCGCTCTCCGTGCGCTGGGCTTCGGATATTTTGTTTCGAGGGTACTGTACCACTCTTGCTACTTGAGTCTGATCCGCTCTGACGTTGAATCCTACAGGGCGATATCCGTTGCTTTGCCATGGCACTCTGGCGGTTGGCCATCGGCGAATCGGCGACGTCGGCGGGAGGCGAGCAAGAGGCTAACCAGGGAGCGAGAGGCTGGCCAGAGAGCGATCGTCCTGTCAGCCCGTCCAGAGCCTATGTAAAGCCCTCGGACGCGACTACAAGCCCCCATCGCTCCTCTCCCTTGAACTTCCACCATCTGCGCTACCCTGCGCCTCCTGCGTCACCTCCGCTACTACCACCAGCCTTCAGCCATCATGCTTACCTATCCCTCCCTTCACCCACTCCCTCCCGCCCTCGCCCCACCTAACCCGCTCGTCCGCAAGCTCACGATCATGAACGAGGGACGCCCACTCAGGTCCTCGTCGACGGCAGCGAGGAGCGCATGGCAAAGAGGCGCAGAGGGAGCCCACTCCAGGCCTCGTGAACAAGAAGCGCGTCCGGTACCAAGGCCCTGCAGCTCAGGTTCGTTCTTCTCCGCTGGCCCCGCCCGTTACTGACGCGTCCCTCCAGCTCCGCGAGTGGTTCCTCCGCTACACCCGCGACTGGATCCTCAACGACAGCCAAGAGGCGTGTTCGAGTTCTCCTTCACCTGTCCCGTCGCGTTCTTTGGCGTGCTCCCTCGGTTCTCAAGCGTCCGTCCTGCGCAGCGTACCCGCGGTCCGTCCCCGCCGCAAGTATGGCCTTCGCTCGCGTACGTCAAGCGAAGGACGTGGTCGCGGATGTCAAGGCGTGCAAGAAGCGTCGACTTCATCGCGGCCGGCAGCGCAAGGCTCGCACGCTCGGGCTCAGAAGCCGGACCGCGCGCAGGCCATTCTATGCGATGCGGCCGAGGAGGAGACCGTGGACCACATGGCGGTTGTCGACGAGGACGTGACGATGTCGACTGCGACCGACGTGCGTCCCTCTTGTCTCGTCGCGAATCCAGCCACTGATTATGTCCTGCAGCTGCAACTCGAGGACGCACGGGACATGCTGTCATCCCTCACGCTCACGGAGGCCGACGATGTTCCCATGGCTTACGAGGAGGACCCGGCGGCAGGCGTCGAGCCTCTCAAGCCAGCGGCTGCGGTGCGTCTTCTCTTGCTCTCATTGCTTCCTGGCGTTGCTCATACGCCATGCTATCCCAGTCCGTGCCTGTCTATAAGGCTTGCCCTCATGTCCAAGCTGTGCCTCAGCCTGTGGCCTTCACGCTCCTCCCCTGCCGCGATCACCGCTGCGAAGCCCGTCATCGTTCCCGACGAGCCCAAGACCGCCGCGGCCACCGAGGAGCCCAAGGCCAGCGTCGTGGATGGACCCAAGGCCACCACTCCCGTTGTTCAGAAGCCCAAGGTCGTCGTCGTCGTCCTCATTGTCGACAAGCCCAAGGCCGACGCTGTTGAGGAGACCAAAGCGAGCACTGTTTCCGATGAGCCACAGGTCGTCGCCGCACCCAGGAGCCAGAGGCTGCTGCCGCCGATGAACCCTATGTGGTGGCCGCTGCTGAGAACTCCAGCCCGCCGCCATGGAGACACCGACTGTCGCTGCTACCGGAGACCCTGTCGCCAACGAGCCCTCCGCCTCAACCGCGCACTCGTTCAAGCCCGCAGCCGCCATCGCTCGGTCCACCTCCGTCCTGAGCGACCTCACTGTGACTGACGTCGACACCGGACCGCCGACAACAGCCTTGGCAGCAGCGACAACAACCTCAACAGTGCGACCTCTACGCCTGCGGAGACTGGAGCGGCGACAACTGGGATGTCCTGGCTACTTCGACTCCCCCGCGTGGTGCTTGCACTCCTCTCCACCAGCTCATGGCCTCGCTCACGCTTTGCGACGCGCCGGAGAGCGACACGCCTTCCCTCACCGGTGCTGCGGCCGACGTCTTCGGGCCCAAGCCGTCTCCCAAGACCACCCGCGACGCCGCCTCTTCATGTTCATGGGAGGCCTCCATGAGCTTCACCCAGGTGATCTCGTCTCTCGCCTCCTCGCATCGTCCAGCGACCGGGTCCTCGGCCGGCGCATCATCGTCCTCTTCGGCGCCTCAGGTCCAGGAGGTGGAAGACAAAGAGACGAAGGCGGAGGGTGACGACGACATCTGGTACGAGACCGTGGAGGTCATGGTCGGGATCGTCGAGGAGGTCGAGGACGAGGACGAGGTCTGGCACGACGCCTCTGACGTCTTCGATGACGTTGTCGTCGAGGTCCTCTAGAGCGCTCCTTTGGCTTCGAGAACACCCGCCGCCTGGGACACACTCGCTCGCTCAACACAAGGCTGTCTCGTCGCCATCTCGACCTGTCGCTCCATCTGGTCACGACCTCTGCGATGACTCTTGTCGCCATCCCGCAAGAGTCGCGTTTCGTCAAGTCGTCTCCTGCATTTTGACATTCCTCGGACTTCTCTCGCACTCGGCTTCATTCAGGTTCTTCGACGACTACATCTGGGCATCTCATCTCTCTTCCATCTCCATCTCTTCCCGGTGCAAGATTTCAAGACACGCGGTTGCTTCCGCACAAAGCCACTTGCTTGGTACACATTCTTTTGCAAGACAATCACTAGATGACAACGCGACTCGATCTCAATCTCCTTCCATTTCGATCTCATCTTGGGTTCTGGTTCCTGCATCATTTTCTCTGCGATCTTTCGATATATCTTGGATTCGACGACACGGCATACGACATCAGCTGCAACATCGTATTCTCGCAAGACTTCTCTACTCGACATCATCACCACATCTGCATCGATACCCTGCTCCCGGTTATACCCTCAAGTCCGATATACCCCCGTTCCCATCTCGCTGCTTGGCCTCTCTAGGCTCCTTGTTCCCTCGTCTAGGTTCCAGATCTTCGGCTTCGGCTCCCAGCTGACGGATGTTCGTCGTGGTGAGTCGATCTCATCGCTGCGCCCAGTCGCTTCTCGACTAATGCTATCTTCGCAGGTGTCGCGCGAGCCTTACACGGTTCCAGACCTCACGAAGACACATCCTCAACGCTGACGACCCGTCTGGCTCGTTCTCTGCCAGACTCGCTCTCCGCCGCGGCCGGACCTCCCTTTCCGTGTTATCCCGATGTCGTCTGACTGCGCCTCACACATTCTTGTGCTCGGGGCCTGTCGACGACTCGCAGATGATGCGATAAACTCAGAAAATCGTTACACCAAGGTGCCGTGATGGCGTACTCACGATGATGATGTACGCGGTCGCACGCAGATTGGTGTCTGATCTAAGTGCATGCATTCCCTTACGAAAACGACCAATGATATATTTTCTGTCCTCTATTCCTCGCGTAACTGGCCTGCAATTAATTGCTACGATGATCACGACAACTCGAGTACCGGCGAGAACGCTTTCTCAGAGTGAGGATGCTCCGTGTGCCCCACTCACCGACGATGGCTGCGACGTGCTCCTCTGCCGCGCCAACTGGCGACCTCCCGCCTCGCTGATAATAGGCGCCTACTTTCTCTTCCGGTCCCATGTTGCTCTCGAACGACCATTACTCCCCTCTCCACATATGCTGCAATGAGCACGTCCCCCTCGCCGGTGCTCGAGAATGAAGCACATATTTGCACGCGCTTCACCGAACCCATCGGCCGGTACTTCGAGGTTCCCATCCAAGATCTCGGCAGGCAGGATGGCAAAGCAAGACTTGGGGTGGAATTCCTCGTGCCGAAGCGTGTAGATCTTCCCCGGGAGGGTGCTGAATGCTTACCATATGTATGTCCTTCTGGGTGAGTGTCTGGCTAGGCCACCCGCAAGTGCTGCTCCTCGTCCCCCGCACGCCGTTCCACCCCGCCGTTCCATCTTGGCCAAATTTGTGCGGCATGGACGAAGACGCGCCGTGAAGCGCTCGGTACTCTGCCCCTTTGTGCTACCCAGCTCCTTCCCATGTCGAAAGTCTTCGTCGCCACCGTTTTGCTGTGGGACACCCCGCAAGCTCGTTTTCTTGGTTTCGCGCAACATCAGCCCCAGAACCAAGCACACACGTTGGAACCCTTGTTCGAAAACACTCTGGTGGTGGCGCGGGATGGCGAACCAAAGTTTTGGGATGTAGAGTGTGATATCAACATTTGGGAGGTACGTTTCGTACTGAATATTAGCACCTCCGCTGATTCAACTCATCTCTGTAGACCGACGAATGCCTTGTGGACCACACAATGTCAATGATGGGACGAGCCTGGAAGACCCGGTGTCAAACACTCAGTCGAAGCGAAATAGAAGACCATGCGAAACTGCTATTACCGACCCATTCGTTCTCAAAGATTACGAACGCTAGGTACCTTGTTGCCGTCATAAGTACGCCCTTACTTCTCGTCTGTCTCATACTCCCTCACGCGTCATGATAGCTTCGCGTGAGTCGCGTGCAAAACACGTCAATGAAGCTCTCTTCGACGATCAGGCATTGCGAGCCAGTGGGTTGTCGTCCACTTTCAACAGCGGTTCATCTAACAATACAATAAAAGAGCGCAAGAACGTGTATGCCGAATTCAAGAGCTCTCTACTCACCAGCGTAGTCACGCATAAGATAGACGGCCGCTCATACACCATCTGCAACTATCGTCCTGAACTCCCGCCCCCCATAGGCATCTATCACCCTGTTTTCGCACGTTTCGTGAACAACATGCGCACAAACGCCGGGACGGCCCCTACAGCCGCAGAGATCAAGGAAGCGTACAACTTCTGTAGCGCCGCCGCCACATGGTACAACGACGAAGATGATCGCCTGTGGAGCGGCTGCTTGGAGCGGCTGCGCAAACTAGGACTGCTCGAGGTCAGATACGTCGACGTGGGTGACAATCGAATCAAGACCGACGGATTTACGTGCTCTGCTCGGACGCCATCTGGTTTCACTACCATCACCGCAATCATGGAGGTGAACGGGGAGATTGGCGAAGGCGAAGACGATCCCGCTGTGCGAGCAGAGCGCGCTTACGTCCGTATCTATGATTCTGATGCGGTGCGTTTCCTCCGTCCTCCCTGCGCTGCCCTACTTCTGACATTGCTTGTTGCAGGCAGCCGACATCCGCGCAGTGAGCTGCTGTCCGGCGCTTCTCCTTGCCCACGCAGGTCCCAACATCCAAGTGCTTGGCGCTGTCTCCGTCGACCAGATCATCATCGAGCCCCTTACGGACTACATTTCCCTTCTCCCCCGTCGGTCGCCCGGCAGCGACGCTGTAACCACTGTCGCCCGCCTCTTCCGTTCCCTGCGTCAGGCGCTCGCTGAACTCCACCACCATTACGCTGGGGTGGTTGCGGCGTTGCCGTCGATGGGCAGTGTTATCTGCGAGTCTCCATGGTTCTGCGCGCCACACTTCACCACCTTCAACCATCCTGTCCATGGCGCCATTACGCTTTCCTACGAGTACCGCCTAGCTTACAGTGCCCAATACTTCAAAGCCATCTTCCGAGCAACAGCGACCGTGGCCCGCGACGCAACCACCCATGACGTCGTGGTCAAGTTCGCACGCACTTACGGCGCCGAGGGGCACACCGTCCTCGCCCGCAAAAACCTCGCCCCAGCGCTGTGGTACTGCGCGTGGGAGGAGAGTGTGGGCTCGTATGTGGTCGTCATGGACTTCGTCCGTGGGGTACCACCCGAAAGGCCCCTATCGGCAGCGCACAAGACGTGTGTGAGCGAAGCAATGGGATCCCTTCATGATGAAGACATCGTGCACGGGGACCTGCGGTGGGTGAACCTGATCGCGGTTCAGGGCACCGATCGTGTAGTCGTGGTGGACTTCGACTGGTGCGGGAAGGTTGGGACGGCGCGCTACCCGCGCGATATCAACATGGATCCGAAGATGGGGTGGGACAAAGGTGTAGGGAGAGGCGAGCTGATTCAGAAGGCGCATGACGAGCACCTTGTGAGGCAGCTTACCCCATCAGTAGGATGAACATGGACAGGCTGGCCTGTTAGAAATATGATGTACACGTTGATACAAGGGCTGCATGGTTGCGAGATCACTGCCCGTGCGTGCGTGAGCTGCTCTAGAAACCTGTTAATAAGGGTGTTGCGAGAACAGCGACGGATCCGATGATCTCGGAGTTGCCGCTCCCAAGGCTAAGGAAAATGAAAGCAGGTGCATACCGAGATGCGAAGAGACCGTGCAAAAATACGCAGATGAAAGACGGCTGTATTGCACTCAGATTCGCGCCCCTGGACTTCATGCACATGCCTGCCGGGGCCGGGGCCGGCAGCTTCGGTGCCATCTTGCTGTGTCCCAACCGGCCGTGCTATCTGCGTGGCGCCGGGGCTTTAGCACAGAAATTCACTAGAATTCAGCGCGGACGTCCACGAGGGAGGAAGGTGCACCTCGATTCGCGACGCGACCGTGCGCGCGCCGAACGACCTCGTCGTGCTCACCACGCTGATCTTCGCGTCGCTGTGTGAGCCGACCGACGTGCGAGCGCGTGCGCTCGCCGCCGATTGGCATGATGGAAACAGGCATGAGAGTGGAGGACATATAGCGGGCAGGTGCGTAATACGTGGTCACGACCGACTGCGAGACGAAGTCGACCGGCTTGCTCTGGAGGATGCCGAGGAACGCGAGCCGCATCTGGGTGTGGGTGTGTGTGCGCGCGCGGGGAGGGAATGAGATCGGCATCAGCGTCAATGTCGGGAGTGCGCAGACGGGGTAGGTGAGCCAGAGGGCAGCAGGATGCGGCTTGGTTCAGACGGAGCTCTCTAGACGTGCTGTGCTATGATCTGCTCCAAGAAACGCGTATCGTGCCCTTTATCGATCAGCTCGCCTCCGTCCATCCCCGCAGGCCACTCCATCGTCCGATCCAGTTTGAGATTGCAAGGGTACTGTGCCTTCCCGACTTTCCCGCACCAGTCAAATCCGACGAGCCGGATGCGGGAACTCCCCTCAAGCACGAACACGTTCTTGGGCAGCAGATCCCCAAAAACGAGATCCTGCTCGTGCAGCAGCTCTACCGCAGTGCGCAAGTCCTTCTCCTGAGCATCCGTCAGCGGCGCACGGACACGCACGCCCTTGACAAAGTCCATGACGACGACGGTCGCACACACGGAGGTGTCCGTCTGGCAATACAACAGCTCGGGAGCGAGTTGGTTGTCCTCGAGGAGCTTGTGGCCTTCGACGCCATACGTATCCGTGAACTTGACAAAGACGTCGCGGGAGCCCGCGTCGAACCTGGCCTTCGCTTTGAATACGGCAACAGAGGGTTTGTCGACAGCGAGGCGTCGAGTATAGGTGAGCGTGATTGGGCCGTAAATGGGATGGGTAAACTGGGTAAAATGCGGTTCGACGAAAAGGGGCCAACTCGGAGTGCCTTCTGAAGCGAGCTGGCGCGCGATGTCGGCGTAGTGAGTGTGTAGTGTCTGGAGCGCGCTCCGGATCGCGTGGAACAGGCGCACAACGACGTCGTAGGTGTCGTCGTGGGCAGTAATGCGAGGGATTAGAGATATGTAGTCCGTGAGGGGTTCGATGAGCACGTCGTCTGCGAAGGCGGCGCCAAGTACTTGAATGTTCGGTCCTACGTGCGCGATGAGCAGCGCGGGGCAACAGCTTGCCGCGCGGATAGGGCTTGCCTGCAAGATAAGGCGTAAGGGCATGGATTTGTGAGCGTGGCAAGAAAGAAGACGAACCGCATCGGATGCATATATCTGGAGGTAGCCACATTCTGCCCGAGTAGCAGGGTCAGTGCCATCCATGTCAAGCTCGGTGTTGATCTCCGTAATCGCGGCGACGCTCTTGAACCCAGAGGGGATCGTGGCTGACAATGTTGCGCCGTCGACCCTCATCTTCCTGCCATCGAACTCGACATGTTGGGTTTCGAGCAAACCCAACCTCTGGAGCTGGTAACTGCCGTGCACCTCCCGCTGGTATGGATAGTTGTAATATCTCAGGGCTTTCATGCAGAAGTCGTGCGCTTCATCGTACTTATCGTGTGTGGGTTGCGCCGCAGGAGTATTGGGGTCCATCATCTGTCGGAAATCTGAAAATACACGATGATAGATGCCGATGGGCGGAGGCGACGCCGGCCGGTAGTTATAGACGGCATACGGGCGTCGTCGCATCTGGAGAGGCTGCGCAGCCTTCCGCGGATCCTCTGGATTGTTCCGAATATCTACAGCGGTCTGATGATGTCCTAGTGGAAGATGAGGGAGTGTCCTTCACGATATGTAATTGACTCACTCTGTAGCAGCTCAACGGGAGAGTCTTCAGGTTCTTCAATATCGTCATGTTCCCGATGAGCTGGAGTCGGATAGGCGACAGCGCTGAGCACTCCAACTAGATGGTCCGGATTCTTGATCGAGCTGAAGTGGTCATGCTGGTGAATTTGTATTGACTTCTCTTCTATGTCACGGATTGTAAGACTCTGACACAGAGCCTTCCACTCTCGCGGGCGATCGATGTCTGAAGGATTAACAAGACATTCGTTCGTCTGTACGGATGCTTGATGAACTTTTCTGCCATGATTTAAACGTGAGACGTACCTTCCATATGGTCAAATCATAAGGCACTTCCCTTAGTTCAGCCTCGTGGAACTTCTGAGTGGCGTGCAAAACTTCGTCGAAGAGAGGACCAAGGTTTTGCTCGTCGCCTGTGCACTTGTAGTGGACTACCCTTAGATATTGGAGACCACTATCTACGCGCAGGAGGAGGCGAACGGTGACGTGTGCCGGCATGTGGAAACGCTGAGGGGTGGGGAGAAGGCATGTTGCGGCTTCAATCGTGCGCCACTTCGTCTTTTTAAGTCTCCGACTGAACCTCCATGTGGCGGCCACATCATGCGACGCTCGCCGCCACCGATCTTGATCTCGTCCCCCGCCGTCCGATTTGTCCTCGCTCGTACAAACATACAGGTGCCTTTTCATTCGGAATCGACGGCTCGTGCCCGGAAGTACTCCTTCGGACAGTCGTCTCCGGGCTGGCTTGCCCGAGCCCACCTCTCCTTCACTGCCCAGCACCCCTCGCCCCCTTCAAGACGTTCCAGCCACTCTGCCCGCAACTGCTCCAAGATCGTCAAGCTATCGGACCCCTCAACTCGCGCGGGGAAGAGGTACACCGGCAAGCTTGCGGACGCCAAGGAGTACCACAGTTGGGCGACGCCTTCGGCGTGCTGCACGTACGCATTGCCGCAGTACCCGCCGGGAGAGGGGAAGGGAGTGGGCTGGATGACGACCTGCTTGAGACCGCGCAGCTGAGGCGGGATATCGATCTTGGGAGGAGAGAAGGGTCGCGGGGCTGAGCAGCACCGTCAGTTAGGGATTTGAAGACGGCTATCTGACGCGCTCACCTGGGGCTTCAGGCTCACCGATGCCCACTGCGGCCAGGAGAAGGGCTATGTGGGCCGTCCACGGGGAGCAGCAGATGCCGGGTGGGCGCAGGAGTTGTTGAAAGAGGCCTTCTATAGCGCCTCCACCGAAGTCTGAGATGCGCAAGTGTGTAAGACCCGGGGCACATTGCACGAACGACTGTGCATGCAATGTTTCCGTGGATGACGGGTAGCGAAAGCGATCGCAGTGCCAGTGTAGTCTTCGAAGGGCCGGATAACGCACTGCCGGGCCTTCGCCGGTTTCAGATGCATGCGCGAGCGAGCCTTCACGAATGGATAGTTCACGTAGGGCCGGAAACGAGGAGGGGAAGATGATGTGCTGGCCGAGGCCGTCCTCCATAACGACGCTGAGGGTCTCAAGTCTGGGGGCGACGGCGAAAAGGAGGGATGTGATGAGGGTGCAATATTCGGCTTGCTGAGCTGAATTCTCGTATGTGCGTCCGACGACCGTCCAAACGCGCGATTGCTCGGACCCATCGTGCTTCAGCTGTTCACGGCGCGCCCACAGATGTTTAGTGCATACGAGGAACAGGTGATGGACGTGAGGTGGGTAGTGTGAGGGTTGGTCATGCTCCGCCTTCAGATGCGCAAGGAGGGCTTGGATTTGTTTCCGAGAGCCGTTGAGCGACACGGAGTTGAACCGGACGGGGCGTGAGGCGTCACTGATCTCCTTTGAGACCAAGGCGAGCGAGCGGGACGTTGCACCCCCGTCTGTTGTCGCGAGTGTGAATATGCGGACGAGCAGTTCGGCGGGAAGGCGGTCCATGGGAGAAGGTGCGAATCGCGTAGATTGCGACCGTTGCTCTTAAGGCTCTGGCGTGAGAAGACATGGCCTCCATGCGGAGCACTTTTGCTGCTTGGTAGGTCGCAGCAAGATCGCAGCAGGATCGCAGCATAACGAGTCAAGGGGCCGCCAAAGGGGTCGATATTGCGCACAGCCCCCTGTTGCCTTGGACAGGTGCTGTCAGGTTACGCCATGAGCATGATTTCGACACAGCGTGTATTGCAGGATCCTACAGCATTTGGATCGAGATCTGAGTGGCTTTCACTATGAAACGCTACGCCAGCGCGGCCCTGCCCAAAATGCTTGTACGTGTGGAGGTGTCTTGTTCTTGAATGGTGCCGAATGCGTGATAGAACCATTGGTACCGTCGGGAAGAACGGGACCAGAAGTGAGTGAGTCGTGGCGCCGGCCAAGTACTTCATCGGACTCTAATCAACCAGAGGTCGTCGTCGTCCCCCAGGGTGCGGTCGCTGCCACTGGGGGGAGGGCAGTGGCCTCTATGAATCTTCATCGCAAAACGTTCGTCTTGAATGTGCTCGCGAAGTACGATCGCCCATCCTCGGAAAACATTGAAGACAAGAGTGCGAAGACGAGCGCGGTGTCCAGCCGAGCAAAAGACGAGCCCACGTTGGTGGTAAGTACAAGGAAGAGAGAGCGCGTTGCCGAACCTTCGCGCGCGCGCACGAGCCTGCAGGCGAGCAGACGCCTGCACTCTCCTGCTCCTCCACCATGACCCTCTCGGACCATCCGGGCAGGACGAGACCTATCGACTTCTCTGAACGAAACTCCCCTTCGCTAACGTTCTGGTGCCCCCCACGCGCACGAATGAGACGTAGATCGCGCCGCTTGGGGAGCTTGGGGAGCAACACGAATGGCGGACTCTTGAACATTGCCAGCTTGGATGCAGCGCAAAGACGAATCGACGATGTTCGATGCTGGGAGAGTCTGGTGAGCTACCTCATATCTTGCGGTCCGGCTACCGGCCAGTGGATGGGGACCGGTCGGATACGTTGTGCAGTCTGGTACGTCTACTGGATCTGCAACCTGGGCCAAGACGACGAGTATCGTGCGCCTGGCGGGTCACTAGGAAAAGAAGCCTCGTCTAAGACCGATCATTCGATGCCCTCCCTGGTACGCACCGATGTTTCGATATTGTCTTCTCGCCGACGTCCAGCTTCAAGCGTTTCTCTTCTCGTTCCCTGCTGAGCCTTATTCCATTGCTCCGCTCAGCGAAGAGGTCGATTTTGTCATTACTCATCCGAGTCGCCGTAGGCTACACACAAAATGTTGTCACGATGCACTGCAAGCTGGAGTGCGAGCAGAGACCCTTGAATGAGCCTCTGATGCAAAGTCGTTTGCTTCTATCTCGTTCTGGAGGACATAAGTCCACAGGCTGGACCAACTCACGATGCATCTGTGCACAAAAAACAAAAAACGCCACTTGATCCAACCGTGCTCCATAGCACCCACTCACAGTCCATGCAACCAGCTCAATCCTTGTTGTGAGCGCACTGCGCGTGCATTGTGTGTTAGGAGACAAATGTGAGTAGTATACATATGCGCGCCCTGACAATAATTACCACCGAGCAACTGTCCATAGTAAATAGCGAGTGCCTTTTGGGTGTCGCCCCGAGAGCCGTAACGAAAGCAGCTCCCTTTCCTCCTCACTGGGCCAGCCCGACCTCCATGACCGGCGAGCGCCAGCAGCGGTCGATCGTGCTCTCGCCGATGACCGAGTTCCAGCAGCCCTCGCCGCCCTCGATCCTCGTCATCCACTCGTTCTGCAGCTTGCGCACGCAGCCCTTGCTCGGGTTCGTCGCCGGCGTGCCCTCGGGGACCACCATCGGCTTGAAGAGCACGGTCGGCACGCGCGCGCCGCGGACGGCGACGCGGAGGCGGTCGCAGAGCGCGTCGAACGCGCGCTCGACCGCGCCCGGCGGCCCGGACGCGGCGGAGGGCGGCGAGGGCTGCGGCTGGACGACGATCTGGCGCATGTGCGGGAAGACGTTCTCGGGCGCGTTCGGGCCTGCGCGAGAGGGGGCACGTCAGCGTCGGGAACTCCGCGCGCGCGAGAGGGAGAGAGGGAGACGCACCCATGACCTTGACGAGGGTGTCGACGGTGATCTCGGGGTGCGCGCCCATGCGGGAGACGCGGAGGTGGGTGAGGTTGGGGGCGTGGACGGCCCACTGGAAGAAGTCGACCTGCTTGTTGAGCAGGGACGGGATGTGGTGCAGGCGGCGGAGCGCGGGGTACCGGGGGCGGTCGGCGGAGACCATGCTGAACGGGAGGAAGGCGGGGTCGCCGCCGACGAGCGTCATCTCCCCGAGGCAGGGGAAGACGACGTCGATGATGGCGGAGGAGCGCCACTGCGCCTGCGCGCACGCGAAGGACTCGAGCGTGGGCGCGACGAGGCGGATGAGCTCCGGCACGACGCGGACGTACTGGTCGTCCATGCGCGTCTGCGTGGCGCGCATGCGCTGCGCGCGCTGCTGCTGCTGCGCGAGGAACTCCTCGCGCGTCGAGGGCGGCTTGAACGCTGGCGGGGCGGCGGGCGCGGCGGGCGGGGAGGCGGAGGCGTCGATGCTTTGGCCGAAGAAGGAGAGGCAGAGGTGGCGGACGCGGGGGACGGCGTCGGTGGAGCGGTCGAGCTCGGCTTTGTAGCTCTGGACGAAGTGCTCGACCTGGGCGGCGGAGTGGATGAGAGAGACGGAGTAGAAGCGAGCGGGGCGGGTAGCGTGGTGGATGTGTTTGGAAACGAGCGAGAGGGCGGCGCCAGTCTGGCCGCCGTCGGTGCAGGCAAAGTAGGCAATGAGAGTGACGAGCTCAACGGCGAGCTTATCCATGATGGCGGCGGGGCTTTGGGGGGCGAAGTGGTGGCGGGTGAGCGGGCGGGCGGATGGGGATAAGCATAGACATATAGAAAAGCGGAGGTCGCCCGAGCAGTGCTAGTGTGGGATCGGCCTCGGAGAGAGTTGCGTCGTCCGTCGACGGTGCTCGCGTCGCGACTGGCTGGCGGGGCACGCGCGGCGGTGGGCGGCGCTGGCCAGAGATGGTCGGCAGGCAAAGTCAAAGTCCGCATCCTTCCGCAGCAACCTGCATTGGACGAGACGCATGGGCGCTGTTGATGATCGCGCGCTGGGAGATATCCCGAGCCTCGGGCTATCAGGGGCTATCGTCGACGACCTTTCTGCCCTCCACCGACGCCCTTCTCGTCCTTCCTACAACGCTGGTGGAAGGTCTGCCCAGCTGAGGGGAGACTACACCACCAGGAAGCTGGCCCCAACTGGGCTTCTCCGAGGGGCGACTCATCCGCAGTTCCAGCTGTGGTGATCCCCAGGGTATCTTATCGCACCGACCCGGCGGAGAGACTGGGGCCGCGGTGCAACTGAGCCGCTCCGGAACGTTCAACCCCCGTCTCATCCGCCTGCCCTCACGTGCTGATCACATCGGCTGGACAGATCCCCGTTTCACCTTCCTGTCGCTTTTCGGGCGCTCGCTCCCTGGTTGGCGTTTCCAAAATGCAGCTCGTATTTCATTATATACCATCATTACACACATCGAACCATGTCTTGATTCTATATTATACCAAGCAACTTACCACACTTGTGACCTTTACTATGTCGTCTCCGATGGAATGATGAAGAGAACCCTGCAACACTGTATGAGGATCAACATCAATCCAACCGAAGTGTAGACGTACCAGCTGCACATCAAGCCCGGGCACGTTCAAGCTGTATACGGATCTTGAGAGGACGCACCCCACAGGCAGCGCGTGTTCAAACTTACATGGGCTCGTTGACGCGCCACTTGAAGTTGAACGTTTGAACGGCTTGTCGCGGCAGATGTTGGATGTGCTTGGGTTCAATGGTCAAATGAGCACGGAGTGGACACGAGAGGATGGACACACCGTCACTGGTCGCGTTTGATCTTCTACGGCTTGCATTCTGGCGCTAGGGTTTGCGGGCGAACATGAGGTCGTATGAGGTGGTAGCATGTGCATGTTGCGGATGGGACGAGCAGTGCGGGCGATGCGTGTCAAGACACGGACGGGGCAGAGACGGGTGGATGCGTCAGCACATATCGTCTGGGGTGCGTGTCGAGCCACTGTCCTGGAGGGGGATGACTGCAGGCGCGGGGGCGCGAAAGCAAGCTGCGAGACGGTTTGGTTGGGTGTATTGAAGCAGAGAGAATGTGTGGTGGAGTCGACTTACCAGACGTTTGGTCTGCGGCTGCTGTGCTCGGTGTGGTGTGGTTGATCCGCGCATTCTGGGTCTGATAAGCACAAGATTGGGAGCGCAGGTCGTCCTGAGGTCACAGGGATAACGGGTCAGCATGGAGTTTGCATAACGCATACCACGTACCATCGGGTCTGATCAGCTTCACGGTGGGGCATCTAGTGCACTGGCAAGCGTTTTCGGAAGATCACTAAATCCAGATCGTGAAGAAAAGAGGGGATCAGACGGCATTGCAGAAGAGGGGAAGAGAGACATGGTGGCGGTTGGAGGAGAAGACACGGGCGTCTGTTAGCAGTCACTTTCGCGGCGCGAAGTCCCGGGCGCCTTTGGTCTCTCGAGTCTCCAGTCCCGTCGGGAAAATACAGAGTCTGCGTCGTCCGCGTTGTGAGTAGAACTGCTATTACATGGCTATATAAAATTGGTGGAGATATCCTGAGGAGCCCTGCAGGCGATCCAGGCCTCAACCCTGTGTGCATGAAGATTTTCGGGAGTAGAATCGGGGCCCGAGCTGTTCCTGCCACTGGGCTCTCAGTGCCCCGCCGTTCATCTGGTTTCTACGGCTTTCCGACATCGGTGTGACCTTCTGGAAGCTGTCCTGCACGTAACAGACGACACCGCCCAACACATACTGTGTTACTGAGTAGCGCTCGCGTCCCCCGGCGATAGCCGCGTTGCCGTCTGTTGCCGTGCCGTAGCCCCAGGCGCCCATGGTCCTCAGGAGGAACCGCGGCGCGGCGCGGCTCTGGAGCGACTCGGGGTTTGATCTGGGTTCCACCTCTGTCTGGCTCGTCCTCAGCCCCTCCTCAGCGTTTCAGTCCAGTGTCATTATTGCCCGGACACCCGCCGGCCATCCGCAGCATCGCCGTCGTCCTATCAGCTCATTAACACTCCGTCCCAACCCATCTCCGTGATCCTCAGGCCTATTATCTTGCTGGTGGTGTACTGAAACCCATGCTTGACTCTGCCACACAGGAGCACAGCAAAAGCGCAGGCGCCGACTCTGCATTTCGACCCCCAAACCGTGATCAGTCACTACGACGTTCTCACCTTCATCATGCTTCCGCGCCCAAGATGCACCCGACGGTCATCTAAAGCCTATCCTTTGTCAACCCGTATCCTCACTACCTCAGCTGCCGCGTACAGCCCCTTACGCGAGTACTCTAGCCCGGCCGTGATGCTGTAGTCAAACGGTGAGCTCTCATGGCTCCTGACTCAATCATTGTCTGATCAACGGCGCGCAATTTGGTGGATAGAACTCGTTCGGCGGGATCTTCCAGCCGTCCCGGTGTTTTCCCTGTCAAGATCTGTCTTCACTGGACATTTAACACATCGGTTTGTTCGGATTGGAGCGGCTTCCGTCCGCTGCCCTGCCATGCGTTGACAGCCAGCGCCATGTCGCTTACGCATGGTCTACCAATGGACAGACACACACGCAACCTGATACATCCGGGCCCTCGTTCTAGAGGTGTTCAGCCTCGTACCAGGCCATTCCACCTACATGAACCGCGCCAGCTATCCTCACCTCCCTCGCGCTCTCTCTAGTTTGTCAATGCAACACGCCACCGCCTCCTGGACTGCCCTCTTCAGCGTCGACGGAGATCATGCAGCTCTACACGCCCTCCTCCGTGGCCTACACGAGCCTGCAGCCTTCCCGCGACTCCACGCAGGTCACCCCATTCGAAGGCGAGCCCGGCCTTGCGAGGTCGAGAACTGAGGAGGCAGTGAACACACGACGCGCACGAGGGCCCGAACGTCGTAAGACTCGCATTTCGTCCACCACGAAGCTCCCAACTTGAGCTCATGGCGGCATCTTAGGTCCAACGTTCAAACCTTCAGGGTTCAGGCGCACCTCTTCCGTGCGCGCCTGCACTGTCCGCGGCTTTTCGAGGACCACAGCGCAAGGGCGTGGCGGACCGCTGTCTGCCTCACCGCACTCCCTCGCCCGCACCCGTACGTCGGCATCCCAAACCGCACAGAGGTTCAACGTTCAACCATCGAGCCGGACGAGCCGTCGCCACACGCGGCGCCGTCGACGCACCGCGCCCCACGACTCTCCCCGGCCGCACGGGTGACAACAACGAGGACTCGCAAAAACACCCACACGCTTACCGTCTGCAGCGGGCGCTGCGTTAAGTCCTCGGCGCCGTCGCGGTCTCGTCCAGCGCCGCACGGGGCGCCCAAACGCACGCATTCGAGCCGGCGAACCTACTACCACGCAAACTGTCCTGGCCAGCCACCGCCGCTTCGCGATTCCCCCGCACGACTCTCAAGATCCCAACCTCCAGCCAACCCTGACGCCACGCGCCGTCACGCTTCCGTCAGCCCGCCCTCTCGCCCGCCGCCCTGCCCGCCGCGCGCGCGCAGATGGAACCGTCGCGCAGAACGACGGCGACGGCCGGGCACCGCGCCCGTTCATTCATTCATTCATAGCTCGCCCGCACGCGGCACCGCGCGAGGGGCCACGCGGCGCGAACCCCTCCTCGAGGCGCGCCGCACCGCGCGGTGCGCACGGTCGCGCGCGACACGCGGCGGGTTGAGCGCGCGCGAGCGCGAGGGGGGTGCTTGCGCGCGACGGGAGAAGGACGAGGGAGCGGGGGAAGAAGACGAAATGGCACAGCGCTCAGCGGTAGGCGCTTGGGGGAGCGCACGCACTGCTGCATTCATTTTCTGAAGGCGCCGGGCCCGCTGGATCTTGTCAAGCTTCGTGCACGCTGAGCGCTGAGCGATAGGCGATATCTGCTCGAGCTTCGCTGTGTGCCGCGCGCGCGCACGCAGCCCTCGAGAAATCAAGAAAATGCTGCAGGCGGCGCCCGAAATCCGGCTGCCATCCAGTGTCGTCCTTCTCGACCGCCTCGACGCCTTTCTGGCCTCGCGCGAGGGGCGCGTTCCTTCCTTTCGTCCTCCCATTCGCCTGCTAGCGCCGGCTCGCCCGTCGTCGCGCGCTCGTGCACGGCTTCTGGCGCCCCCACCCGGCGGCTGGACGCGGCCCCATGACATTGATCGCGCAAGTCCGTATGTACGAGTCGGACAAAAGGCTCTTTCGCGCCCCCTTCACATACAACGCACGTTCACCACCGCCTTATCGCCTTCCTCGCACTTTCCAGACCCGGGCCCCACAAAGCAAGCCCGAGCACACAACGGCCCGTGCGCGCTCGTCCCAACCCCCAGGCGACCGCACCGTCGGTCGACGCCGCACGCCCCGATGCCGACACCCCTTCCCACCGCGGCGCGCGATAAGCCACCTCGAGCCCGCCGCCCCCGCCGCCGGCCCCGCCGCGAGGCGGGCGCGGGAAGCCTCCTGGCCACGCTCATCAGCCACGAGGAGACGAGGGCGCCTGCTCGGGGCGCGCCCGCCGTCGACGACGCGACTTCGCCGCCGCGTGCGCCGACGGCGGGCTTCTCCCGAGCGTCGCTGGGAGGGCGCGGCTTCCCGCGCGCGGCGCGCGGCGGGCCTGCCGCCGTGCCGCCGTGCCGTGGACGACAATAACGATCAGGCCATCCCTCCCTGCGGCCTGCCGCATGCATAGTACTTATCGTGCAGCCGCGTGTGACATTGAATCTGCGCCGTAAGCACCGCACGCACGCCTGCCCACGCCGGGTGCGTTCTCCGCATGTCGCCCGTCCGAGACGGGCTTTGCGCGCCGTTGAATTCGTCGTCGTCGTGCGACTGAATTCCCGTGTCGGCCGTTTCCGCACGTCGCTCGACGCGGCTCGTCCCTCCCCCCCGGATGCGGCAGCGCTCCGCCGCGCTCGACCGAGCGGTGGCGCTCTCCACACCCCCTGCGCGAGGCGCGAGCTGCTGGTACGAGCGAGCGCAGACGGGTCAGCTGCCCCGAGGCGCCCTTCTGGCGTGTGCGGCGCGGGCGGGCGAACGAGCGGGCTCGGGCTGGAGGGGCCGGGGGCGGGGAGCAGGGAAGGTCGACGGTCGACGCAGTTGGGTGGAACGAACTTCCGGTGCGAGCGGAAATCGCGCTGTGGTGGCGTCCGAGGCCGACTGGGGCTGCTCGAGTGTTTAATGTGCGGCGGGATCGGCGTCACGGAGGCTCACGGAGGTCGCTCATCATGCATCGACGCCCGGGGAGGCGGGGGTGACCCTGGCCGGGGGCTGCGCGGACCAGGCGGGCTCTCGAGCGCGTCAGGTTCGAACACGATCGGCGGGGGCGGGGGAGATGAACGTGAGAGGCGATGGCGGTGCGCAGTCGGTGCTCGCGCTGCAAGTTACGCCTCGGACGGCGTAACCGCCCGCGCAGAATCGGTCCATGACGCTCGGGATCGTCGAGGTCCGTGAATGCAAACACGCCGGAAGGTACCAAACCCACCCAGGGCGTCGCGGACAGGAGGTGGGCAAGTGCCTGGGCTAACAACATCCGACGTTGGAGCCCGGGTCGAGCATCCGCGGATCCATGGCCTCGCACTCGGACGGTGCATACCGTCCCCGCAGCGCCCCTGGGCGATCGTGCTCTCCCTCCCTTCGGCTGAAGCCTCACGGAGCAGGGGACTCGCGCGCCTACGGGACTCGCAGGCGCCAAGAACGACGCAGAGCCGCAGCGCTCGGCGCTCACAGCCTATCGACAGACAGCAGCTCTGCAGCGCGCGGCGCGGCCTGCACTGATGCGCGAGGCGGGTGGGTGCACCGTGCAGGAGGCGGGGCGGGTCCCCCCCGTATTTTATTCTGATTTCTTTACGTACTGCGGCTCGGCTGCGTCCGCCCCAGGCGCCGAGCTCGGAACCCGGGAGGCCTCTCCCCTGCAGCACTCCACTGAGGCTCGACTGAGGGCGCTGTGGGGGCCCCCGCATGCGGTACGGGACGAAGGCGCGCGAGGGGGGAGCTCAGCGCTCAGGCGTACCGGTGACTCGTCCCCGTTGTCGCCATTCAGTGCCCGGCGCGCCGACCCTTCTCTCCTGCACAGAACTCGCTCCGCGAGGACCCCGCGCGGAGCACAGACGGTTCGCATCCGCACCTGTTGTGCGAGGCGCGCCGCACGGGTTGTTGCTGCTCGACGCGGTTGGGCCGGGGAGCCCCTATAGCCTGGGGAGGCGAGCGGGACCGCATCCGCCGGGACTGGCACCTTTTCGTTTCAAACTCCGAGTTTCGTGTCTCTCGGAGAAAGTTGGGTAGTTCGAGGTGAGTCGGGGTGTGGTGGGAAGGAGCTGACTGGCGGATGATTCAGCGGGGCTGGAGCAACGCCCGGTCGGCCGATGGTGATAGCGGGCATTATGTGGTTCTGCTTTGGCAACGCGACACAGAATAGAGAACGTAAAAGGAGAGAGCAAGGCCTTGGACAGCAGGCTAGAGGGAGGGGCAGGCGGGGGCGGCGACGACGACGGCGACGGCGACGTGCGCTGGCGATGGCGCCCGTGTTGCCTAAACCAACATCGAGATAGCCGGGGACGCGGATCTCGATTAGTGATGCTAATCGGCTTTCCCCGCTTGTCCGATCCGATCCCTCCATCACACTCCGTCACAACTACTCAACGCCAGCGCCGCTCGTCCGCGGCCTGGTGCTTGCTTTGCGCCTTCTTGCGCTCATAGCGGCGCACAGCGGCCATATGCCTTGGCGCGGAGATGAAGCCTTGGAAGCTCTCCCTCTCGTCCTAGGCTCCCACGCAGTCCCATCTCGCGGAGTCAGGTGGCCGTGGGGCTCCGACATGCACAATCGGAGAGCACAGACGTGAGACAAAGAACGGGACCTGCGCCGCGAGAGGTCTCATCCCAGCGTGCACTTCGCTCATTGTGGGTCTGCATCGGTGCACGCCGCACACATGCGTTCTGCGACTGCGCCCGTGCGCTCGTCGAGCAGCAGCTGGATGTTGTGCCACTCTGCGTGGCCCGCGCGTGCGAGCACAGCCCCGGGGGCGACGTCGACAACAAAGCAGGACCGGATGCCGATCCGCACTCGCCCGTCTTTCATCTCGATGCGCTCACGAGGGCAGATCGTCCGCCGCCGCGCTCCTCGGATGCTCGCGATAAGATGAGTGATCACCGATAACGCGCTGTGGCCCGCCTTCCGTGTGCGTTCTGCCACTGGACCGCAGCGCACGAACGCACCGGGGCACAAGGGAAGGCGGGCGTGCTGCAGACGATCCCCCGCCGCGTCCATCGATGGCACTCGATGCGTGCGCCGCGCTACCTGCCGCCAAAGCAGGCCGCACGCACCCCGGCAGAACTCCTAAACCATCCTCGTCCGCACCCACCCACCGACCCCGCGCCCGCCCGTCTTCCCCCATCCAGCCCTCCCTCTCGCACGTGAACGCCCCCGAGGCCCACGCAGCACGCCGCCGTGCGCGGGGGGCAGCGTTGATCCTTCCCGTTTCCCGCACGCGTCGGCAGGAGGTGTCTCCCAGCGCGGTCCGGGTACGCGCGCATGCGCAGACGTCGGACGAGAAGCAGCCCACGCGGCGCACCCTCCGACCGCGTGTCGGAGCGTACCACGAACCCTTCCCCGTTCGCGCGCCGCCCGAACGTGCGTCCCGCATTCGCTCGACAGCCCTTCTTTTCCCCCTCCTAACCCTAGGCCCGCCCTCGTCGGTCGCGTCCATGGGATGCATGGATCCATCGGGTCTTCCGCAGGCGCCCCCCACTTCGAGACGCCCGCGCGTCGCGCCTTCTTCGCTCGCGTTGCGCGTCGCGCCTTCGGTTCGCTCGCGGCGCGCGCCGACGCATGTGCCGATCTGCAGGCGACGCGCGCCCGGCGATAGAGATAGAGTAGAGCGACCCGCTCCCCAGCTCCCTGGCCCCCGCGCGCGCGCGTCTGCGGGGGGGCATGCCGCAGGCGCTCGGTGCGGGGTCTATACTAGGCGCCGCCGGTGCGTGCAGCCAGCCCAGCTGCAGTCTCGCGTACTACGAGCGGCGTAGCGACGCGGCCGCACATTGCACAGCTGGACGCTTTGCGACCGCACGCGGTCTGCGCTCCCCGGCGGGCGCGCTCTATTAGCAGCTAGCTGACGCCGCGCCGTCTGGCCAGCCCGAGCCAGACCTCGCCGTCGTATATACTCGCAAGCAGCTTCGCGCGATCTCAAGCGCTCTAGAACCGTGCGCAGAGCTGTGCAGCGGAGCGTCGAGGCTCGAGAGCATCTAGGCGTGCGTAGCCAATGGTATCTCTCGAGGCTCTCCAGACCGTCGCGCGGCGACCGCAGAACACGAGACGATCTCCCCGTCCGCTTCCAGTGCCCCCGCAGCCGGTGAGCACGCCGCTCGAGCCGAGCGCCGCACGCCCCGTTAAAAGCGCCCGCGGTCGAATTCGCCGGGGTCGGATGGGAACGCGAAGCGTCGAAAGAGCGCGCAGCTGATAAGATACTGCACGCCGCACAGGGGGAGGCACGTCCAGCGACGCTGCAGGCAGAATCGCACGACGCCGTGGGCAGCTGACGATGAAAGACGCGCGACGGACGTGCCGTCCCTATTATAATTATGCTTGCACACCGCGAATAGAACGGAACGGTCTGTGTGCGCGCACCGGATGCCCAGCAGTCATCCGGACGGCGGGACACCCACGCGGTCCGGATGTCCACCGTCGCCGTAGCAGGACCCACAAACCGCACGCAGCCACGTGGAGCGCAGACGGTGATGAAGTGCAGTGCGAACCTGCGCTCCGTCGAACCAGCGAGGAGCACCTGTTGGTAGCCCGAATTGTGGACGGAGGCGCGGCGTGCTCACGCGCCGCACGACGAGCGAAAAAAGCCGGCCGCGTGCTTTCCGAGCATTCGCCGGGCGAGGTGCGCGAGCGCGGCGGCGTAGCGCGGCCCCGACGCTCGTCCGCGCAGGCGGAACGGTTCGCAGGTGATCGCACGGTGGCCGTCCGTGCTTTTTGCGACCCAGAGGGCTCGGAACGAGGTCGGGGCGACGCTCGAGCTCGGGCTCGAGGCATGTGCTCGCGTGGCCGGACGTCCATGAATCAAATGACAGCGGTATGTACATACCACCTGAAAACCGCGACAGCTTCGCTGCCGGAGTGCGTGAGTGCGTCGGAAAAAAACCCTGCGCGTGGCGTGAACCTTGCAATGAAGCCCTGAGACTGAGTACTCGAGTCCAAGCGCGAGCGAAAGTGCGGGGAAGCGCGGCCCCAGGGTTTTCCTCCTGCCGTTCCCCGCTCCAGGGAGTTGCGCACAAGGGGTTGCGCACAGGGCTCACGCCGGGGCCGCACGCGGGTGCGGGCCCCGGGCCCCGAGCGCACCGACGCCCACGCCCGCGCGCCGTCGGCGAGTGCGGGGTAGGGCGCGAAGGAGCGGGCGTGAGGGGCGGCTCCCGCGCCCCGTGCGCCCCGACTGCGCCCGGGCTCGGGCTCCCATGCTCCCCGCCGTCGGGCCGGGACCGGTACCATCGGGCGCGTTCGCGCTTCGGCGTTGGGGCGCGGTGGAGACCGGGCGTCGCGCGCACCGTGGCAGTCGGGCCTCGGGTTTTCGGCGTCGACTCGGAGTGCGTTGAGTGCTTCTGGCGCCCGGGAGCTTGAGAGTCGGAACTCGGAGGTCGCGCGGAATGTGGGTCGGAGTGGATTCAAAATCGTCTGCCGGCTGATGACGAATATGATTGTGTGGAGGATGCAGCACCGGCCTGGGCGTGTGTCTGTGAGTGAATGTGTCACTGTGTCAGGGCCTCCCCGGACTTGACAGGAGGTGGACGTCCTGACGGCCGATCGTGTTACACCCTCCCCGCAGCAGCATGGAGAAAACACTCATCTTACCATGTGCGGCATCGCTCCCATCCCTTGAACGCCGGAAACCGTTCGGCGACCAACTCGCGCCGTCCGTTTCGTGGGCGCACTGAGCTCGCGTGCGCGTGTGGCACGGGCCGAGGCGGTGCATCCCAGCAGTACACATATCTCCTCTCCCCCGGCATGCGGTGCGATCCGAGCGAACCAGATACAGCGCGCGCGGCGCACCTCGTAGGCAACAGATACGGATATGCGGGTGTCCGGCCATCCTCAGTTCGGACACCGCCCCGAGCCGTGGCCTCGATGGAACCTGTTCGTGAGCGGCGAACGGCAGAGGTGCTCACTCACGGATGACGCAGCCCAGTCTCACCTGCGCCACCTCTCTCTGTCCGCCCCGCACGGGCGAGTCAGCACGCGCACGCCACCCGCACGGCGAGGCGCGGAGGAAGGCCGGCCGGTCTGGCGCTAGCCCCCCGGCATCCGCCGCCAGGCACTAGAAGCGCCGGGATTACGAGCGAAGGACGGCGCGGGGCGTCTCGAGGCGGGGGATGAGCGAAGCTCGAAGGAGCGAATGGTCGACGCGCTGCATGCGTGCGTATTTCGCATACACGCAGCACACACTAGGTGGCTTCTTATGTGGGTGCGCCCTTGTGTTCGAGGTGGGGCCGGGGGCCGGTCGTGCGAGGGGGGGCGAGAGGGGCTGAGGCGAGGACAAGACCGCGAGAAGACGGAAGAACTCGAATGAAACGAGCGTTCATTCCACGTCGGACGACAGTCATAATGGTGCGCTACGCGTGATACAGCGAGTGAGCAGCCATCCATGATCTTGCCCCTCTCGTTTGAATCTCATTGATGTGACTGGTGACGGAGTTTGGACGGCTGTCGGGTTGCAATCAAGAGAGGCACGGACGGTCTGGATTGCAGAACGGCGTACCTGATGTCCTCCAGGGACCGGTGCTGCCCTGGGGTGATGAAAGTTCTCTATGAAGGCGTCTGTTCGCATTTACGCGTTGAACATGGATACAACATTCGCTCCCGGGAACAGACCGCAACAGACGCAAAACAAGGGGCGCGGTATACGATGTTTGCGAGCATTATGCAGGGTCGATATCTCGACGGTGTGCGCGATATCCGAATGATGGAAGGCTGATATTCTAGGCCAAGCCGGGAATCCGAATCATGCGGATGGGTTGAATGGACGGAGGTGGAGGCGCGTCGCGGGTGCGCTTTGAGCACCGGTGGCTGACCAAGCAGGAGGGAGCGTCGAGCACCGGACTGTGGGGGACAAGAAGGCGAAGGAGCTGGGCCCCGGTGGAAAGGCGTCCGGCCGAGGAGATCGGGGAAGCGGGGTCGGGCGGTAGTGCAGCTTCTGCAGTGCGTCCGCTGGCGCCGGGCAGGGGTCGAAGAGAAGGCGGGAGAGTTGGAAGTGGAGGGGCAGAGCACACGCGGTGAGTCATGGGCAGGGGATGGAGAGAGGGCGGAACACCGAGGGGTGACTGCATCTCCGTAAGCACTGCAGACCAGTATAGAGAGAACCATAGCAGGAGTTGTCATATCTGCGATCGGACGGTCAGGCGCTGGGAGAATACGAATCGTCCAGTGGCTGAGTCAGGCCAAGGGCGAGTAATCATCGCGCGATCCATGGCGACTGGGAGGCCACCCAGGCGGACACCATCCCAGAGTGAAGCCGGAGAAATATTCGGATGGGGGACAGTCGATGATGGTTGCAGGAAGGGGCATGCGCATACGCGTCGCGGTCACGTGCGGCACATTCGTCGGCGTACCATCGGACCGAAGATAGTCGGCGGCGGGAGGAAGGAGGAGGGTTCGGATGGGAGGTCAGGAGGGTGGGGGTGGCAGAGAGGGTGGGATGGCAGCGGCAGGGCGGAGAGGAGGGCGAAGAGAGGGGAACGAGGGCATGGCGTGGCCGGAGAGTGTGCCAGGACAGGCAGGCGCGCAGCCAACGGGAAATGGGGGCGTGGGAAATGGCGAGATATGTCGGAGTGTGAATGGAGAGGGCGGGCGGACGGTGATCTCATTGTGAGATCTGGCGTCGGTCGTGCTGCATGCAGGCGCCATCGCTATAAAGGGTCGGCCGGCCTCGCCTCCATCCTCTTTCCCCGTCCCGTGTCCCCGTCACACTCGCCCCGCCACCCATCCCTCCCTTGGTCTGAGCAGTGGTCCCAGCCATCAGACAAGGCCACTCGGACAAAGCACCTCCTCCCTCCCGCGTATATAGCCTCCGCCTCCCACTGCCCACTCCGACGACCACCCAAGTTCGTCTGCCCATATAAAGCCATCCTGAACTTGAACATCCCTTCCCCACATCCCTCCCCAGCCATGTACGACTTTCCCCTCCCCGCATCCACTTCCCTCCCTCCCTCCCCCCACAAGTCGCACAAGCCACGGCGGCGGTCACAGTCCCCGCTCCCCGGCCTCTCCACCCTCCTCCCAACCCACCACTCATATCATGACTACTCGCCTTCAACGCGCGCCTCCGATGTTTCGCGTCTCCTCGACCCCGCGTACGCGAGCAGCTCTTCCTCGTCATCAGCTAGCCCGTCCACTCCCGAGTCGCAGACACAAACACGCGCGTACGTCGACCACAACGGCGACTTCCACGACCCCGACTACCGCGACTTCCCAATCATCCGTCCCCCCTCGCGCAACAACAACGTCAGCAAGCGGAGACGGAGTTCGGGCAGCGCGACGCGTTCGCCAAGTCGCGAGCGCTACGCGATGACCCTCTCCCCGCCACGGCCGAGTTGGGAACGCGACTGGACACAGGAGGTGGACGAGTCGGACGCAGAGGACGATGACGAGGCCGAGAGTCAGTCACACTTTTCGCACTTCGCCTCGCCACAATCATCCCCGCGCAAGCACGCGTCAAGCGCCGTCCGCTCCTCCTACACCTCCACCTACTACTACTTCCCCGACGCCGCGCCGACCTCGAGTCCGTCCGGTTCCCTCGAGGATGAGAACGCGCTTCAGCTGCACGAGTCGCCCTTCGGTGACAACGCGGCGGAGCTAGTAGAGGAGCCGAAGCGATGCGCTGTCTTGGTTCGGCAAAGGTCGAAGCCGAAGAAGACATCTGGTGTAGAGATGCAGACGGAGAAGGCTGCGGAGTCCGCGCCTTCTCTGCACACCGTCGACGAGGTGACAGAGGACGATGAGCATGCGACAACGTGAGTATCCTCTTCGCTTCCACGTCATCCCCAGAGCCTGACCGTCTCCATCCCCAGACCGACATGCTCGCTCGCCCTCCGCAGGCAATGGCAAGCGGTCTCGGTGCGCGTGCGGTTCGGCGTGTTCCACGCCAAGCGGCGCCTGCTCAAGCGGCACACCACATAGAGTTCCTCCGGGTCCATTCATCTCTCGCTCTTCATGTGGCGCACAGGTCCATTATGCGGCAGCCCTGGTCGACACGGTTCGCGTGCGCGTGGACACGGAACACAGTCGATGTGCGCGGTCTCTAAGATCTGAGTTCCCGCCCGGCTTGTGTTCGTCCGATACCCCCAGCCCGGGGCGCGCTGGAACGCCTACCGACGCGTGGAACACACTTCCACACACGACTCTCGGTCCCCGGCCTACGGATCCGCTATCCTTATGCACTCAATTCTCGTCCATCTCTCTTCAGGATATCCCACCGGAGCGCACGCTGGCTTGCGCATTCGCGCGACCCTGTGCGCGCTCCCACGTCCCCTTCCCACGCGTTCCACCCTTGCATTTCCAGTGCTCTCATACGATGGACAACGCTTCGGACAAAACGCTGCTTCCTCTCCATGCTCATCTATCTCATCTCCACCTCACGCACACATGTTTATCGATCGTCCGCTCACGCTTTCCCTCGCACGCACTTTTTCACATCTCTCTCATCATCTTCTTGCTTTCTCAAACCCACACGATATATTTTCGCACCGGACCGCCCAGTCGCGCGTCCATCCCGGGTTCGCTCACGTCGCATTTCACGTTGTACCGCATAGGATCTTTGCACGTTTTCCATCACGCACCACTATCACGCATCGAGAGGCCACATGTAGGTAGCCTAGCAGTAGCAGCAGCAGCAGCAGCAGCAGCATTTGTCACGACGACAACGAATCGAACGAAAGTTGAAATAGCAACCCCTCCCGTGTGCATTAAAGTGTGACCACTTTCTTGTGCCTTTTCGCGCCCGATGTGTTTCAGCTCTCAGCCTCATCCCCGGCGCCCGCGCCTCCAAGCTGGCCCCCCTCTCCCCCACCACCATCGCTCGCCACTCGGGCGACCGACCCGGGGGGATCGTTCCTGCGCTCCGCGACGATCGAGCCCAAACGGAGCACGACCGGTCCGCACAGACCTGCTCATATGTATGATATGTACTACCACTTCGCGCGCCACCCCCGCTCGCGCCGCGCGCCGCGGCGATCGCCGCGGCACCGTCCACGTACGCCCCCCTTCCCTTCCCCCCTCGCAAGCCTCCGAATGCTTGCTCTCCCTCAGGCCTCAAGGGCGGGCCTCGGCGCGCATCCGACCCCCTCGGCCCCTGGCGTGCGAGTTGACCCCTGCTGCGCGGTCCAGGCACTGCGCTCGGCGGCCTTCGTCTCCTCGGACCTCAGGCCTCAGGCCTCAGGCATTCCCGCTCAGTGCGCAGGGCAGTTCGCGGGCACGACGTCGACGTGCGCTGCATCTCCAGGGCTCGGTGCGCACGTGCTGATATCTGGGCCCCCGCGCGCGCGAGCGGCCGCGGCAACTTACTAGACGGAGAAACCAGCTGCAACCTACAAGCTGCGCGCGCGGGCCGGCCCGCGCCCCGACGCGCGAACGTCCGCGAACGTCGCCGCGAGCCCTCGAAGCCACGGCCCCCATCGGCAGAGCGAAAACCGCTCACGAGTCACGGCGCACGCACTCGAACGCGGTCGACGATCTGGGACGTGCCGGGCTCGCGGGTCGTTCGCGGGGCGCCTGGGCGCTCGCGCGGACTGCGAGAAAGGCCGACGGGTGGATCGCATGGTACGCGTGGGGCTCTGGGGCTCGAGGCGCGAGCTGGAGCTTGAATGTTCGGACATTATGCATTAGACTTGAGTGTTGTAAGGGCCGGATTCCGGAAGTGACCGGGTCGGAGCGCTCGCCAGTCGTGCGGGGGCGATGGCGCCCAGGTGAACCTCGAGGAGGCGAAAGGGCGGGCGCGGTCGCGGACATGCCCAGGGGAGATGAACCTGAGAAAGTCGCGGAGGGTTGAGGTTGCGAGATTAGATCTCGAGCAGCCCGGGCGGTCTCGGGCGCGCGCGCAGATGGTCACACGACGGGAAAGGCCAGATGGGAACCGCCGAAATAGGACGTTCACCAGGCTGAGACCATGTTCCATGTCACTGTCACGGTCTCTGGCGAACACCAGACAAAGACCAGGAATCATGGTCACACCATGGTCTCAGCCTGGTCTCCCTGCGCAGTGATTATATAATACAGTGCGGAGGGAGGGGGCACTAAATCGGGAGCGAATGAGTACCGCAAAGGGGTGGAATTTCCCACGTGCGGAGTAGGCGTGTGTTGATAAAGCATACTGGCGGAGACCAGGCTGAGACCATGGTGTGACCATGATTCCTGGTCTTTGTCTGGTGTTCGCCAGAGACCGTGACAGTGACATGGAACATGGCCTCAGCCTGTTGCAGGTCTGACTCCGACGGTTCCCATCTGGCCTTTCCCGTCGTGTCATGCAGGCCGCGAAGCTCCGACGAGGGACGGAGGGGCCTCGGGGGCTCGGGGGCTTGTGCGGCCGCGTCGATTGGTGCACAAGACGCATGAGCACAAGGCACGCAAGCACGTACGAGTGCGCATTACAACACGCTCCGTGCGCTCATCAAGGCCTCGCTCATCGACGCCATCGCCGCCAGATCCGAGGCTCGCGGGCTCGCAGAGGTGCCCGGCTCGCAAACGCTGTGCTGTGCCTTACTCATCCGCGCAAGCGCGGTGTGGGCCGGTGTGGGTGCGCGCACCCCCAGCCGAGTCATACGTGGGCGATATGCGGTATGGAGCGAACGGTCAGCCGAGTCATAGTACTTGCGAGCGTGGCCCATGGCCCGAGTCCCGGTCGAATGAGAATCCCCGTCGGCGATCGCGCACATGCAGTACGCGTACGTGCGCGATGTCCCGGCCGAAATGTGCGCAGGGCTATCGCGCCCCCGATCGACCGACCGTCCGTACGAGGGCAACGCTTGCGCGGCCTCTCCCCGCAGCGCAGCGCAGCTCGACCGGGCACGAGACGTGCACCCGCGCGGACGCGTAGTCAGAGCTCGGGTGCCGCTCGGACGACGCGGGCCATCGCTGACCCAATCGCTCTCACGCTCCCGGCGCAGCGGCTTCCCGACTGGCACGGACTCGGACAGCGACCCGCTGGAGCGCCCCCCGTGGCGGGTGGGCAGTTCGCGGCCCGTTCCGTGGGTTGCGGTCTTCAAGCTCCGCTCGAACTTCGACCTCGTGGGAAAGCGGGATGGACGGATGCGCCGCAGCCGCAGGTAGTGTTGCGATAGCTCGGCTCGGCTCGGCTGGCTGCGCCAGCCGGGTCATTTGGCTGTCAGCCGGGCTGGGAAAATCGGCTCAGAACGAGCCTCCCACGAGGGGAGAGCTTGACGCCAGCAGCCAGAATGGACTGATGGCTGAGCCGCTGGAAGAGCCGGTCTTGGGCGCCTCCTCCCAAGACGGAGGACCGGCTCTTCCAGAATATTTCCAGCTCGCTCGCTGGGCGCCCAGAGAAGGGGATTTATGCGAACTCTCTTATATGTTCCTGCATGACGCAAGCGTAGGATTGGCAACGAAAATATATTTATTAGTACACTACTACATAGTGGCAACAGCGGGGCAGGTGGAAGCGGAGGGCCGAGACAAAATAGGAGGCAAGGCAGCTGACCACAGCTCTACCAGCGCGCACAAGATCGGAGGAGGGCGACATAGAGGGGGCGAGGCAGAGGGCCGGGATGGGGCAGCGGGGCAGTGGGACGCGGTGCTCCGCCCGCGCGGGTAGCATGTGCTCGCGCAAATGAGCGGGACGCGCGCAAGAGCGGAGGAGGGCAAGACGAAGGAGAGCGGGGTGGAGGCAGAGGGTGAGGAGAGGACGCCGTGCCGAGCCCGCGCGAGTTGGATGTGCGCGCAGAGCAGGACGTGCGCCAGAGCAGAGGAGGGCGAGGTAGAGGGCGGCACATACTCCGGAGGGCCGCGACGAGGTGGAGGAGGCGGAGTGTGATGCCGAGGGCCGCAACGTGGCGGAGGAGGGCGACGCGGAGGCAGAGGTGGGCGACACGAGATGGAGGACCCAGAGGAGGAGGAGGGCATGTGGGCAACGTAAACGCGGGGGACCCAGAGGCCGGGGATGCGGATGCGGAGGACGGCAACAGGGAGGGCTCGCGAGAGGACCCAGACTGAGGGCCGGAATGAGGCGGACAAGATGGTGGGTGAGGCGAAGGCGGGCGACGCGAAGGTAGGCGATACAGATGGAGGGTAACGCAGAGGTGTGCAGAGGCGGACGACGCGGAGGCGAAGGAGGGAGGATGCGGGCAGCGCGCAGGTGGGCGACGTGCAGGCGCAGGTGGGCGACACGCAGGCGTAGGTGGGCGACACGCAGGTGAGCAACGCGCAGGAGGTGGGATACGCACAGGCGAACGACGCGCGCGAAGGAAGGCGACGCGAATGAGAGGGTCGAGGGCGGGGGCAGCGTGGATGGGTGAAGCAGGAGGGAGTGCAGGAGGGGACTCACCATAACAAGGGCCGCGGTACATCGCCGCGGCCTCCATACCCGAATTTCCATACTGAGGACTTCCGGATGGAAGTCCTCGTACAATGTGGATGCGGCCGGTGAACCGTGAAGGACGGCATCAAGGTCGAGGTCGAGGTCGGAGGCGGAGGGGAGTTGAACAGTCAGGTGACATTGAGCTAACCATTAAATTGTTAATAGTTGTGGTGTTATAAGTCGTAGCTTGTGTAAGTAACTTGTAGTTATCAAGCACCCCGCTTGATCGGACTCGACGTCAGATCTGAGATCTGAGATCTGAGACTCGACTCGAGTTTTGCCTGCAATATGGGTGTTTGGTCGACTTTGTCCAATCGTCCTCCTGACAATCTTAAAACATTCTGTGCATCGTGGGCACATATAAAATGCAGTCCTATCATCCTCCTGTTGCTCTGTTCCACTACAAAGCATGAATATTTGTTGTGCGGCCAGCGCCAATTGAAAAAGGCGGCTCATGGATGGCTTGGGCGGCTTGGCCTCGGCTTTGGTAATAACAGCCGAAATCGCAGCCGTGGCTCGAGTTTTGGCTTTCTCGCAGCCGTCCTGAGCCGAGCCAAGCCGAGCCAAGCCGAGCCATCGCAACACTAGCCGCAGGATGCCGCGGACGCGGCCAGCGCGCCCCAGCTCCGAGCTCGCTCTCAGGGTGGGGAACGGGACGCGTTTGGGTTGTGTTTGGGGGCGAC
Source organism: Epithele typhae (assembly GCF_022376455.1). Classification (NCBI taxonomy): domain Eukaryota; kingdom Fungi; phylum Basidiomycota; class Agaricomycetes; order Polyporales; family Epitheliaceae; genus Epithele; species Epithele typhae. Next base: position 421,658 of record NW_025954216.1, on the reverse strand, counting down.
GGACGGGTGATTCGCGCGCGTACGCGGCGGTACGGTGCCTGCCGAACGATGCTGGTGCTCGCGCGGAGACATATGGGGCTCAAAGCCGTCCAAGGGATCACTCGGGTTCCCCCAGACGACGGGGCGACGGACATATCGCGTACGCGTTGGCTTGTCCACGTCGGCGCGGGAGGGTCAGGGTGATCCGACATCACGGTGCAATTTCGGCTAGGAACCGTGTTTTACGAGCGGCGCGCTGTTTGTTGTCGGGTGTTGTGATGCCTCTGCATCCTGGGTTGAGCGCGTGAAGAGAACAGGGACTCTGACAGGGAAACATAGACCTCGAAAGGGCGGCGCAAGTTATATATGGTGTTGCTCAAATTCACGCCCCGCCGCGTCTCACGAAAGTGGGCAGTGTTACGCGTCCGACGAAGGCAATCACAGGAGCCGAAGTCTTGCCGAAGTCTACGTCGACGCGCGACGCTCGACGCTGACGTCGCACTGACGCACCTGGCAACCCCGGCGACTCAAAGCAACCCAGGCGTTCCCGCGTCGAGCCTGTCCGGCGGAGTGCAGTGGGCGCTAGGCGGGAACGCGTGTCGTCATCGCGTTCATGACGCGTGACGTCATCGCAAGAGCACGTCCAGTCCGCGACGCGCGCCGTGTCCAGGCCCGTGTGTCGCCGCCTCTGCGATCGAAAGCAGGCTCCTGGATACGATATGCTTGCGGGGGTGGCGGGATGGCGGGGTCTGGGCGGGACGCCACCCCCGCACGCAGACTCAGTGGCTCTGCGAACGGCTCTGACGACATACCATACGTATCTGCGGCCTATCCGGGATGGAGCGCGAGTCCTCGTCCGCCGATTCGCTATACCGGCGCCCGGTGCGGTGCGCGGAGACCTGCGCGATCCCTTCTGGGCAACACATACCTATACCTACGCAACTCATGCCCAACCCAGCTGCAGGATCATTCCAGGTCTGCACCGACCGTTCCGACAACCGTACGTTCCAGAAGAGAAACCGCCGCCGACCACCATTAATTTCCCCCGCAGCTTCACTCTCCGCTCGACCTGCAGCGTCGGCCGGCCGAGTCGTCGTGGCTGCCGAAAACCGTACGTCCTTCTCCGCGGCGACCTGTATTGGTTTGCCGAAAACTCTCGCACGTACCCGGTCGCTGCGAACCCAGCACGTACACCGGTAACCTTGAGCTTCAGCCCTCAGGCCTCAGGCTTCAGTGGCCGGGCCCGAACGACGCTCGAACGAGCATGCTCACACCTCGCCCCCGCGACGCCACCAGGCCGCGCGTACTACTCCCACCCGTTCTACCTCCCCTCCCCTCCTCTCCCACCTCATCCGACCGGGCTGCCAAGGCTCCCGCGCCGAGCACCTCGAGCACGACCGCGCGTATGCGCACTAGCGCCGCGCCCTCTCACTCTCCCCCTCCTCGCCCCTCGCCCCTCGGAGCTCGGTAGGCTATCGCATTTCGTGCACCCACAAATAGCACCTCCGTCGCCGCCCCGGGCGGTCGTCGGCCTCGAGGGCGGGTCTGCAGACGCGGACGAACACCGACCTGCGGCGGGACGGGCCGGGGCGCGAGGCGTCCGAATCCGGACGACTCTGGGGGCACGGCGCGCGGCGGCGTTGGCGCCGGCCTAATTTCCTCCCCAGGACGCGTCACTTGGTCGCCTCGTCCGAGGCGGCTCGAGGCGGGGATGGGAACGCAGATAGGGGGGGGGCTCGCAGGGAGTGCGGTCGCCGAGTGGTCAGTTGGTCCGTCGTTCGTCTTCGCCAAGGCGTGCCGCCTTCACTCAGCAGACCTTTCTGCGTGCTCGTGAATTCGGAAAGCTCAACCGCGGCAGCTTCACAGACGCCCGGGCGCGCGCGGGTTCGAGACGCGGGCTGGCCAGAAGCTGCGAACGTTCGAACGTGCGGATTCCCATGTCCGCCTTCGCCGCGGCCATGGCTCGCGGGGCGTGCGTGGGGCGCAGCCCGTCACGAGCGCTCCATCCGTGCGTACAGGACGACGTCAGCGCGCAAGGCAAGCCGGGTGTCTGCCTCCCGGCTCGGACTTTGCTGGGAGTGGACTGGGTTCGGTGCCTTGGAATCGTCGAGGTCTTTCATGACTGTCGGCGCCCCGCTGCCGAGAATCGCCTCAGCAAGTGCTGGTGCGCCGCAGCCCGATGCACGTCGGCGAATCGACTGCGGCTCGTATCTAGGTACGCCCCGCACGCAGCACGCTCATATGATTGAGACTCCGCCACGACGCCTCCTGCGCACACATCCAGACATCCGCCGCACTACGGCATACGACTATTACTATGTGTCGCGGCGCAGAAGGCCAGCCACATGATCCTAGGGCATGCCTGCCTCGCGCCTCGCCGTGGCCTTCTCTCCCTCCTAAGTGCACATACTGTGTGTGGTAGACCCGTCGCGCGCAGTCCCGTGGACACACAAGCGCGGCGGACGACCCGCCGAGCTGCCGAGCACGCCTGCCGCGCGGCCGCGGCGCGCGACTGCGTTTCCGACGCTCAAGCTATAAGCACTCCCAGTCTCCCACAGCGTCGCCGCAGGCCGCGCGCGTGGACAGACGGCCGAATTCTCTTCTGGACGCTGGGCGTGCAGATATCTGGGACGCGCCCGTGTACGTTGGGCATCTCGAAGGGGCGCCGTCCGGACCGAGGTGCGGGTGGCATGGGGGGCGATCGATGGGTGAGAGGAAACCACTTTGGCAAGACTATTAGCTGTGTGTGCATGTATGTGTATGGGCGCTGCAGCGCGCAGTGCGCGATCGGGGCGGTGCGATGGCATTGGATTGGATTGGGACCCGGACGCACGTATGGCTGACTCGGTTGTGGACGCGGCGTGGAAATCCGAGGACGGGTCGGCGGAGCGCCGCGCGGCGGGCCCAGGCGGCGTGGTGGTTGACCGCGGCGTGGCGGGGGCGGCCTCCCCGCACGGGCGTGTTCGAGTCGCGGCGATCCTCGGGGGCGACGAACGGCCGACGGAAGACGGGGGCTGGCGCTGGGTTGGAGCGGGGCGCTGGGTGCGGAGGTGGTCGACTGCCCCGCGTGGGGCGCGCGCGGTGCAGGCGTGGCCGCGGGTCGCGACGACGGCCGCGCGCGCGCGCGGAGCGAGAAAGCAACGGTGGGAGCGGCGCGTGTGACGGGGCGGGCGTGGGTCCGGCGAAGGTTACGTTGATAGCGGGCGGGCGAGATAGGATTGCGGTTGTGGCGAATGAAAGCCGCGCCGGGTGGGGGTGCCTTCGATCTCGGGTGGTTCCCTGCGGGCCGGGCGGGGTCGGGGAGAGGAGGGGCACCTCAGAGGTGCCACTGCTGGGAACGTGAAGGGCCCGAGAAGGCGGGGGTCGTGGACTGCGACCGCGATGACGACGATCGGCGTGTGTGCCAGCATGGGCGGCCGCGGCGTACGCGTCGAGTGAAGAGCAGCTCTGGCGGACCAAGCGAGCCCAGCGAAGTACGCCTGGGAGTCTAGAAACAAAAGGCGGCGCGTCTGATAAGGCCTTCGATGGTGATTGTGTGGTGTGAGTGATGTGACTTGTGTGCACAGGTGTGAGATAGTGGTTACTCACCTGAGACTAGAGGTGCTTCGCTGTAAAAAATACACGTAGCTTTGGCGTGTCTTCGAAGACAGACAGCACCATTCAGCAGGGGCGGAGAAGCAACAAATGAAAGCGTACGAAGACGCATGGATGGCGGGAAGGAGGCTTACAACACAGTGATGGTTTCACAAGCGAATTTGCGCTAGAACATCATTCAGCGACGTGACGCGAGTATAGCCATTGTCCTGCAGAGCACGGACACATGAGATGCTGCCGCAGAGGGAGCGTATTTCCCAGCATGCTGTAGCTGAAGGAAAGGATGGTGAAAGAGACAAAGCATCGAACACATGGAATGGACGAAGTCCTCGCCTTGAAGAGCCGCGTCTGTTGCATGATGCATCCCAGCCCCAAACAAAGCTGTAGACGGCAGTGTGGGTGCAAGGGCAGAAGCTGAGAAGCGGAGTCAAGCCAGAGTGGCGAGAGCAAGCGCGCCGCCGCGGAGTCGCGGACACCAAATGCGCTGCGCCGACCAGGCGCGCCTCCTTCAGACTCTCTCCCATACCGCTCCCATCTATTCTCTTCCTTCAGTCTCCTCCGCGCTCTCATCGAATCCCAACACCTCTTCCGTGCCCTTTTATCATCGTGGTGTGCACGCTTTCAACAAGGAATGGCACGTTCCATTGGTGTCGCGCTCGTGGACAGTGGATTGGAACAAGGCTTTACGCGCGCAACGCACACCGCAAATATTAGGACGAGGGGCAATTGCAATGCGGCCTGGGTGGGGTCTTCAAATAGGTGCGAAATCCCCCCGCGCAATGGTCCCGCGTTAACATGAGCGTCGCGCACGGCGCGTAGCCCTCTCTCACGACGGGAGGGACCAGATGGTGAACGCCGAAACAGGGCATTCGCCAGGCTGAAGCCATGTTCCATGTCACGGTCACAGCCTTTGTCCGGTGTGCGCAACACCAGACAAAGACCAGGAATCATGGTCACACCATGGTCTCAGCCTGGCCTCGGTGTAAGGTGATTATATAATAGAGCGTGGAGGGAGGGAGCACTGAATCAAGAGCGAGTGAGAACCACAAAAAGGTGGATTTCTCACGAGTGCGTTAGGCGCGCGAGACTGACGGAGGCCAGTTGAGACCATGGTGTGACCATGTTTCCTGGTCTTTGTCTGGTGTGCGCAACACCAGACAAAGACCGTGACCGTGACATGGAACATGGCCTCAGCCTGGTGAACGTCCTACTCCGGCGGTTCCCATCTGGCCTTTCCCGTCGTGTCTGTATTCCCATCCACTGACACTTCCAACCGTTCACTTCCTTCCTATGCTTCTGAGAGATAGTCGGACTTGGAGGCACATGACATCCTTCCCAACCGTGCAACAACAGAATGGAGTCTGTGCGCGGTACCCAATCCAGATGTGCAGCTGGGTCCTCTACCTCCGCATAAAATCATACTGCTATGGACGGCTCCTCACCACGAAATCCGCATAGCGCGCGTACCCACGTGTACCATTCGCTGCTGGACCGCCACCCGTGATTTCGCAGAAAAACAGATGGCATGACGGGACATAGGCATGGAAGTCATGATTATGGTGAGTCCCTGCCCTATATCAGTCCGACCCGACCCGGCGTATCTCGCGCGAACTGGTATGACTACTGCTGCTCGCGCTCCTCGAGACTGGCAGCCAATGTGGGGGCGAGGCGCGCGCGCGCGCACCGCACGAGCCTTTGTGGACCGCGCGATGCACGTCCGAGCGGCGCGCATATAGTTGCCTAACCGTGGTGTATAGCGACGTGCAGTTGTGCAGCGCACAGGACGATGGAGTGGGACTTAGCATCCGCTTCCTCGCTCTGGCCTTGATGCTTGCACGCAAATCGTGAGGGGTTTACGAGCTGACATCCTGAGTAGGACGAAACACCGATGACAGCCACTGGTCAGCACAAGCTCCATGCGCCAAATCGGTGACTGCGCGCTCCCTCGGATTACCTCCGTGAAGTCGTCGTGACGAGCGAACTGCTCCGAAAACATAGCGAGCCGAACAAGTCCTCCTATGCGCTCTCCATGCGCTGGGCTTCGGATATTTTGTTGCAAGGGTATTGTACCACTCCTGCTACTGGTCTCTTCCGCTCTGACATTGATTCCTACAGAGCGAAGATGACATCCGTTGCTTTGCCATGGCACTCTGGCGGCTGGCCATCGGCGAGTCGGCGAATCGGCGAGAAGCGAGCAAGAGGCTGGCCAGAGAGAGGCTGGCCAGAGAGCGATCGTCCTGTCAGCCCCGTCCAGAGCCTATGTAAAGCCCTCGGACGCGACTACAAGCCCCATCGCTCCTCTCCCTTGAACTTCCACCATCTGCGCTACCCTGCGCCTCCTGCGTTACCTCACGCTACTACCACCAGCCTTCAGCCATCATGCTTGCCTATCTCCCCCTTCACCCACTCCCTTCCGCCCTCGCCCCACCTAACCCGCTCGTCCGCAAGCTCGCCATCATGAACGAGGGACGCCCACTCAGGTCCTCAGTCGACGGCAGCGAGGAGCGCATGGCAAAGAGACGCAGAGGGGAACCCACCCCAGGCCTCGTGAACAAGAAGCGCGTCCGGTACCAAGGCCCTGCAGCTCAGGTTCGTTCTGCTCCGCTGGCCCCGCCCGTTACTGACGCGTCCCTCCAGCTCCGCGAGTGGTTCCTCCGCTACACCCGCGACTGGATCCTCAACGACAGCCAAGATGGCGTGTTCGAGTTCACCTTCACCTGCCCCGTCGCGTTCTTTGGCGTCGCTCCCGCGGTTCCTCAAGCGTTCGTCCTGCGCAGCGTTCGCCCGCCGGTCCGTCCCCACCGCAAGTCCTTCCCGCACTATGGTCCTTCGCTCGCGTACGTCAAGGCGAAGGACGTGGTCGCGGACATCAAAGCGTGCAAGAAGCGTCGACTTCATCGCGACCGGCAGCGCAAGGCTCGCACGCTCGGGGCTCAGAAGCCGGACCGCGCGCAGGCCATCCTATGCGATGCGACCGAGGAGGAGACCGTGGACCGCATGGCGGTTGTCGACGAGGACGTGACGATGTCGACCGCGACCGACGTGCGTCCCTCTTGTCTCGTCGCGAATCCAGCCACTGACATTGTCCTGTAGCTGCAGCTCGAGGACGCACGGGACATGCTGTCATCCCTCACGCTCAACGAGGCAGACGATGTCCCCATGGCGTACGAGGAGAACCCGGCAGCAGGCGTCGAGCCTCCCAAGTCAGCGGCCGCGGTGCGTCTTCTCTTGCGCTTGTTGCTCCCTGGCGTCGCTCTTACGCTGTGCTATCCCAGTCCGTGCCTGTCCATAAGGCTTGCCCTCATGTCCAAGCCGTGCCTCAGCCCATGGCCTTCACGCTCCCTCCCCCTGCCGCCATCAACGCTGCGAAGCCCGTCATCGTTCCCGACGAGCCCAAAACCGCCGCGGCCGCCGAGGAGCCCAAGGCCAACGTCGTTGTGGAGGGACCCAAGGCCACCACCCCCGTTGTCCAGAAGCCCAAGGTCGTCGTCGTCGTCGTCATTGTCGACAAGCCCAATTCCGATACTGTTGAGGAGACCAAGGCCAACACTGTCCTCGAAGAGCCACAGGTCGTCGCCGCTACCCAGGAGCCAGAGGCCGCTGCCGCCAATGAACCCCATGTGGCGGCCGCCGCTGGAGAACCCCAGCCCGCCGCCGCCGAGGAGACACCGACTGTCGCTGCTACCGGAGACCCTGTCGCCAACGAGCCCTCCGCCTCCACCGCGTACTCGTTCAAGCCCGCAGCCGCCATCCCTCGGTCCACATCCGTCCTCAGCGACCTCACCGTGGCTGACGTCGACACCACCGTCGACAACAGCAGTGGCAGCAGCAACAGCAGCCTCACCAGTGCCGACCTCTACGCCTGTGGAGGCTGGAGCGGCGACAACTGGGACGTCCTGGCCACTTCGACTCCCCCGCGCGGTGCTTGCACTCCTCTCCATCAGCTCATGGCCTCGCTCACGCTCTGCGACGCGCCGGAGAGCGACGTGGCATCCCTCGCCGGTGCTGAGGCCGACGTCTTCGGACCCAAGCTGTCTGCCAAGGCCACCAGCGGCGTCGCCTCTTCATGTTCGTGGGAGGCCTCCATGAGCTTCACTCAGGTGATCTCGTCTCTCGCGTCCTCTTCTGCGACGTCTTCGCACCGTCCAGCGATCGGGTCCTCGGCCGGCGCATCCTCGTCCTCTTCGCCGCCTCAGGTCCAGGAGGCGGAAGAGGAAGGGACGAAGGCGGAGGTCGACGACGACATCTGGTACGAGACCGTGGAGGTCATGGTCGGGATCGTCGAGGAGGTCGAGGACGAGGACGAGGTCTGGCACGACGCTTCCGAGGTCTTTGATGACGTTGTCGTCGAGGTCCTCTAGAGCGCTCCTTTGGCTTCGAGAACACCCGCCGCCTGGGACACACTCGCTCGCTCAACACAAGGCTGTCTCGTCGCCACATCGACCTGTCGCTCCATCTGTCACGACCTCTGCGATGACTCTTGTCGCCATCCCGCAAGTAGTCGCGTTTCATCAAGCCGTCTCATGCATTTTGACATTCCTCGGACTTCTCTCGCACTCGGGTTCTTCGACGACTACATCTGGGCATCTCATCTTTCTCTCAACTCCATCTCTTCTCGGTGCAAGATTTCAAGACTCGCGGTTGCTTCCGCACCACGCCATTCCTTGGTACACATTCTTTTGCAAAACAATCACTAGACGACAGCGCGGCTCCATCTCGATCTCCTTCCATCTCGATCTCATCTTGGGTTCTCGGTCTCCTGCATCATTTTCTCTGCGATCTCTTTCGATATATCTTGGATTCGACGACATGGCATACGACATCAGCTGCAACATCATATTCTCGCAAGACTTCTCTACTCGACATCATCACCACATCTGCATCGATACCCTGCCCCCGGTTATACCCTCAAGTCCGATATACCTCGATTCCCATCTCGCTGCATCGCCTCTCTAGGCCCTTTACTCCCTAATCTCCAGATCTTCGGCTTCGGCTCCCAGCTGACGGATGTCCGTCGTGGTGAGTCGATCTCATCGCTGCGCCTAGTCGCTTCTCGACTAATGCCACCTTCGCAGATGTCGCGCGAGCCTTACACGGTTCCAGACCTCACGAAGACACATCCTCAACGCTCACGACCCGTTCGGCTCGTTCTCCGCTCCGCCGCGGCCGAGCCTCCCTTTCCGTGTCATCTCACTGTCGCCCGACTGCGCCTCACACGTTCGCGTGCTCAGGGCCTGTCGACGGCTTCCAGATGATGCGCCGCTAAATTCAGAAAATCGTTATACACCGAGGTGCTGTGATGGCTGTACTCACGATGATGATGTACGCGGTCGCACGCAGAGAGGTGTCTGATCTAATTGTAAACCATTAGTACGAAAAAATCTAATCTCAATAGATATCTGTCCCCTACTATTTCCTTGCCCGCCATGCACCCTTTCGACTGAGCGGACGCCGGACTGCGTTTAGCCGAACATAATGGGTTTCGAGTCAGTCATAATACATAAGTAAGCTCCTCCGGAGCTCATGAAGATCGACATTATCATGCCCCACTGCGCCGTTCAACTCTGGCGGGCGTGGCTGCCCCTGCTGCCAGGTATGCAATCCGTCATTTATATCGTGACCACCTAGACTTACACACGCAACGCTCATAGATCGCATTGACTGCTTGCCTCAAATCCGAAACACGACCTTCTCCCCGCTTGCCTTTCCTTCCTTGAGGTAGTCCAGCCCATCTGGGATCGCGTCCAAGCCGCCCTCCCACATCTTCACGGGCAGCGGTCTGATCCCACCCTCACCCACCAACTCCGGGAGCACTTCCAAGAACCTGGCCATCTCCTCGCGGTCTTCCGGCACAGCGGACCAAGCCTTGTCCCCCCACGTCCAATCGCGCCCCAACGCCGTGTACAGCAGCAAGTCTGCGCACCCACAGCACCCCATCAGCACCGGACCCCCTCAGAACGAAAGTATGGACGCACAATCATGCTCGACCTCGGCGCGGTCCGCAGCCTCGCAGTCGACAGGGAGGATGTGCAACACCTTGCCGCCAGTGGGGCGCACGACCGCGACGCACGTCGCCTGCGCGCGCGCGTCGCCGATCGTGTCGTACGCGAGCGCGATCGCGTCACCCGCCGCGGCCTTGACCAGTGCGATGACGTCCGGGTCGCGGTGGTCGAACACGGCGTCGGCGCCGAAGCCGCGCACGAGCTCGTGGTTGTGCGGGGACGCGGTCGCGACGACCCTGTACCCCGAGAGCGCGGCGAGCTGGACGCGGAGAGGCCGACGCCCGCTGCAGGCCCCACCCCACGGCGTCAGCGCACGGTCCACCCTCGTTGAAAGCGCGACTCACAGCTGCCCCCGTGCACGTACACCCACTGCTCGCCCTCGGCCTGCGCGGGCGGGTACGCGAGCGCGAGGTGCGCGCGCGCGTACAGGCCCAGCGCAGCCGTCCAGAACGCGCAGCCCATCGCGGCCGCCTCCGCGTCCGAGATCGCGCACGCCTCTTCGGGGGGCACGGGCCAGACGAGGTCCGCGGCGCCTTGACATACTCGGCGAACGCGCCGCCGTCTGCGTGTGTCCCGCCCATCGTGAAGCCGGCGACGCGCATGCCGAGCGCGCGCGAGGCGGGCACGGCGGGGCCGGCGCAGACGACGGTGCCAGCGAAGTCGCAGCCTACGACGGTGCCCGGCGGGCGCGCCCGCTCGAGAGCACTGGAGCGGAGGCGGACGGGTCAGCGCACCGGCTGGGAGCGGGTGCGGCAAGGGCGCGAGGCGTACGCACTCTTCCAGTCGGTGGGGTTGAGCGCGACGGCGGAGACCTTGACGAGGACGTCGGTGTCGGCGAGCTTGGCGGGCACGGGGAAGTCCTGCACGGAGACGCCCTTCTTGGTCACGACGAGGGCGCGCATCGTCGTGGTCGTCGGCGCGCCGGGCGCGAGCGTCGATGGGCCCGACCGGACGCGGGCGTCGTGGAGATTACGTGGTATTGGGGGCGGGCCTGCATGTTTCGGGCGACAAACCTGCGTGGAGGACGCGGGGTGCCCGACTTCCGGGCAGATTGCGTAGTGCGCGCCATAAGGTGCTAAGGGAGAGGAACTTGGTGGTGATGGTGGCAGACGGCGGTCGTCTATATACTGCCACTTATTCTCAGCATTTGGAACTCTCGCACAACCCGAATCAGTCCGCATCGCGAACCGCAGCCAACCCTGTTTGGAATGTCCGCCGGACTGGCCCTTGTTCGACCTCGATCCGTCTCGATCACTGAAGTACTGTGCCCATCTCCCCGCATTCCCATCTCGCCACTACGTCTTCTCGCCCAATCTTCCAAGAAGGCCGCGCTTCGTCCGCTAGCGTTACACAGAAACAATAAGATTCGTATTATACAAATAATATACACCTCGCCAGCAACGACAGCGACGAAACTGGCACTTCATGTCATCCTAAATGAGGGCTTGGCTCGCGCACGAGAAGGGTCCGGAGAACTGTCCGTTGCGGTATCCTGGCGACGTGTCGTTTCTGAAGACCGAGTACATGACCCCTTACTCACCCTGGATGATGCCGAGGATGCTTGCGTACAACCCCGCAACCATGATGAACGCTGCCATCTGTGCATGGCTCAGCACGTGCGCATCTACAGGGAATGAGGGACAGTATCCTACCAGAATTATGCCAAACCAGAACACAGACTTCAGCTTCTGTTTCGTGGTCGTCCATCGAGTCCCGGGGGGTTCAAGTGGAACCAGAAAATACCCGAGATGCCGTACGTAAACCAGCTACATGTGATCCACAAGTCAGTTCGCTGGGGATCCTCAAAAGGAGGCATCTGCACCTGCCAAAGATCGAGCTGATAACTCCAAGCAGGTCGTTGAAGAACGGAATCCTGAGATGCCGATCAATCGGTGAACCTGTGCAAGCAAAACTGATCCTGCTCACAGCTCTGCGATGATGAACGCAGCCGTCCAGATCGCGGCACAGATGCCAATCCAGGTCAGCCAGCCGGTCCAGGAGTGCGACGTCATGTGCCGCGAAGTATAACCTTTACGGCGGAATCTGCGCACAATATGGAATGAGCATCTGGAATGACATGACGTCCTCGGTGGCCGCCACTCACATGCGGACGAACACTAGCTTTGCGCAGACATGACCGCCTATTACACCTGCGATCACGATCGTAGGCAGCGCTACGCCATACGCAACCTTACGAAGAGTAACTCCGGTGTTACCCAGCGCTGGCGAAACAGTGTTTTCGCCAGTGAAGGAGTAGATGGCAACTCCGACGATCAAGTAGATAGTCGTGTCCGCGATTTGCAGCATGTATAGCGCCTTGGGGAAGTCCTGTGAAATCATATTGATCAGACGACTGTAGAAGGTTCGACAGTGCAGCAGAGGGAGCCCACATACTTCGGGCTTCCTCATTTCTGCTATGAAGGTGAAGAACGCAATCTGGCCACCATACGCAAACATCTGGATTATATAGTCAATATATGCGCAAGTATTTGGAAAAAATGGTGCTTACGATGTTAGTCACAGCCAAGAACGCCTGGGCAAAGGGCAGATGCACGGTGATGGTGACAGTCCCCGTGTGGCCGCGACTCCGACCCCAATCATGGTGATAAGAACCGAACCTATAGGTTCCAAGTTGATATCAGCCCATGTTCATAAGGGTCAGAGTTTCACGAGGCGCACCCAGGATCGAGATGAACGACACCACACTCAGATAGGATATGCCATTCAGTGTCCGGGGAATGGTCAACAGAAGACAGATGATCGCCGTCACGGCCGCCCAAAGGATGGAACAGGACGCGCCGTCGGTGACTGCGAGGACAGCACCAGTCAGCAGAGCCGCCCGTCAATGAGAATGAGCTCACTTGTGTCGAAAGCGATGAGTCCTGTGAGGACATGGCTCCCGCAGTAGAAAACGAGGAAGAGGACCTGCGCCGCTCCCAGCACTTCGCGCCCTACGGGGCCGGCGAGGATCTCGCCTGCATCGGCCATGTTGTGGACATGGGGATATCGCAGCTTGAAGGAGCCAAAGATATATCCCGTCGCAGTTGCGATCGCTCCCAAGCCCTGTGATGAAATGAAGTATCAGCATAAGTCCCCAACGGGTGAGTTGAGTGGGCGTCTTACGACGACGAGGAAGCATCCTGCGACCATGCCCACGGTTGCGAACACGGAGGGGATGGAAAGAAGCTGGGATGAGGTCAGACATCCCATCCTCGGGTGTAATGCAATAACATACCCCCAAGGATACCGTCGCCGCGAGCATGAGTGCCGCCACCTTCCACCAGACCATGGTGCGGTATTTAACTGAACACGAACGGGTGGTTGAACACCACGCACACGCAAAAAGGAAATGAACGATACTCACTGGCGGCATTCTCATAATCCTCGCCGTAGACGTCAGAAGACTTGACCTTGGACCCCTTGTCGTTCCCCAACTGGTCTCTGTTGCAGCTACTCCGCTGCACTAGATGTTGGTCGTCTCCGGGAGTGCTCATAGCTTGTGCGTGTTGGGTGGTCGTTCAAACGTCGACGTCTCTGTAGCCAGAGACCCGCATGCGCGAGGAGGGTTGAAAAAGGCCATTGCTTGGTCTGCAGCGATGGATTTATGGCATCAGTCGCGGGCGGGGTGGGCCCAGTGGGGAGAGGGGGTAGGAGCGCAGGGGAAGGAGGTCATCCCGTGCACGTCGGCGGACGCTCTTCTCACGGGTACCACAGGTCAGTAACCCCTGATATCGCCAACTCATGTCTTTGCCTCTTGCAGTCTTCCCACTACCTCCCGATGGAATCACTCGACGGTATAACGGTCGCGGCGTCGCCATTCGACCAGCCGTCTGTTGACCTGATCCTTCGTTCTTCGGGGCATGTCTACTTCCACGTCCATCGCGCCATCCTCACCCAAGCATCCCCTGTCTTTGCCGACATGTTTTCCATCCCTCAACCTTCTACCGCCCCTCAGAGCGATCACCCTCCTGTCGTCGATGTATCTGAGACAGAGGAGACCTTGCGCTGTTTACTCCTTCTCTGCTACCCCTTGAACAAGCCCCACATGGAGTCCCTGCAAGACGTCGAGCCGGTGCTAATGGCAGCAATCAAATACGACATGGAGTGGCCTCTCTCCTTCCTGTCGGACCGCCTTCAGTCTGCAATCGCCGACCATCCTCTGCGAGTGTGGGCCATCGCGTGCCGGGCAGGTCTCGCAGGTATTGCTCAACAGGCTGCAGCAACCATGAAGGCCCCTCAGGCTAGTACAGAGACCATGACGGCAAGCATCAGAACTCATCTTCAGGCCGAAGGGTTGGGTGTCCTCGATCGGATTGGTGCTGGGACCTACTATCGCCTACGCGAATATCTCCGTTCCCCTTCCTCCTCCTGCGTCTTCACGATTCTACCCGTCCCATCCACCGTCCCACCCCCTGCCACCGTTAAGAGCCCCTCTTCCACTCCCTCCTCCCTGGACATCACCCCCAGCTTCATCACCCCCGACTTGCCAGTCGACATCACCCTCAAATGCTCGGATAATGTCCGGGTGAAAACGCACAAGCTCATGCTCGTCGTCCACATGCCAAAGAATCCTCACATTGTGCAGGTCGAGGACGGAGGCACCGTCGAAATCCACTTCCCTTCGCAGACCGTCGTCGACTTGCTTCGTGTATGCTACCTGACTGAAGTGGGGCTGCCTTTAACTCTTGACCGCATCGCTCGCGCTCTGGAAGCCTCTCAAAGTTTGGGCATGGACGGCGTCGCAGCAGCGCTACACCGTCGATGGAAGGAGAAGGCGGCCTCGTCCCCCGTGGCGGCTTTCTTTGCCGCCGCGGCCCACGAACTTGACTCCGACTACATCCACGACACGGCAAGATCTACTCTGAGAGCTAAGATCCTCGGCCTGTACGTGAAGCAAATGGAGGACGTTGCTGCGCTGGTGTATCATCATCTACTGCAATACCACCATGACGCCTCTCTGGCGGTCGACGGCGTGCTGGAGAAGAAGCAAGACGCTTTTCGTAGCGACACGTTCAAGCTGATGGATAGCCCCAAATTCAGCGAGTTCTTGGCGGTCTTTGTCAGTGTTTTCGTTTGTATGGAGCCAGTCCACTCGAAGCTCCGTTCCGGGCACCGAGCCCCTGCGGCGAGCATCAAGGATCTCGATTTTCGCGTGTTGCTGCACGCGAGTGCGCGGCTCGGGCCTGATATCAGTCGAAGAAGACTTAGCAAGTATCTGGATTTAGTGCAAAGACTGCAATATACGTTGCAACCCGCGATTGACGTTGCATTGTCACAAGTACGTGGGTCATCGTTATCGTAATACCTCTCACGTCTGTTCTTAACCACGATGTGTAGGTCAAATTCAAACTGTAAATCTAGTCAGCGCTCACTGGGTCTTGTCACGTTTAATTGTTGTAATATGGAACGTCGTGTTGAAATGCTAGACATCAGTGCTCCCACCATTACGCGTGTGAGAGCTCTTTTGTATTGAAGTGCTGCATCCCACTTCCGCCACGCTGGACTTACTCACGTTGTGCACCAAGACTCTTACGACTCCTGTGTTAGTATACCGTGCTAATTGTTTACTCCCGCATTTTCCGGTAAGACTACAGGACTAAGTACTTCTAGTTGACTTCTAAATGCTACAGTATCAATACATCACACAACACATTGGATTCTACGAGTCGTACACACTGTCCACCTTGTACATCTTGGTCTCCACTGGAGTCTTGAGGGTGGCGTCTCCGTAGACCTTGTCGATCTTGTACATCGTGGTCTCCACGGGCGTGTCGCTCCCCGGGCTCGCTTTTCAGTCCCCTTCGGCTCGGCCTTCACAACGGGCGCCGCCGCCTTGCTCGCGATGCTCGCCGCGCGGCCGTCGGGGATGTTGATGAACTCGTACCTGCCGCTCTCGGCGACGCCGTCGAAGATGTAGTACCCCTTGCGCTCGAACTGGATGATGTCGCCCTTCTTGAGCTCCTTGATGTTCGCGTCCGCGAGCGCGTCCTCGCGGAACTCGGACACGGGCGTGACAAAGTCCTTCACGTCGTCGTTCTCCTCCAGCTTCTTCTTCGTGATGAGGTAGTCGTAGTCGAGCAGCGTTGTGGGCACGAGGGCGCCGGCGGGCTGTGCGAGCCACGTCACCTTCTTCTTCGTCTTCCGGAAGTCGCCGTCGAGATGGAGGTCCATCTCGAGCGCGGTGATCGCACCAGAGCCGTCCTTGGACTTCGTGCGCACGATGGCGTTGCCCCAGTCCATGAGCGTGATCTCCTCGTTGTCGTCGAAGGAGACCACGTCCTCTTGCTCGATAAAGATCTGCGAGGAGTAGACTGTCGTCTTCTCGCCCACCTCGGGGTTCTTCTTGTGCTTGGGGACGCTCTTGGTCTCAGGCGCGACGGGGCCGCCCTTGATCGTAACGGGCACACTGCGAGATCGGTTGGTTACATAACATGTACTCTCTGATCAGAAGACTCACAGGTTCTTGCTAGAGAGTGCCCAAAAGCGAGGAGCAATGGGGTCGATAACCTTCTTGTTGAGTGTCCAGATAGTATCCCATTCCAGCGAGACGATAGCCTGAGAGGGACCTTGCGCCAACATGAACTGACGCAGGGCCTCCACCGTGAGACCACGGCGACGAACGCCGCGTACGGTAGGGAAGCGAGGATCGTCCCAGCCGCGCACGAAGCCGCTATCCACGAACCAGTGGAGTTTGCGTTTGGAGAGGAGTGTGTAGATGAAGTTGAGGCGACTGAAGTCCCAGATGTGGACCGGGCGGAGGTTGAGAGCCTCAATCATCCACTGGTACTGTGGGTTGCGGTCGCGGTACTCGTTCGTACGGAGGGCGTGTGTGACGCCCTCGTGTGAGTCTACGATGGGGCAAGCGAAGTCATAAGTGGGATAAATTTTCCACTTGTCCCTGACAGTAAACATCAGCATGGGCTCATGGATCCTCAGAATATGTCTCACCCTGTGCGGTGGTGAGGGAGCACGTTCACGCGATAGATGACGGGATCGCGCAGAGCTTTGTTTGGGTTGTCGACGCTCATTTTCGCGCGGACACACCACCTCTTGCCCTCGTCGCTCCCGATCTTCATCTCAGCAAAGTGCTTAAGGTTGTCCTCGATGCTGTCATCGCGGTGCTTTGATGCGATACCGTCCATACGCTCCTTGCGCATCTGCTCCTGCTCGGTATCGTCGGCGTACGCCTTCCCGAGCTTGATCATCTGAACAGCATCCTCGTACAGCTTGTCAAAGTAGTCCGACGTATGTGTGACCCTATCGCCGTGGACCTCAAGCAGGGCCAGGTCCTCGAGGATGGTTTCCTCGAACTCGGTCTAAGAGTACGTTAATATACGCGCACAATCGGTTGA
Organism: Epithele typhae; assembly: GCF_022376455.1. NCBI lineage: Eukaryota > Fungi > Basidiomycota > Agaricomycetes > Polyporales > Epitheliaceae > Epithele > Epithele typhae. The sequence goes on along the minus strand of NW_025954216.1, from coordinate 404,731 downwards.
CATGAGGACCCACCCGCTCTTTCGAAGGGTTGGTGTCATCAAACCGGATGATCATCTTGCCCTTGTACATCCTGGCGAAGTACTGGTTGAGCATTGCAGCCTTGGCGTGGCCGATATGCAGGTAGCCGCTAGGCTCGGGAGGGAAGCGAGTGACAACCTCGCCCTCCTTTGCGTTCTGCAGACCAAGCGCGAAGGATGCCGCAGTTTTGTTGGAGCGCGCCTTCGCAGACTTCGCCTCTGCATGTCAGGGGAATGGTCGGTCAGGTTTCTTCATCGCAAAAGGACAGTCGACGTACCAGCCAAGCCCACGATGACAGCCTGTGTTGACTCAAGAGATTCAATGTGAGAGTACCACCGCAGAAGATGTGGGTGCTTGTTGTTCTTGAGGAGACCCACGATCTTCACGCTCCCTGCAACGTTTCGCGATCGGTCGCACGAGAGCCCCAGATATTCAGTCATTGTGCTTACCCTTGAGAGCGCCCCAGACCATAAGATCGGCGGCAGTGACATCGTGCCCAACAAGGAAGGTGCGGAAGGCGAGATAATCGTCCAGGGAATCTAGCGCGGCCGTAATCTCAGGGAAGGCAGTGACGGTGGGCAGTGACTTGGCCAGCGCGAAGTAGGCAGAGGACTGCGTTGCTCGTGAGACTACTATGGGGCTCACAGGACATGCTGCGCACCTTTGCACTGTCCTCTGCCAAGCCTCCTGCTTTTGCGAGAGCTTGTACGATCTCATCTTCGGCGACGATCTTGGAGCCATCGAGCTCGAGCGTAACTTGGGGGGCGGCGATGTCGAAGTCGAGGGTCGCTTTGCCCGTGTAAGTCGCGGCAGCGGCAGCGCCCCAAGGGAAAGGGGAGGCGACTGGGGATAGAGTGAGCACGCCAGCCATGGTGATAGAGCAAAGAAGAGACGAGGCGGACCTCACACGCCGCAAAAACGCGAAGAGTGAGTCGAGTCGATTGAGTCGTCCTACTATCTCATCTAATCTCCCGGATGGCAGTGTCCGACACCGCCGTGGCCTGTCCTCCGACTCGTCCACAAGCGCTTCCGCTGTCCCATAAGTCTCCGCTACCAACCACATCATGGCTCACACGCTTCCCTCTCCTGCTCGCCCCGGATACTTCCTTCACCACCATGCTCTTGGACTTCGTGCGCGGTAGCTCTTCGCACTTTCGTCCGTCACCTCGCTCGACTTCAGCACCGGCTCTCGAGGAGGCACAGAAAGCGGCCGTGGTTCACGACACCTACGACTTGGACGACCCGCCGACGCATCCTGGCAATGGCTGGACACGCTTCGTCTGTATCTCCGACAACCACTCTGACCTCTGTCGTGTCCCCGACGGCGATGTATTGCTTCATGCTGGTGATCTGACCAAACACGGTACTTGGAAGGACCTGGATATTACGTTGCAATGGCTCAAATCTCTGCCCCACCGGGCGAAGTTGTATGTCCACCGCGTCCTCATTGTGTCATACACACGCTGAATACACGTGTAGCGTCATAGCGGGTAACCATGATGTGGGCAAGGTTCTTCGTAGTATTCTCTCACATATGCTGAGCCCCGATTAGCTCTGCCTTGATGCCCAATACAAGGAAAACGGCTCTCTGCGTCCAATCAAACCTCGGCGTCTCGACGACAAGGTGACTTGCGGATACTGAATGCTATAAAATGTGAAGCTGAATCGTTGGGAGGGTATTAGGACATCACAACCGCGCAGACCCGCATTCGCAGCAGAGCTACGCGCAAAGCTGGAATTACCTACTTAGAGTATCAGTCTGCCACATATACTGCTCGAAGCGGGCGCACGTACACCATATACGGCTCACCGGTAAGTCATCTTTCCCCGTTGCTAGCATTCCTCCTCCTCATCACACCAGTGCAGGCTGCGCCGTTCTACTCGCTCGGGGCGTTCCAGTACGCCGACTCAGGAGCCCAGGTCGTCTGTGACCAAATTCCTGCAGGAACACATATTCTCATGACTCATACCCCTCCTCTTGGTATCTGCGACCTCACTAAACGCAACAAGAATGCTGGATGCCCTGTGCTCGCCGAACGCCTCACCCGCGACGATCTCAAAAGCTGCAGGCTACATGTTTTCGGTCACATTCACGAAGCACGCGGAGCCACGTTGATTGGACAGTCTGAAGACACTCCATGCAGGGTGTCGGTTAATGCATCACTCCCAGCCCTCCAACTTCCCATAATTGTCGACCTTCAAGATTGATTGTCTTCGTATATCTACATCATCTCATGTATCACGAACTCTCAGCGACCATATACCCCCATATACCCCCGCCACGATCAAGTGGTGAGCTTTTGTCACGTGTCCTCCCGGCATCTTCTTGAGTTGACGTGGGCACAGCCCTCCACAGGGTGCATATAATACCCGCACCCGGGACGCTTGCGTTGCAAGCCGCGATGGAAATACTCCCACCCGAGCTCCTCCTGTACATCTTCTCTCTCGCTGCCACTGATGGTGGTCCAACGTCACGCTCTCTCGCTTTGGTTTCTACATATATCCACGCTGCCTCTACGCCTGTTCGGTTTCATACTGTCGCACTCAATGGACATCCCGCGCAACTGAGGACGTTCTTCTCCCATCTAGACGCGGAACGCGCTCGTAGCCTCGACTCTCCTCCACTCGTTCGCGGCCTGTACGTCAAGTGCATCAACGGTCCCCATGAGCCCGTTCAGCGACAACAGGGTGTCATGTCCACACACGATCCGAAGCGGACGGATTTTACTCAAGCAGACGAAGAGCAGTACTGCGCTCTCATCACATCCCTCCTCAACGAGGTTGCGCCTACCCTCGACACTCTTACGATTTCATTTCAAACCCCCTTCCTCAGCACACGCGTCCCTCTGCCGACATTGTTCCCGAGGTTGCGGGAGCTCTCCGTGGTCGGCACCTATTCTTCATTCTTCGATACCACACACTTCCCTTCTCTCCAGCGCCTCTCCCATCGCGGCGTGACCGACCAAGTCCTCCGCCTACCATCCTTCATCGCGCTAGCTCCAAACCTCACCCATCTTCGTCTCTCCCACTTCCGCGCTGAGAGCGTGGAGGGCGTCTTCGATGCCGATCAACCAAGCCCGGAGTCCGGTGAGGCGCTTGCAATCTCGTTCTCCCCAACGTCACTGATCCTTCGGTACGGCAGCCCCCGAGACCAGGGCACCCCCGCGGTCGTGGAAGATGAAGAAGATCATCCTCCAACCCGACCCGCCCATAGGTCTGATGTGCGGGTTCGGGTTCGCGCAACGCCGAAGCTTCCTCGAGCAGCTCGAGCAGAAGATCGTGGGCGCAAGTGTGCCGGTGTACCTCGTCCCGCCCCCTCAAAGATGGAATACGGAACTGGACGCGGAGCAGATACTGCTGGAGTGGAAGGAGCGCATGGAAGGGGGCGTCGGCGGTTGGAGCATACGGAAGGCTTGGGCAGGGCCGCGTGGGCGACCTAAATGGGCTTGGTAGCGAGAGCCCGCTCGGATTCCCCGTCAAGACATTGCCAGAATTCATCCTGCACTGTCGGATTTCCGCTCATGGTTTATTTGCATGCCTCTCAGTACCTCTGTGAACGACGGCCATGTCTGCCCAATCTCGCGTTGATCCCCCTTGCGCCAACAGCGGAATTCGAAGTTCGCGCACACGCCCTTGTTCTGGCGTTTGTTGGTGTGCGTCTTCGCCTTCACGAGCTCAGAGTGGGTTCAACGTCGCAGCCAGCAACGTCAATATGCCCACACAGGTACTACAGAATACAGAGAATGCATACAAGTCTATAGATCCCATGAAGAATAAAAGGAGTACTCGACCCCCGTTCCACGTCCACATCTTCTCTCCGTGTCTCCCTCACAACATGAAAATTGGCTCACTCGTTATGGACGAACCTCTCCCCACACCGGCTCCACCCCAGAGCCTGCACTGGCAAAGGCACGCGCCAGAACTAGGCTGGCGACCTTGACTCATGTGTTGTATAGGAAGCCAGCGCTCGAGACATCATCAACCCACCCACGCCGTTCGCCATAATATGAATGGTGTAGATGTACGTGCCGTTACAACTCAGGTCCATGATCCTGACACTGGCTCTGGACAAATATCGGACACCGTCGCGGCCGTATGTAGCTTTACGTTTGGCCCCATGGACCATGCCTTGTCTCTTCGTGTGCGTCCGATATCACGGGCGGAACGACAGGAAGGAATGGACGGAGGAAGGAGGACGCAGGGGGCGAACTGGTGGGCGGGATCGTACTCCGCGATCGCCGCCGCCTGCATATGTCCTACCGTGTGGTCGCTATCTCGTGCTCGTCTCGCACGCCCGCTGCGACACGACATAATACAGATCTTGGATGCTTAAGAACCCGTAGTTGAAAAGGGAAGGCCATCGTGTGAGTTCCGTGCATGGTTTGGCGTCTGCACAGATGGAAGTCTTCACCAGCAACAGAGAGAGTGAAAGCTTTTTTTGAATAATAATGCAAAGAGTCATCGACCTACAAGTGGATAGCATAGCGTACGACGTGCAACGAGGGCCGTTCGAGAGCGCAGCGCAAAGCAGAGGAGCACACACCACCACCCACCCGGGTCCTCACGCCCATGGTCCCCGGTATGTCCGACAGCAACATGCACGCCTCCAGCCTGTCCCCATAGCGTGTATACGTCCCCGCCCACGCCTTCGCCCACAGCTCCATCTCCTCCCTAAACACCCCCCAAACTCCGCCCCGCGCCGCCTCGCGTTCGCCTCGAGCTCGCGCATCGGCACAAGCGCGTAGTTCTTGTTGTCCCGCGTGAACGGCTTGACCATCGTGTAGTGCACGACCCGGAGCTCGTCGCGGATGCCCTCCCAGAGCGCCCTGCTGCGCTTCTTGATCGCCAGGTTCCCGTTGTACGCGTACGGGAGCCGGAGGACGTCCTTGGCGTAGTAACGTTCAGGAACGCCTGCTCGGCCTCGTGCTTCGCGTACGGCGCGCTCGCGAGCATGCCCACGAACTCCCTGAAGCGCGCCGAGTCCGGGCGGAGGAGGAGCACGCCGGCGTTGAAGTGGATGCTGAACCCCTTGCGGTCCGGGTACACGTCCGGGACGGCGGCGAGGTCGTACGGGAGCGCGAAGAGCTCGTCGAAGTTGCGGAGCGCGAGGGTGTCGGCGTCGAGGTAGACGACGGCGTCGGCGCGGAGGGCGTCGAGCTCCCAGAGGCGGAGCTTGGTGTACTGGTCGAGGAAGTGGGGGAAGACGCCCTTGCCGTCGTTCGGGGGCGGGATGCGCGCGACGGGGTGTGGGGTGAAGCCGGTGGTGCGCGCGATGCAGAGGCCGCGCGGGGAGACCTGGGCGGGGATGTAGAGCATCAGCAGCCGGGCGGTGGTGTCGAGGCGGGAGAGCGAGTCGCCGAGGGCGGCGACGGCGGTGGCGAACTCGTCGGTGTAGAAACCGGTGGCTATGACGTTGCCCGAGGCGTGTATTGGGTCGTCTAACGCGAGGGCGGCGGCGTTCACGAGTGTGTGGTTGTGTCTGGACGCACGGGGTCAGCACATGTGCTGCGGTTCGGGGCCCTGGACGATGCACTTGCGAAACAAAGGCGCAAGAGCAGAGTGCGAGTACTTACAATGACGTCCAGTTGTCAAACACGAGGGGTTTTGGCCATGTTACGAGGGTGTAGATGAGGACGAAGGTATTTGACAAGACGGAGACGAGGATTATCCACACAAGCCATCCCCAATTCCGTGACCTGGAATCCACCCCGATGGTGTCCAGCGAGAGGCGAAGCTTGAGCTGCGCGGTGCGTTGCCAACTCCGCATTCGTGCGACGAGCGTGTCGTACGGACTGTGTCCGTGCATTCGTGGGCGTCCGTGATCGTGGGTGGACCGGGAGCGAGGGTGGGCGAACGGGCTCTCCGCGGGACCAGTGCGGGCCCGGGTGGAGAGAGAGGAGTGGGAATGAGTGGGGCTGGGCGAGGCCTGTGAAGCCGGGCTCAGTTAGGGGAGGGAGGAGAGGAAGGAGGACGGCGGACTGGGCGTGGTGGGGGCGGGACGAGGACGGGCGGAGGCGGGGGATCGCCATGGCAGGCCTGGCGGTGACCGCAGCGCAGCGCTGTCAATGAGCCGGGAGCGGTGTTGTGGGCGAAGCGAGGACGACGTCGGTGTTCAGTCCCCTTCTCCTCGATCCGGCACGCCATAGACGCCCATTCACGCACGGTCTCACTCGGCCAGGCCACTACCAAGCGACCGCCGTCCAATTAACACTGCTACCATGGGTTAGTCCGACTCGTCGTCATCTTCTTCCAACCCAACGCTCCCCACAACCTCGCTCCGCACCCCCTCCACCCCGCCGTATGGAGGTGGGTCCCGCGCCCACCGTCCCTCCAGCCAGTCGATCCGACAGAGCCCTGACGCAGTCCCAGACGCGACCAGCGACGCCCGCCCAAGCCCGTTTCCGTCGTTCCACACCACACGATGAACACCGACCTCGGGCGGCCAGGCCGAGGTGGTGTCTGCCCCGGGCGTCGCTCCGGCAGCGTGGCGAGCTTGCCGATTTTGAGTTTCCTGCGGACGCACGTGCCATCAGCACTCGGCGGTCGGTAATCGGGACAGAGAGAAACGGACTTGTGGCAGGAAGTTCTCGAGCATCCGGTACTCGCCCAGCGTGCGGCTGTAGTCCAGTTGGTAGATCTTGTGTTCCAAAAATGGCTATCGGCCGGGGATCAGGGCGACACAGCGGGAAGATGTACGTAGACTTACCACAAGACCACCTCTTCGAGTCGACCTCAGCGTGTTGGTAGTGAGCAGTGAGCCGTCGGTCGCGCCGATAGCAAGCTGTGGATGATGCTCGGAAGCCGCCAAGCTCTATCACGGCCGCAAGCATGAGCGTGACGCAAGACTCCACAGGCTTATTAGGACGTACCCATGCAGGCCCACCCGGTTCCAAGACAGTGTGTCCTCGCCCGAGCGTCACGGGCGAGAGCGAGTAGGCTTTGACCATGTTCTCGTGGTCTATAGTTATCGTGCTTCCCGAGTACGTCGAATAACACATCGCGGTGACCACATCTGTAAGGCGGTCGTCCATCAATCGCAGGTATAGAAGCGTCGAAGTGATGCTTACCGCGCGTCCGGTTGAGTACGACCCCAAGCATGTTCCGTATGTCGGTGACACTCTCCACACCATCGTATCCTCCGCTCGCGATGACAGTCGGGCTACCTCCTGTCACTTCTTTGCTGGCGTTGTATTCAGGGGTGCGAACCCAGGCGAGGCTACGAATTGCAGACTGGTGCGCGGTGAAATAATGAGTGGGGATTAGCGCTTCAATCAGCCAGTTGGACGTCAATGTTTGCTTTACTGCGGGCATGATGGCCAATGCTCACACCCAGTAAACCCAGGACCCATCCTCAGTGCCGCAGCGATATTGTAGACAGCAATGGAGCCTGTGAGAAGATGGCGTGGGGTTGTTAATGAAGTGAGTCTGTAAGAAGGGGCACACAAACCGTTGGCACAACCCGCAGCGACGAGTTCACTGTCAGCCCAGTCCATACACCACAGAGCAGTCTCCTCAAGCTCAATCCGAAGAATGGGTTGGGTGAGCTTGACTGTTGATCGCCGTCAATATCGAAAATTATTACACCAATGTGTAAACTCACCGAAAATCGGAGTATTGGCGGGATGATCGACCGCCAACTTGAGCGCGGTCGGGTCTGGAACGGTGTAAAACGAGAGAGAGCCGTCCCCGAAGGTTCCGGCAAGTATGCCCAACTTTCTCGGCGCGCCTTCGGGACCCTGAGGAAAAAGTGAGCCAGGTCTTCGCCAGGTAGATGTCCCACACCCACCGTGTTCGGATCTCCAGAAGGAAGAGGACACCACTTGACTTCAAAAGCTGGCCCACCGTCCACGCACAACACCATTTCACAGCACATCTCGCCACGATCGTCAGTAGAGCTCTGTCCGGCACTGTCTACGTCCATTGAATCGGTGTCTGTAGAGGGGCCTAGAGACCATATCTGGATGCACCCGGGACTTGGTCGCTGTATGCGCGAGCCAACGGTGGGGGAGTAGTCAACAGAGGGAAAGGGTGCGACAGCAATGAACTGTTTTTGACCATGATCTGCCCTATTGGTCAGGTCTATAATGGTGTGGCTTGGAAGGATGCCTCACGTTTTCGATCTTCTGGGTGTGTCGGGCACCAGTCAAGACCCCACACAGGACCTCCGGCGTTGAATACATGCGATTTGCTCTCCGAGAAGAAGTGCGCTGGAGATCAACCTTAGTATGCGAGCTCGCAAAGCATCCACTAGACGTACACATCTTGATTGCATCGAACACTTGTAGCTCTTGTCGCGCCTGCTTATTGAGTGGTCCAAATGAACATACAATTGGTGGCACAGGATTTCTGCCTTTATTTGGGAGAAATGGCAATGCATCCCTTGAGAAAGAGTGACCTGGTTAAACTCTCGCACATGTTGACTACATGGAACTTACTGCTGCGAGAGAACTTGGAACTCGCCCAGAGAGACGTCCGGATATACGCGTGGGCGTAGATCTGCTTCCGTGATTCGCGCGCCGCCGTGCGACTCCTTGAACCAACACCTGTCCTCGATTAGCTCCCAGAGAGGACCGGGGCCTGTGTTATACCCCCAAGACTTGTTGACGCGCTCCGCGATCAGGTTAGAGGCGCCCCATGCGCTAGTTTCCGCAAGATTTTCCGGTCCAAACACCGACGGCGGAGAGGCAAGCCGTTCGGCTCCGCCTTCTCTGCGATACAGTCCTGTAGAGCGATGTCGGTGATCCTTGTTGGGCAGCGGAGCATGGACTTGACGAGAGGAGGCGGATGCGAGGTTCGCAATCGACGGGGCTGCCTTCTTTGATGCCGCTTTCGTCCCCGCCTTCTTGCGTCGTGGAGCAGCGCTGATATATTCTTCATCGAGGACCGGTGCCTCGCGTGTCGACGCCTGGCGGCGCCGTTTTGAAGGGCCGGCTTCGTCATCCAACCCATCTTCCTCCGGGTCGAAGACCATTTCTTCATCTTCATCGTGGTGATCTTGCGCAGCTGCGTTATCGTCGAAGTCACTACCGCTGAGCTCGCTGTCAACATGATTCGAAGGACCGGCGTCGTCGTCGTCTTCTCCAAGACCTGCGAGCTCGGCGTAGTTCGGACGAGACTTCCTAGTCCGTAGTTGCCTAGACATCGTGACACATACAGAAGACCTAAAGATGTTCTGCGTTAAAGGTATGCATAAAGTGAGCATTAGTCCGCACCTAGGTGTATCACAGTCGCAACGAAGTTCGATCGGAGCTTTCACGGACTCTTTTTGTGAAGAAGACTGGAATTTCTCGGAAGCTGCGCCGTAGAAAAGCGCTGAAGAATCTCAAAAAAAACCTCTTCACTCCGCGCAGGCAAGGTCCGAAGTCTCGGGGGTGCTCGCCCTGTCCGATGGTGGTTGTGGTGAAAGTTGACCTTCTGGAAGCGCCCAGGATGACGGGGCCACGTGCGGTGCATGGCTCCGAGAAAGTCGGTGCTTGCCGGTCTTTCCCCACATCCCAGCAGACTGCGTTGACCAACATGACATTCGCTCCACTCTGTCGCAAGCAATGCCCCCTCCGCCACGGCTGCCCACCTCCGCGAAAGCTCTCGTAGTGCGCAAGTCTGCGAACCCCACAAAGCCCGTGTTCCACGACGCGGTGATCGAGACACGGCCCATCCCCGCGCTGAAGCCTGGAGAGCTACTGGTCAAGGTCAACGCTGTAGCGTTCAACCACAGAGACGTGAGTCCTTGTGCAGCGCTCGTCGAAAAGCTGTGAAGTTTGAACAGGCTACTTTGGGTCCGTTCCCCAGTCGTGGATCCGCAAGGGGCTGTATCCTGGCATTGGATTTGGAAACCCGTTCGGGACGGACGGTGCCGGTATGCTGCGCGCGACTTCGACGGCGGTTCTCCGAGCTCACGGGGGATTCTATGGCATGCGCCAGGTATTGTCGTCGCGGCAGCGGACGTGTCCGATCCCCTGCTCAACAAGCGCGTCTTCTTCAACCCCACGCGGGGCTGGATATCCGACCCCGACGCCCCGGAGACAACGCGAGTGGATCGTTCTCGCTTTTCGAGCCGTTCACTCACGCCATGGGGGGCAGCGTGACCGCGGTTGGGGCGTCCGCGTTCACGGCATTCGGCACGTTCGCCGAGTACGTCGTCGTCGAGCGCGAAGAGGTCCTCGAGACCCCGGCGCACCTCGACGACGTGCACGCTGCCGCGTGGCCGCTTGGAGGCCTCACTGCGTGGAGGTGCGTCTCTTCTCCCGACCGTGTGCAAGTTGGCGCAGCTCTCTCCGAACATGTGGACATCACTGGGCTTGAGTGTGAGGCCCGCACGCGCGTGGAGCTATCATGGTCTCCACTTGCTGTCTACGCCAGAAGGCGTGCTGCATCGGAGACTGTTGCGTCGAATGAAACAGATAGCACCGAATTATGCCCACTGACATCCGGAGGGCCCAGGGCAACGATGATCAACGGCGGCGTGGTGTCCGGGGACAACGTGCTCATAACGGGAGTCGGCGGCGGCGTCGCGCTGCTCGCCATGCAGCTCTGCGTCGCCCGCGGCGCAAACGTCTACGTGACGAGCGGGAGCCCGGAGAAGATCCGTCAAGCGGTCGAGCTCGGCGCGAAGGGCGGGGTGAGCTACAAAGACAGTGCGTCCCCATCCGCCTCTTCCGCCTCATCCGCGCGCGACGCTGACCGTCGCCGCGTGCAACGCAGACGGCTGGCCCACACACCTCCGGAAGCTGCTCGACCAGCACGGCGGCGGCCTGCTCAGCACCGTGATCGACTCCGCCGGCGGCGACATCATGACCAAGACCTCGCCCCTGCTCAAGCAAGGCGGTCGCGTCGTCGTCTACGGCATGTGCGTCCTATAGCTTCCCGGGCCTCATCCCTCCAGCTTCTCCATCCCTCCCCGCTCACCCAATCGCCCCCAGGCACGCGCACCCGGCGGTGACGATGACGATGCGCGAGGTGATGCGGAACCAGCGGATGCTCGGCTCGACGATGGGCTCCCGCGCGGACATGCGCGCCGCGACCGCCTTCCTCGCCGCGCACCGGCTCGTCCCCGCCGTCTCGCACGTGCTCGACGGGCTCGAGGCTGCCCGCGAAGGCTTCGACCTCCTCGAGCGCGGCGAGCAGTTTGGCAAGATCGTGCTCAGGATCGGGCGCGGCGCGGACGAAGCGAAGGCGATGTTGTAGGAGTGCGGCGTACGCCGTCGGGCGACGGTTCCACGCGGAATCCGGCATGCACAAGAGCGGTCCGTTCTAGTTGCATACGACGTATGTATGGCAAAACAAGAAGATATGTGCAGCGACAATGTGCAGACGAGGTAGATACATGATATCTGAGCAACATAAGGGTAGAGACCGTGGTCATGAAGTATGGAGGCATGTACAACGGATAAGATTGCAGGCATGGGGAATGACAACGGCAGACTTCGATCGAAGTGGTCCGTGAGACGGCCTTCCTTCTAGCCAACGCGAAACCAGACACGATTGCGGTCATACCAAACAAAGTCCCCGCAAGAGATGATTATAAGTAAAGGAGCACCCAAAAGTGCGTTGTCGAGCATCATGAGCACAGCAAGACGGAGCGACATGATAGGCGTGGCACCGCATCGTACGCGAGGAAGCATCCACAACGAGAGATCCCCGTGTGCGCGACCACCTCAGAACAGGTCACTCCCCGGGAACATCTGACTATCCCCTCCTTCCTCTTCGCTGTCCTCCAGATGGCGCTGGCTGAGCGGCATGCGCGACCCGGAGCTGGCGTACGGGTCGTGCTGAAGCAGAAAGCCCTGAGGCCCTACCTCCAGCTCCGACGGTGACGGGTCGGCCTCGAAAGGATCTGGGGTCGGCTCTCGCCTCTGAGGCGCAGGGGCCCGCTGAGGGGTGCGCTGATGCGGAAAGAATGGTGCGTCCTCTTCGTCCTCGTCCTCTGGTGGGGGCGATGTGGGGAGTGGTTGTCGCCTGCTTTCACGTGGATGAGGATGAGGGTATTGTGGCGCAGGTGGGGCACGAGATTGTGATGTCTGAGCTGCGCGGTGGCGATTCTCGTACTCGAACTAACGTGCTAAGTGTCACAGGTGATCGAGACGCTATAAGGATGTTAAAGACCACTTACAGATGCGAACACTTCTTCCCTGCGACGCTCGCCTGCCTCCTTGTCGATACAGTAACATATGTAGAGGGCATCCGCACTGGACATAAATTTGAGCACCGTGAATTCAACAAAAAGAATGAGCACGTACGTGTCTTTCACGAGACCTATACAGAAGACACCGACGAGAGCGGTGACACCGCCAGCAAGTAGTGACGCGGACAACGCAGAATCCGGAGCCCCAAGCGTATGCGCAACAAACAAGTATGTGATAAGCGCAAAAGGGAACGTCAACGTCAGCGGAGCAACTGTGAGCAGCGTTAAAGGAGCTATAGGAAGCAAATCAGCATGTTGTCAACATGGTGAGAGCTATTCAGTACTCACGCTCCGTCTTAAACCGCCGTCGGTAGTTAGCCAACGACGCGCTCTCCACCGCGCCCGTCAGCGCGTGCGACCTGCGTGCGCTTGGGAAGAATGCATCGCCTGTGAGACCGGTGTAGATGAGAGCATACGTGCTCAATGAGCTATTTGCTGATTCCAAGTAGCTGACTGCCATCCCAGCGCCAACCGTGACGATCCGCATGTATGGGGGGAGATACGCGGGAAGGGCACGAAGAGCCAAGATAAGAAGTCCCATGATGCGAATGCTGGTAACAATCAATGCGGAAAGCACGATCGTACCGATGGATGGTTGAGAGGAGCGCATTAACGCAGCATGGATGGTATGCGTGGACGCTGGAGGCGTAGGAGGTAGAGAAGGGCTGAAAGGCAAGTCAGACATAACAAACGCGGTGAAATCACAGGTACTCACTCGGAGAAGTACCATGCACCAATGACCCCCGCACAGGTAACGCGGAGCAGCCCAATCCCAACTCCCCATGTCCACAAACAGACTCCGATCGTGCCTGCTATGGCCCAATGCGCCCACTCTCTGACATGCCACGCCGACCGTGGGCCGTCTGAAGTAGTGAAGCCCACCAAGAGGAGCCGGAAAGCGAGAGTTATGAAAGGAATTGACAGCAAGAGCATAGCCAAGAGGACTGTGGGAGACAATGCGAGTAGGAATGGGTTCTCCATGAGCAGGCGAGTTGTGAGATTGAGCAACGAAGACGCAGTGTGGATGTCGCGGGGGAGGTTGAGGAGTCGCCGTCCGGTGAGAAGCGCAAGGACGAGCGGGACAAGGGAGAATAGTCGAAGTCTGTAGACGGACCGTCAGATGTGAGCGGTATTATCGGCGGAAGGATGTGACGGCTTACCCCCATGTCTCTCCCCAAGTGGGCGTCACGTTGTTGTCCCACATAAAGCTACCCACGAAGGCCCATACCGCGGATATGAGCAATGTCGCGGGAATGAAGACAGAGGTTGCGATCATGACAGGTTTGACAAAGACTCGGAGGAGGAATATATGCACATAGCATACAACAGCGCTCACGAAGGTCAGGATCGTGAGAAGTGGGACAGTGTGTAGTAGGGTGGTGTAGGGGAGCCTTGAAGAGTTGGCGGGGACACGGATGAGGAAGAGGCTGAGAATAGAGGAGAAGAGACAGATGCCGACGCCTGCCAGCCACACAGCGGTCCATGTAGAGTCATTGAATTTCCTGCGGTTGCGGGGAACATATCGCGGGTCGGGAAGGGAGAAGACATCTACAGGGCGCGTGCGGCCGTCCCGAGGGAGAAGGGACTCTGTGAGGGAGAGTGCTAGGGAGGTGCGAGGAGGCGGAAGAGGTTGATGAGACGTTGCTTGTGGTGGACGGGTGTGGTGGGGAGAGGGGGCGCGGGCGTGGAGGATGTCGGGGGGAGGGCCGGCAGAGTCGGAAGAAGAGTTGGAGGGGGACGGGGATGGTGAACGAAGAGGAGAGGCATGGGCGAGCCAGCCTTTGCTCGCACCTGCATCCGAGACCCCTAGGAGAGGGATAGAGGCAGCCTGGTGGCGAGAGAGACGTGGGTCGTCCTCGTCGAGGCGGAGATATGGGTCGTCCTCGTCGTCGCGGTGCGTATCGCGGTCCCTGCGGACTGTGGCTCGGCTCACGTTGCTGGTGTGTAGATGGGGGTCGTCGAGGTCGTCGAGATCGGCATCGCGGAGATTGCCTGCGTGAGAGCCATTGTCGGTCGAAAATGAGTAGAAGAGGGGCTGAGAGGAGGACAGACTTGATGCTCCGGTCTGCTGCCTGTTGAGAAACTGGGATGCATAGGCCGCGAACGAGGCGGCCATGGCAGGTGGACGTCCGTAGGCGAGCTCAGCCGGAGACGAAAAAATGGGCCAGCGTGGAGAACGCGTGAGCGAGTGGCCGCGGGGACGGACGTGGGGGTTGAGGTGAGGGTTACGTAGGCTTCGGTTGGGCTCTCGGACGCAGTCCTCATGGCACGCCATGCCACAACAGCACAGGCCGCCAAACTGACTCCCCTCCGCGCAAGCACGCCGACTTTGTCGAGCGGGCCCCTCCGGGCTAATGTACATTTATGTGATTTCGGTGGGCAATATGCTCGCCGAGGTCGAGGGGGCAATGCCAGTGCACAGATATATGCATTGATGAGCTCGCGGCCGCTGGGATTCGAACGCGTGGCGGTCGCATGGCGTCGAAAGCGGCCCAGGGGAGTGGAGCGCCGACGCCGGCGGCCAGACGCGTATTAGCCCTTGCAGGAACCTTTTGATCGTCTCGCCCTCGGCCCTCGTTTCGTGCCATGTCTCTCGTCCTCTGAGGCACCCTCCGCCTCACGCCTTTCTCTCCCTAACCTCCACCTTCCCCCTCCCCCCTCTCCCCGCTCGCCATGGCTCCTCGGCTGTGGAACGACGACGTCCTCCTCCACATCCTCGACTACCTCGCCCCCTCGTCGTTCCCCGCAACCCGTGAGGACCGCCCGGGGCTCACCGCCCTTGCCCGCTGCGCGAGGTCGAGCAAGGCCCTCTGCGACCCCGCCCTCCGCGTCCTGTGGCGCCAAGTCGACTCACTTTCCGTCGTCTTCGGCGTTATTCCCGCCTTCCGGCCCATTGTCCACGAAGACGGCTCGTTCATATACGTGCGTTCCTTCCTTCTAACCATATGTCTCCTCCGCTGCTTCCAGCGCCCAGTCGCGCCCACACTTCTTGCCCCTCTGTTTGCCACTCGGTGGCGTACCGCTCCGCCCCCCTCCTTGGCTTCCCCGTCGGTGTGACTGCTTATGTCCAGGTCACAAGTCGGGCAGCTGCTTTAACCTCAACGCTCGTGGCAGTCAAGAGTTGCCATAGGCTGACCCAGCTTCTCTTAACACAGGACCTCGTCGATGAGATTGAAGACTCACAGTTTTCCCGAGTGCGCTACTACGCTTCCTTCGTAAAGAAATTGTCCCATCGCGCCGACTTGGATCGAATCCCTCCCGCGGTTTTGGGCCGGTTCAACTACCTGTTAAAAGGCGCTGTGCTCTTTCACAGGCTCCTCAACTTCCACTGGCACCAACGGGTTCTGCTCGACTACGTAGATATGCTCTCCCTCGTTCCCCCAACACTCAGAGAGCTCACCCTCGGTGGCATCCTCTCCTCCGGCACCGACGCAATGGCGCTCCGAATGATTGACCACCACAGTGTCTTCGTAAACATCATAAACCAAGTCGCTCCCCAGTTGAACGCCCTCACCCTGTCCGGCTGTATCCCCTTCTCCTCCATCCTCGGTTTAGGCAGCCTTCGTAACCTCCAGTCTCTCCGCGTAATCAACTGCTCCTCCCATGTACTCCAGCCGACCCACGTTCCCTTTCTGCAGTCGTGCGCCCTCATGGACCTCAAGGAATTCTGCATCAACCTTACTGGGGATTCGGATGCATTCGAACCAGACACATTCGAATGCGGATACAGCACGCTGCGCACCCTCCGTGTGCACGGCAGTCTTTCTCTCATCACACGTTTCCTCTCCCACGTTTCCTCCCCCGACCTCGCCGCGTTCAGCGCGTTCGTCTCCCGCCCCGAGAACTGGCAAGAATTCCGCGACGTCTACTCCACCCTCACCACTCAGTTTTCGTCATCACTGCGCTCCATCAGTATCTCTGGACCATGGACGGGCTGTGCACAAACGCTGGAAAGCGTCGGCCCTCTGCTCACCCTCCCCCGGCTCGAAGTCATCAACCTCGTCGGCTGCGGCGTAGCGACGTCGCTCAGTGAACGGGACGTCCAGGCGATGGCGCACGCATGGCCACGACTCCAACGGCTCACTCTCCTATACAACGCGTTGTCGAGGTCCCTCCCCATCTGGTCCCTCCGTGCATTCGCCGAGCGTTGCCCCGACCTCCACACTCTCATCCTCTCTTCTATCGACCTCCGCACCGCCAGTTCACCGGCCCCCGTTGGCACCGACTCGTCACCGTTCACCTCGAACCACATGCTCAAGCACATGTGGCTCACCGGCGATGTCGAGGCCAACGGCGTGAACGCGATCCATGTCGCCCGCGCCATCGATAGCATTTTCCCGAGCCTCGAGCTCGGTCCGTTCGACTGCCCGTGGCATCCAACGTGGAACGCGCGCAGCTTCCGGCGGACGCTCGAGTGCCTGCAGACAGCCAAGGAGGAGCGGCGGCTGGAGCGGGCTGCGGGCGTCACGCGCGTCGCCGTCGCACCATCACTGTCCGCCCGGGTGCCCATCATCACGCCTCCTGTCGGGGTCTTGTCAGAGGTGCAGGGCTAAACGTACCCGAGCGCCACGGGATTCGCACCTTTTGGCATCGTGCCTCCTGGAGGTGGGACTCCCGCCGTGTCTCACCACATGCAGTCATCCATCGCACCGGTTTCTCGGCTTCTTAGATTCCCCGGGTTGCCTTCCGACCCACATCGGACCTCGGCTCGGTCCAGGTCGCGTACAACCCCCGCAGGTTCCAAAATCATCTATCGCAGGCACACAGCATCGCTCATGGTCATTATTGGCCATCATTCATTCATCTGCTCGTTTATCGCAATCATCCTCCTACCCCGCACAACCTATCTCATGCCAGCTCGTAATCGCAGTCTCCATCCACCTCTCGCATGGTCGAGCCCTCAGACCTCTTGTATCAACATACTCGTATTTTCCGCCGTCTCCGTACATGCCGTCCTGATTGCATCCTGAATTAGCCACCACCGCATACACACTCTCTTCGTTCTCGCTACTCACTCTCCCTGCTGTATATTGCGCATTTGTTTTCTCCTCTGCTCTAGCTCCTCGTTGTCTTACCCTATCCGCTCGTATTGCCCCCGCTGATTGAGTACACATACGATCTCGTATTGCTCCCGCTAACGTATATGCTGCTCACTTGTACATGACTCTTCCCGGCCGGACCGCTGTTTACTTACCACCTGCCAACGCTCTAGCATCGACCTATCCTTGGGACTGCACTGACGCTATATCTCGTACTCGCTGCCCCTCGAACCTCACATCGGACGTACGTAGCGCGGCACCTCGTCTCAAGTATTACTATCTTGTACGGCCGACCTCAGGTCGACTCTAATATAACATATCATCACGTCGCCTTCCGTCGCCTTGCCCTCTCGAGTCTCGATCAGCTCGGTGTCCGCGTCGAGATCAACATCAGTCCGTTAGACTCGCGCAAAGTTTAAGTCTAGCCGATTTCGTCGACCCGCCATTGCCCGATGCGGGCTAGCTGCACCCACTCGCTCCGCCGCCCGGCAGCTCGTCCCTGAAGCTACCAATCCACCATTCGTGCTTGAACGCCCAGTCGTCACGGTCTCGTTCTCCCCCTCGTCTCCCCGGCCGAGCCCTCAATTCGTGCCCGCAGCAGCAGAGGTGCTCAACAGGTCCTGCTCCATGATCGCCTGTATCATCGCGCTCCCGACCTTGGTCGCCTCCTCGAACCGGCTCTCGAAGAAGGCCGCGGTGTGCCCGAACCGCTGCCGGTAGAGCGCGAAGCTCCCGAAGCTGATGCACTGGCTCCACCCGCGCGCGGCGACGACGAACTCGAGGTCGTCCGCGCGGTGCGTCGTGTTGTGCAGCGCCGCCGCGAGCGCCGCGTCGAGCCGCGCGCGGCTCCGGAACAGGTGCGCCGCGACGCCGATCCAGAGCCGGAAGAGCGGCGTCGCCGCGAGCTCGAGGTGCTCGAGCGGGCGCGTGCCGAGCGCGGCCCAGCAGTCGACCATCGCGAGCAGGGAGAGGTGCGAGTTCGGGGGCGCGCCGCCCGCGGGGCTCGCGCGGCCGTCGGGGCCCGTGCGCGGCTCCCGCCCAGGGAGAAGCGGTCGAGGAGCGCCTCGGAGAGGAGGATGGGCGCGCGCGTGGAGGGCGTCGCGGGCTCGTCCCCGTCGTCGTCGGTGCCGGGGAAGACTTTGGCGCGGGCGTCGTAGATGCGGGCGCGGAGTGCCGCGGCGTCGCCGCGACCATCAGCTTGAAGATGTCCGTCGTCGAGCGCGCGTACTGGTCGATCTGCGTCCGGGCGGAGGGGTTGAGGATGGCGAGGCCGGCGTAGACGTGCCATTGGTTGCTGTAGATGCGGAGCATGATGTTCACCTTCACGGTCTCGATCCCGCCGACGTAGAGCCCGTGCTCCCAGGGGTAAGACGAGGAGGAGTGCCAGGCTGTACCCATACTGATAGGACAAAAGGAGTGAGACAGGCGAAGGGAGGTCAGACGAAGCAACGTACCTGAGGAATGCGGCGTGCGTTACAGCCTGGGTGTTTGCTGTGACGACGTCGTGGTCTTCGTACGAAAGATAGACGTAGCGCGACTTCAAGCAGGCGAAGATGCCCTCCACCAGTTTGAGATGATCATCAGAGGCTCGGTGTTTTATGAGGATCTACGTCGAACATGAGTTGCCTCTCTTCCTAAGAAGCTATCACACACACCAATGGCTGTCCAACGGTGGAGACAGTGGGGCCATGGAGAGAGTGGCAAGAGACGATGTGCACATCTTGAGGAAGGTATTTCTCGAACGCCTCCTTTTCAGGCGCCTTTACCGAAATCTGGCCAGACACGATCGCGCCCACTTTCGTTGCTGTGGAGTAAAGTGAGCCAAGCAAGCAACATGCGTGCGTATAACACACTGACACGGTCCGTATTCAGCCACGACACGGTCAATGAATTCAGCTTCAACGCTGTACATGATGAAGTCCGAAACACGGGACACCAAGTGCCCGTCTTTCAGGACATGCACCCCCGGGACGTCTGCACACGGCACGTATGAGTCCATTAGACTGACCAGGGACAGTCTCACATACCTGCGAACTTCGCTTGCAGCGCTTCGTACTTTGCCGGCAAGTCGCAGATGTAGATTCTACCAGTACCCAATCAGCCTCTCTGCGAAGTGACGCGATATGCAAACCACTCACTTTTTCCAGCCTGCTTCGGAAAGGCGGCGCGCATACATACTGCCCATGGCGCCGACGCCGATGAGCCCGATCGCGGGTTGCTCGTCCACGGGCGAGTCAGGGGTGACATCAGGGCGGATGGTAGTCATCCTGATACGGGAAGTAGTGCGCAGCAAAGGTGGTCAGCCGGTGATGAAGACTACATGATGACCGCGAAGGAGAACAGAAGACGTGGGTATAGTTGCCCATATGTGAGAGGGAAACGGGCCCTGTCATATCGTTGTTATGCTGTCTGAGAAGCTCGAGTCGAATAGCTACGACCAGCATCTTTTACACTGGCAGGCTCTGCATTCACCGCCGACAGGAAGCTGGCGTACCTGATGGTTGTTCAAGTCACTGTGACTCGACGGGATAGGGCGCCGAGTAAGTATCTAGACGGGTTAGATGTGCAACCCTACCGTCAGTGACGGTGGAAGTACGCTAATGCGGAGGAAAGGAGGTTGTGTTCGAAGAGAGAGAGAGAGAGGGCAGTGCGCGTGTGCCTCCATCGTCACCCAGGGCAAGATGACGATCGTAGATTAGTGCGACGTGTGTTCTCGGCGGAGGCCCCGCGTTTTCAAGCTCCGGCCGAGGAACGATACCCAGCTTCCCGCACCAGAATAACACTTCCCAGCTGCAGCTCGCCTTCGGGCCGGACAGTACTGGGACCGCAAAGACGTCCTCGCGTTCCCGCAGGTCATGAGACAACAAACACCGCTGGCCCCTCCGACCTTTTTCCAAATTGTGGTATTAGTAGATACAGGATGGACCCCAAGGGGACTTTTGCTTCTTCCCAAGGTAGATGGTGGAAACCAACAAATACATGTGCCCCGACGGAAACGACGTCAGGTTGGCGTATGGTAACTAGTGCGTGAAGCGTAGATAATGGTCAGTACGGACTGGTATCCCCCAAACGTGGGAAGGTTGAGTTTAAAGGTCGACAGCAAATGAGGTGCACAGAGCTCATTGCTTTTTAGAGGCAGCATACGCTTCACGCAACGTGGAGTGGAGGATCTGCTCGTGCAGGGCCTTGCCAGCGGGAACCTGCAGTAGGATCAGTACCGGGAACAGCACAGAACATGCGAGTGACATACCATAGGGAACACATGCTCATTCCGCTCAACCACGCATTCCATCAGAACGGGCTTCGAGTTATCATACTCCAGGAACTCCTTCATCTTCGCCGGGAGATCCTCAGCAAGCTCACAGCGGATGCCGTGGACGCCCATTGCCTTGGCGAGCGCGATGAAGTCGGGGTTCTTCATACGCGTGTGAGCATACCGCGCGTCATAGAATAGATCTGTCCAGCGCTCATGGTCAGCGCATAATCAATTTCGACGGCGTCGTTGGAGACAGACCTTGCCACTGGAGCACCATGCCCTGGAACTCGTTGTTCACCACAAGGAACTTCACACCGATTCCGTGCGTCGACGCCGTCTGGAGCTCCATCGCGGTCATGCTGAACGAAGCGTCGCCGTCGATGTCGATGACCGTCTTGTCGGGCGCACCGACCTTCGCACCGATGGCCGCAGGAACACCGAAACCCATGGTCTGCAACGCGTACTCGGGTCAGAACACGAAACATATACTGGAGAAAACATCCAACGTACGCCAAGACCGCCGGACGAAACGCAGGTGCGCGGATGCCTCCACCGGAAGTGCTGCGCGGCCCACATCTGATGCTGGCCGACGCCCGTGGCGATGATGATGTCCTCCTTGCGGTGCGCCGTCTGCGCGTCGAGCTCCTCGATCACCTCCTGCGGCTTCATCGGCGCGCCTGGCTTGCTCTTCTCGTACGTGAACGGATAATTGGCCTTCCAACCACGGATGTCGTCAAACCACGCCTTGCGCTCCGAGCCCTTGATCAGCGGCGCGAGCGCGGCCATGTTCGCGACGACGTCGCCGAGCACGGGGATTGACGCGTTCACGACCTTGTTGATGTTCTTCGGCTGGATTTCGAAGTGGATGATCCCGCCGCGGCCCTGAAGGGCGGCCGCGCGCGCCGCCGGGGCGAACATGTCCACCTTGCCCGTTACCCGATCGTCGAACCGCGCGCCGAGCGCGATGATCACGTCCGCCTCCTGCATTGCAATGTTTGCGTACGCGGAGCCGTGCATCCCGAGCATATGCAGACTCTTTTCGTCCATCTCGTCAAACGCGCCAAGGCCCTGCAGCGTCGTCGTAACCGGAATGTTGCCTTGGTCCGCAATCTGCTTAAGCAGCTTCGGACCGAGGGGGGAGGAGAGAACGCCGTTGCCGGCGTAGATGATCGGCCGCTTCGCCTGGTTAACGAGGTTCGCGGAGGCATGGATGAGGGCATGGTCGATGGCTTGATTAGCTGGCTGCAGCGGGTTTTGAGGAAGCCCGAGCGGCCTGCCCGGAGTGGTACTTTTGTAAGGAAGAGGGGTCTTCAGGACGGCGGCAGTGATGTCCTTGGGCAGATCGACGAGGACAGGACCCGGTCGTCCAGAGGTCGCGATCTTGAACGCCTCGTTGATGCGGCGAGGGAGCTCGGCAAGGTCCTTCACCAAGACATTCCACTTCGTGCATGGTCTTGAGATGCCGACCATGTCCGCCTCTTGGAACGCGTCGGAGCCGATGGCTGAGGTCGCCACCTGACCACAGAACACGACGAGAGGAATGCCATCACTGAGCGCGTCTTGCATCGGGGTCACGACGTTGGTCGCGCCGGGTCCGGAGGTGACGAGAACGACGCCCGGCTTGCCGGTCACGCGTGCGTAGCCCTCCGCCATGTGTCCTGCGCCCTGCTCGTGTCTTGGGAGCACGAAGTCGAACTGGGGCGAGTTGTAGATGGCGTCGAAGACGGGGAGGATGGCTCCGCCGGGGTATCCGAAGATGTGCTTGATGCCGTGACGGACCATCATCTCGTGGAAGATCTGGCCACCGGACATACCAACGAAGGAATGGTCGAGGTAACTTTCGGAGGGTGAGGGAAGGGACGGTGGGGGGTAAGGAGTGTTGTTTTTTGTGGGCAGCTGCTGGAAGCCTGGCGCAGGCTGCGGACGGCTACATGCGCATGCTTGCTTAACGCCGATGGACGAGGGAGCGTAGAAAAGAGACAAGGACGTACACGGAGCCGGTAGCAGTGGCCTCGCGGGGGCTTGACCTGCTTATGTTCCGTGCATGGGCTTGCACCCGCGACTTGGCGTCGAGCATGGAGGCACTGGAGCCAGCGACGGTGGAGCGTGCGCGCACGAGCTGCGCAGGCGTGGCCGCCTTCGAGGCGCACGACACGCGGATCCTGGAAGCGGGCAGAGACATGCTGGCAGCGGCGGCGACTAGGGCGGCGGCAGCGAGAGCAAGGCTGAGCAGTGGGGGAGCAGTCCAAGAAAAATCCGGGGCACGGCGGGCTCTTCGCAAAATGCACCTCACTATAAACGACCCCCGAGTCATTCCCTCCACCCGTCACCTGACCCGCTCCTCACTGCCCTTAGCCTAGGGTTAGGGCGACATCAGGTTTCCCGTTCGAGCGATGAACGCCGGGCCGAACTTCTTCCGTGATCTGGTCCGCAGCTTTCCTCGATGACCGGCTTTCGGGGCTCTTTTGGGGATCCTGCTCTTTGCAGAGGTACTATGTATGTTGTGTGGTGAACAAGAAAAGCAACGAGCACTCTGGGAACGACCCATAAGCGATCCTTCCCTCCGACGCACGACACCCGAATTGAATTGAAGCCCCCATGATGCATGGGCCCTCGGGCTTTTGTGTTCTGGCGACTATATCTAGATGCCGATGTGCCGGCGGCGCTTATCCCGGTTCTGACTCGCTCCTTATGTGCGTAACCATAAAGGGAACAGAGTGCACGGAGGGGCAAGACAAGACACTCTACGGAGGGTGTATATTCGTGCACATAATAGGGAAGCCCTTTATGTACTTTACGAGTACCCAAGCACGGCAGCTCCGGAAGAAGACTTCATGACATATATATATATACTTTGGGTGCCCGTCTAGTAACTGCGCTCATACGTACGAGCCATGCGAGTCGGTAGCAGTCCCACTCCGAAATTCCGCGGAACCCCCGAGTCTCCCGGCCCGAGCGTCCCCTTCATTACGATGTTCTTCTATGCGTGCCTGCGAGGTTGCAACTGCCGGCATAGGACGTGTACCGCGCGGAGTGGGTCGGCCAAAGAGTATTCCCAGTGCTAAGTACGCTGAGCACCGGCTGAGCGCGCCCAGCCACGCTCAAGCAGCGCTTCGATCGACGTCAGAACTCCCACGCCAACGATGCAACGGAGCCGATCGTCCGAGGCCCCTCCTGCCTCACAAATCCCGTCCTGTGGATTGGGAGTGCGCTTGGCTGTGGCAACGAACCAGAGCGCAGATCGGCCTGGGCGCGGGCATGTCGGAGAGCACGAGGATGTCCTCGTGTGATAAGATGAGTCTATGATACAGGTCATTAAATGAGATGGTAGTACAACAACACGAGCATGGTGAGCTCCCGCGGCGGGTGGGGGCGCCGACATTCGCCTGCAGTGGCGGAGGCCGAGCGGTTTCGTCGAGAAGCGCGGATGGCTCGCGCTTCGATGTGACGCGGCAAGGTTCTTCGACACGAAGGAGACCCGCGCAAACGCCCTTTCGTGAGATGCCGGCTCTAGGGCGGCAGTTCTGTGAGATTGAGGACTCGGGGGCTGGCAGATACGGGCGCAAGCGCGGTAGCAGAGCGACAGACAGCAGGCGGAACTGCGGACAACATTAGTACCGTACTGGCACCCCGAGAGTTGGAGGGCACTCACCCTTGTGCGCGCGCGTCGGCGTGTGGTCATTGGAGCGGACACATCGCCGAACAAGTCACTTGGCATCGCGGAGATGGGCTTGTGTGGGCTGAGCGTCATTCAGAAGCTGGCGTTAAAACATAACACGCAGGGTTGTATTTGCATGCACCCGACACTTACCGGTGAAGGGGACCGCGTGTACGATGCTCTAGAAGCATACGGACCTCTCCACTTGTGCTCGGGGTCGAGGGGCGGGTGACTGCGGGTCGAGGGGGCGACCTCGGGACGAGAGTGTACGAGCTCAGCGCGGCGGCGTCTTTGTCGCATCTTGATGAAGCAAACGATGGCGGCAACACCAGCAATCATGAGAGCTGAGGGAATGTGAACAGCAAGCCAGGCAACAAGATCCAGTGCGACGCACCCGACACGACCGCTACCGCGATAATCCAGCGCCCATCGAGATGTCCGTCGGGGCCCTGTTCCTCCTCCCCTGAATTTGAGGCACCTCTGCGGGGGGGCACGTTAGAGCAGGGGGTGTGGTTAACGAGGGCGACCTTACTCCTGAGGGCCCGCTCGTATATGTAGCGGTGCGGCAGAAGCGGTAATTGAGAAAAGGCATAGTAGCAGGATGTGTGCGCTCATTTTGCTGGTCGGCAGAGACACCACTTGGACGCGAGGAGAGGAAGCAGCGTGAGTGAGCAGAGGAGCGGTGGAGGTATGATACGGATGGAACGAGGAGAGGGCGAGCCCGGACGGAAGCAGGTTATAAGGCGAGGTCAAGCATCGAGAAGGCCCTTGGCGGAGGGCAACTATAAGAGCTGGAGGGGATTCCCATGCGCGCCAAGGGCCTCAGCGGTGGACAACTTGGCAAGCCAAGAGATCTCTCACCAGGCAGAGGACTCGCTGCCGTGCATGCCGCGCGGGCGCTCCCGGCCCAGGCCGCCCCTCCGAGCGCTCCGACGCCGCGACGTGTGCCCCATTCGGTACGCCACCGCACCAGACGAGCCGCCGAGTCTGTTGCCAAACCCTTGTCCGACTTACGGCGCGACGAACGCCACATAGAACGCGTCGCGGCGGTCTCTAGTGCTATGCGTTGCTGGGGCGAACGCCGCTGAAAATGTCTTTGCATGTGCTGAAGGTAAACCAGCGAAGACGGAATTCAAGAAAGCGCGGCGCCAAGGCGAGTACCTCTGTCCATTTCCCTCTTCAATGTAGGCGGCCAAGCAACTCGTGTATCTCCTTGAATTTTAGGATGACATCGGCTGGCCGTTTCTTTCACGCAGCCAACTGCTTCAAACCTTCCTCAGAGGCATATCCATAGTCGTCATCGTCTGGTAGGCGTCAGGTACAAGCAGTACTACAAATTGGTCAAAATCGGGTCACAACAAGAAAAAGGGAGCGTCCTCAAAATAGATGGCCTGGAGGGTGCTCAGAAGCATCTCAGAATGCTGACGCTGCTGGCATCGCGGGCTAAGTTGCAGACCAACACTTCGAGTAGCACGCTGCCAGACCAATGGTGCTCCATCGATACAATTGTGTCGAGTCGAAACATGACGGCATAGGAAGGGCTAAAGTAGGGACTCTTACAAAAACGAGGTATCTACTTGCATGCTTAGTACCAGTGCATGGGCAAATGGTGTAGTTGGTTATCACATCCGCTTAGCAGCATCGAAATACTGGATGCGGAAGGTGTTGGGTTCAATTCCCAATTTGTCCAGCTTTTGCATGTTCGATGCTTTTCTCTTTGTTTTCGACAACAATTCTATTGATCATCTGAGCTATTAGAGCTTTTTCCATGTTTGTTGTAGGCTGAGGAGCAGTAGTCGAGGTACAGAAAACCCCCAACATGCATCTGGTGATAAGCGCCCGTCACGCTCGTTGCGTGTAAATCGTCCACGTCGCCACCTTTATCCGGCCACTACCTTCAGGTTTGTGCGAGTGGGAGGCCAAAACATGTTTACGGCGACAGCACGTAGCACTCTCAGGACCACCCTTCGCGCTCCTGTTGCTCCTCACAGATCCTTCAGCCAGACAAGCTTCCGCATGGCTGCCGCGTCGTTCATCCAGCAAGGCAAGAAGGTTCGCCGTCTGTGATTCTAGCTTGCGCCGAGGACCTCCACGCTGACTCCGCGCCGTCCCCGCGCCAGATTGTGGCCATCGGCCGCAACTACGGCGAGCACGCCAAGGAGCTCAACAACGCCATCCCGAAGGAACCGATCATCTTCCTCAAGCCTACGACGAGCTACCTCGCCTCCGGCGGGAACGTCGAGATCCCCAACGGCGTCGTCGCGCACTACGAAGGTCCGTGCCTCGCTTCTGGCGCGGTCTTGTGCGATTTAACCGGCTCATGGCATTTTGCATTTGTATCCTATCGCAGTCGAGCTCGGCGTCGTCGTCAGCAAGCGCGGCCGGAACATCTCCGAGTCCGACGCAGAGAGCTACATCGCCGGCTACGGTTCGTCTCACGCTCTCCTGCCGCCGCCGTCGCCACCGAGCCCAGTTCGCTCATGATGCACCCACAGCGCTCGCGGTGGACATGACGGCACGAAACGTGCAGGAGGAAATCAAGGCCAAGCGTCTGCCCTGGACGATTGCCAAGGGCTTCGACACCTTTACGCCCATCAGGTATGCCGGCGCGCCCGCTTGGCCCGCTTTCTCGTCTGTCGTACGACCCTGCAGACGTCGGGACGCGCTGACCGTTGACGTGCAGCGCGTACGTGCCCAAGGACGCCGTGGCGGACGCCGCGAACCTCGGCCTGACTCTCAAGGTGCGCCCCGCGCCGCGACGTCGCGCTCTCCCGTGCGATGTTTCGGAGTCTTGGCCGGGCCCGCTGACGCGAGACGCATGTCGTCGTGGCATGTGCGCAGGTGAACGGGACAGTCCAGCAGGACGGGAACACCAAGGACATGCTCTTCCCAGTCCCGCGCCTTATCCAGCACATCTCTACGATCATGACGCTCGAGGTGCGGCCCCCGCTCCGGGCTGGCGAGCCACGCTCATCCGCTTGTCTGTTTCTGCAGGAAGGAGATCTCATCCTCACGGGCACGCCGTCCGGCGTCGGTCCTGTTGTTCCGGGCGACAAGGTCGCGTGCACCCTCACGGACAGCACGGGCAAGTTGCTGGCCACGCTCGACTTCAACGCCGTGCAGCGGGAGGGAGGCTATCTTTACAAGCCTGAGTAGAGTGCTCTGTGTCTGAATTTGCTCTATAACAAATCGTGGTACGCTACTTCGGGGCAGTGGACTTGGAGGTGCAACGTTCGACATGGCTCGACGGAGGTCTGACAGGTGGACGAAGGAACAAGTTCTACTACACGGAACACGAGGCGATAACACAGCGGCAGAGTACAAATGGTACAGGTGGTCTAGTTGTCGTGTCGTGCAGTCCGTTCGTGCTCGTCCTCTGAGATCGGGTCCTCCGTTCTCCGTTCAACTTCCTCCATTGACCCGGCGCTCGATACGCTCGCGAAACTCCAGCTATCCGCGCCAGTGGGCGTGAGAGTGCCTTCGTCTTCAAAGGAGCTCGTGCTGGCGCTTTGGAAGTCCCCAAAATCACCAAAGGATTCGAAGGCACTCTCGTTCATGAAGTCGTCAGAGGTTGTGGTCGCGAATGAGAATGGGTCGTTGCTTGGCGTGGCAGCAGTATCAGAAAAGGGTCCAAAGGCATCCTAGTGGGAGGCCGGCAGTTAGACACGTTGAGCATTCAGACAGCATTTACTGACGTCATCGAATGGATCTTGGAAGGGCGGCTGAGCGGATGGGCCTGGAGCAAACGAATCCTGCCATGGGATCTCAGCCGATGCGTGTAACAGATATCGCGGAAGACACTTATACCTCGAAACTACCACTTGCACTCAGCGGTTTGCGATCGCCGTCGTGCTGGCGCGCGGTGACTGGCGGAGGTCGTAACTCGAAGCGAGACTGCGCCAGCCAGCCTCCATCTTCGTCATCATCGGACCCATCGTCGGCAGACCCCAGGTGCTCAGACTGCATTTCGTGAACGAGGTAGTTAGCAAACTAAGCGCCACGACCGTGAGGTAAGAACGCGAAAAGAACCAGTGCAAGAGGAAACGCTTACCTGCTGCGGCGTTGAGCTGAAATCGTCGTCTAAAGGCATTGAGCTGAAGTCCGCGCTTCCTTCACGTCGCGAGGCGCCCCGCTTGAATTCGCCCTGGGGCTCTTCTGTCGACTGCTTCTGCTCTGCTCCGGACCGGCCAGGTGCGGATGTTGCAACATCAGCCTCGTCGACTTTCCACGACGCCGCGCCATTCCGTATTGACGGGGCCACCACGGGCTTCCCTCCACCGAGCAGACTGGTATCCTTTTTCTTCGTCTCTTTGTACCGGCCGGTGACATATTCGTCCCATTCGGGCTGGGGAGCATGTTGCGCAATCTGGAGTCGGAGGTCTGGAGGGAGATGTTCAAGGGCGCCAATTACGTCTTCTGAAATGAGAGTAAGGTGACCCATGTATCCCAGTCTGACCCCTTTTGGCTTTTCGCTACGGCCATCTCGTTAGGCTTGTTTCCCAAACAGACGCTTGACTTACCTCTCCACATCGTTTCGTTTTGACCCTTCGATGATGCGGTGCATCAAACGCGCGTCCCGGAAGAGCGAAACAGTGAGCTCTCGATTGGCACCGCCATCGACACGTCCTGTTAGAACCTGGTGTATGAGGTCGTACACAACGCTGTGAAGGAAGTTGTTCCAAGGGAACTCAAAGAACAGGTCCTGTAGTGACGCGTCAGAGATGACCCCATATTATACAAGAGCCGACTCACCAACAACGTTGACGCCATGTTAGCCTTTAAGAAACTCTGCTTCAATCTCTCTCCGAGCACTGGCTTTTCACCCTGTACCTCCCTCAACGACCGCCTGACACTTCTTCGGGAACTGCTCGATCGCGGCCGTTGTTGAGGCGTATCCGAGTCCGAACTCCATAGGTTCCGACGTTGAGGGAAGGAGTTGATATCACCAGGCGAAGTAGATGGAGGTGGACTGGGTGAAGGAGACATTGCCATAGGCGAAAGAGCTGACGCGGGAGAATCTCTGGGCGACTCCGAACCCTTGTGCTGTGAACCAGTCCCTGGAGGATCGTACATAGCGATCTCCTCCATAGCGTCGTCATCTGAGCTCCCGGGTTCATCCGCGCTCATGTCCTCATCAGAGTCTGTCAAATTCGAGGATGGGGCGTGCGAAACCGGGAACTCATGTGTTGACTCGTCGTCTTCCTCGTCATCCATACCGTCGTTGTCTCCACTACCGTTGCCGATGGCGATGACTTGAGCTAGCTCTTCCAGGCCCGACAAGCCACCTTGTAGGCGACCTTCAGAGTCGTACAGGTGATCGTACTCGGAGGGGCGATTGAGAAGAGACATGTTTGAGCAGTGGAGTAGTTCGGCGTAGAGTTCGCATATTCGATACCTCTCGAAGGTGAGAGGTGGGATCGAACCCAACGTCGTCAAGACGGGGCCTTGCTATATGCACGGTGAGCATCCACCGCAAGAAAGGACAAGACCAATCATACCACGGATCGGGGTTCCTTCAGGAACTTCTGGAGCTTACTGAGATGCTCACACATGAGGTCTAACACAGGCCCCAGGTGAACAACGCCCATGCGGTTCACCATTTCCTTCATGGCTGTCTCCAGGTTTTCACGCGCGCCATCCGGGTTCATTTGGATCTGTTGCTGGACCTGAATGAGGCGTGTGCGGAGGGTGTGGAAAAGGTAGGGCTCGAAATAGTCGGAGTTATTCTGTCGAATGAGCTCGATGATGATACATATTGATTGCACGACCGACGACGCTGCCGACTCTTGGGTAACTGCCGAGCCTTCTGAGGTGGCGGGGTCGCTCTTGAATTCGTACAGGATGAAGCTGACGAGCTTGGAGACGCTGTTTCGGTGTGCAAGTTCCCGGGCGAAGACATTTGACGCGGGAGGATGGGACAAGCCATCCGACATTCCTGCAGCGGGAGAATGCGCAGCCATGGAAATGATACCCTTGATGAGCTCAGCGACGACTGTATGCATGTCGGGACTATGCGCCGGGGACAAGAGGCTGATGAGGCGAGACATGAGGTTCTCTCTCGATAGCCACTGTGTGTCTAAAGGTAAGAGATATGCATAGGAGCGCACCGAGCAAGCATGAAACGACGTACTTCAAGGACGCCCGCCCCGGCCGGATGCTCGTCTAGTTGGATGATCCTCACGAGAAGATCTGCGAAAGGGGGGGACTCTATATGGTGAAGAATCCGCTCGACAATCTCTGATTGGGCTTGGATGAATGCCAGCATCTATAGGCACCTCCGCTCAGGACAGGACGGGGACGGGGACGAGGAGCGGTGGTAGCTACCTCTGCAGGCTTCTTGCTCAGGAACGCAACGTTAACCTTTGCGAAATGTGCCGCCATCATGACCTGGCTCCGCATCTCCTCCGGGGACTTGTCGAGAACTGTCTCCCAGAAAGGGACGAGCAGCTGCTCCTGGTTGGCGATGCACGTCTCGACGATGGACCATATTTCGCTGCACAAGACCTCGGTCGCAACATACGGGTACCTCCACGGAGGAGCACACTCCTCAGCCATCGCTCGCACCACGCCGACGCGCAAACGCAGAACTCACTTGAAGCCGCCCTTCTCGTCGCCCTCGATCTGCCCCGTCACGTAACCCAGGAGGCGGTGGAGGACGTCGACACGGGAAAAGTAATTGATAAGCTTTGCATTCTGCGCCTTGCACTCCTGCAAGAGGTCGTCCTCGTCGAGGATCGCCTCCAGCGAGACCTCGTCCTTAGCTAGAAGCTCGTCAATCGCAGAGGCATTGTGGAAGCCGAATCTGCTGACGGGCTCGATTCAGCGGGCTAACAGAGGGTGTGGCGCCGGTACCTCCAAAACATGCGGCGTCACGTCGAGCAAGAAAGACTCGGAGAACACGGGCGGTACCAGCAGGCAGCTCAAGGGTATGGTTGTGGCACAGACGGAGACAAGGCGAGGTGGGCGGGAGAGACAAGGCGGGGTCGGGCCACTTGCTGGGGGACTCGACCTGCCTATTTGGACAGGCGGGACTCCCCAGCGCGGTGCGTGCACTGCAGTCTGCGTGGCTCTGAATGGGCGCCCACGCGCACTGAGGACGAGGAGTGGATTGTACGTAACGACTACATGAAAGCGTGTCTACAACGACCTCAATGCAACGTCGATAGCGGTCGCACACTGCCCGATGAGATTGAGTGAACAAGATTGATCGACGATTGAGTTGTGGGACCCAGTGTGCCCTCGAACCCCCTCCTCAAATCTCCCGAGGCTACCGCACTCCGGTCAGAAGGGCAGCATGCACAGTGCGCGACGCTGCTCTTGGGGCGCTGCACAAGATGTTCATTGGGCTAGCTGGTTTCAAGAAGTGAGCCGGCGCCAAGACACCAGTCCTTGGAATACATGGCGAAGACTTGGCCTGCGCCGGTGACCGGCTGTGGTTCCTGGAATGTTACACGCATCCTGGAGTCATCGATACTATTGAGAGTGTAAGAGATTGCCATGTGTACCAAGAGAACGAACTGACCGATGAATTGTGGCAGCACTCGCTGAAGACCTCTGATATTGGATCGTCCCACGAAAGCCTTCCGCGTCCAGACCATGAGGTGGACAGTCCTCCCATATCCATTTCCAGTTGTCGACTATTGCAGTCTGGAACTTTAGTGACGGATGATCGCTGCGATACGTGGGTCACCGTGGTCAGCATACATATTGCAGACAAGTACTCACGATCGTGGAACAATATACAGTGCGTTCTTCTGTATATCCTTCTTGGCTACGAACATCGCGTGTTCTTGGCTGGCTAGGCGAGCACGTTGACCGATGGTGTGCGTGAACAAGCCCTGGTGCTGCCCGAGAACTTTACCAGTCTCAAGATGAATGAAAGGCCCTGGTTTCGGGACCAGATATTGAGCTGCCACGCACGATAATCAGTATGTGCGAGCTTTTCAATAACGATACACATGGCTCACACAAGAAGCTGTCGAATCTACGTTTCTTGCCGACAAAGCAGATCCCCCTGCTTTCATCTCTGGTGGCGGTGGGTAACTCCCATTTCCGTGCCATCTCGCGTACCTCCCCCTTCTTGTACTGGGCAAGGGGAAAGAGAGTACGCGCAAGACTTCGCTCGGGGATGGCCGTCAGGAAATAGGTTTGATCCCTACTCGCATCAACGGGACGACGGAGTTGCGGACGAGGTTCCATCTTGCTGTATGCAAGGAAATTGGCCATGTTTGGAGACGGGAGGGCCCACCTCTTGTCCGCGTAGTGGCCTGCGTACACGAATTTGGTGCTGGCACATTCGGGAGTGAGGTTATGACACTCACCTGTAGCTATCCACGCATCTTTGGGCTTGATGTGATCCATGAGCGCGCCGAACTTCACCTCTTGGTTGCACCACACGTCTGGATTTGGACTGAATCCCTTCTCCCAAAGTGCCAATGACGGCTCGAAAACGCGCGTCCAGTATTCGCGCGAGAGGTCGACCTAACGAAGAGAGTGCATACATGAAGCTTTAAGGTCCCCATGAACGCGGGCACGCACCATCTCGCACCGGATCCCAAGCAAGCGGCAAACGTCTCGCACGTCCTCCCAGTCTTTCTTCCATTCACAGCCATCATCCGTGCCCGACTCGTCTCGAGTATCCCAGTTGCGCATGAAGACCGCTGATAGGTCAAAGTCCTGAGCTCGAAGGTCAGTACCATCGAAGCAGCGTCTCGAAGAACATACTTGGTCTGCGAGAAGCTTAGCAGTCACAGACGAGTCTACGCCTCCAGACATGGCCACCACGACTGCGCGAGTACTAAGGTAAGCTTCCGCTACAGGACATAAGACAACAGAGCTTACCCCGGTCACCTTTCTTGGGTACTTGTCGCGTACCATATGTACGGAGAAGAGCCAAAGAGCGCAGTGCTGAGGCGGTCCATCCTGACATGGAGTGTCTGATAGTCACGAGCTCTCCTGCGAGATATTAGAGAAATATTAGGGTGGAGTAGGGGCACAGGTGCCCCCGGGAGTAGAGGAACCAGCTTGGAAGCGGGGTGACGGACCGGGAAAGGAACGGGTATGCCATGGGCGCCACGCGAGTCGGCTTCAGCTTTTCAGCTTGCCACCCCTCCTCCTCCACCACTTCCATCCTCGACCCCCCCGGCCCTTCTTGCCTCTGCTTCTCTGATATCCGGGACGCCAAATATCCACATATCCCTCTCTGCGAACCATGTTCAACAAGCCGCGGTCTCAGCGCAGTTCTGCTGCACCAGAAGACGGCATCTCTGGCTCGAATAGACGCGCACGACGAAAAGAGAAGCAGAAAGACGCAGAGAAAGACACCAACGCCGAAGCGGGCCCCTCGCGCTCAAACGCGGACGCACTCCCCAAGCCATCATCATCCTCCAGAACGTCTGACAAGACCGCAGATGGCCCACCGCATGCGAAACACGATCGCAATCGCTCCGCCACAACCGCGTTCGGCGAGGACGACTTCGTCCCCTTCGTGTTCCCCGACGATCCAACAGAAGGTCACCTTTCTGAGCGTGAAAGCTCGCCTCCAGAGCGCGAGTGGGACCGAGGCAAAGCGAAGGGGAAGGGGAGGGGGAAGGAGCGGTCGCGGTCGCGGGACAGAGGGCGCGAGGACGGCGCGGGCGCGAGCAGAAAGCGCAAAGCTGTCGAAGTCAGCAACGACGATGGGTACGCAAACAAGAAGGAGCGCGTCGCTGCCGCGTCACGACGATCTCCCTGGGCGCGGCTTGTAAACTGGGAGAAGTGCGTGAACGTCGCAGAGATGTATGTCGCGTTTGGACTGCGCGCTCGCGTTTCGCTACTGACCGTGCTGTGGTAGGCTTCACGAGGAAGTGCGGGCGTTTGTGGATTACATGTCACCAACGCCGCAGGAGGACGAGCTCCGTTCGCTCACGGTCGCAATCATCGCCAGGGCGGTCAAGCAACATTTTCCAGACGCGCAAGTCCTCCCTTTTGGCAGCTACGAGACGAAACTCTATTTGCCGTTAGGGTATGTCACCTTATGTTTCACACTCGCTGCGTCGATCTCATTCGTCGTGGGCTGTAGAGACATAGACTTGGTCATCTATGCAGATTCGATGGCCCGTTACGACAAGAACGCGTTGCTGCATTCTCTAGCAAACATCATGAAGAAGAACGGCATCACAGACCGAGTAACTATCATTGCGAAAGCTCGCGTACCTATCGTCAAATTTGTCACAAGGCATGGGCAATTCGCGGTCGATATCAGTGTCAACCAGGGGAACGGTGTCACCACGGGCAAAATGATCAAGCAATTTCTGCAAGAACTTCCCGCTCTCCGCAGCCTCGTCCTAGTCATCAAGAATTTCCTCAGCCAGCGCAGCATGAACGAGGTGTTCACGGGCGGCCTAGGCAGCTATTCGATCGTCTGTTTAGCCATCAGCTTCTTGCAGATGCATCCTAAGATCCGAAGAGGGGAGATTGATCCGTCACGGAACCTCGGAGTGCTCGTCATGGAGTACTTCGAGCTCTACGGCTCCTACTTCAACTACCAAGAAGTCGGGATCTCCCTGCGCGACGGCGGATCGTACTATAACAAGCGGGAGCGAGGCTGGTTCAATGTGTCAGAGCCCAGGCTCTTATCCATCGAGGATCCCGGCGACCCCAGTCTGTGGCTTGTCGTTCATCACAGATCGCGGGCGTAACTGACATGTTGTCTATCACAGCGAACGACATCTCACGCGGGTCGTACAACTTCGCGCGGGTACGGACGACCTTCGCTGGGGCGCACAACATCATGACCGCAGCGGCGTTCACAAAGGCGAGCATCGTTAGCGCACGGAGAGAGGGACGGATGTTTCACTTGCGGCCAGCGAGCTCGGCGGACTCCGAAGAGACGAGCATCTTAGGAAGTGTCATAGGCGTGACACAAGAGGTGAGCGGATGCCGGAAGGGATGATCAAAATCAGCATTGACCATCACTGCAGACGATCAACCATCGAAAGGTGGTCCAGGAGGTATACGACCGCCAGGTGTTACACCGGATACTGGGCGTGACACCAAAGGTGCGGGTGACGCTGACGGATGCAATTAAACCATCCGCGAAAACGAACTCGCGCACAGCAGAGGCACAGAGCGTCGAGTCGGCATGGGGCGAGGCGGACATGGATGTCTCATCAGACTCCGACTCGTCGTCGTTGTCGGACGAGGGGGAGGAAGAAGAGAGCCGATACGAGATAAAAAGCCGGAGACCGCCGAAGAAGCGTCGACGGACAGGAACACGGACGAACGACGCTCAGCCTGCGGTATACACCACGGATGACGACGACGAGGCGCGCTCGCCCGAGCTGCTTGTCTCGTATCGGCGGGCGGGAGATGCGGATGGCGTTTCGGATGAAGAAGAGGTGTACAATATCTCAAATCTGGATGCCGAGGGCAAGGGCGGCACACGGGCGGAAGCAGCTAACCGGCGGTCGTACTGGCTATCGAAGGGGATGGCATCTGCTGAGAACGAAAATGGGGATGATTGATTGTGTCGCGGTCACAAGACTGAAATGGAGTTGGATTGCGAGGACCGAAAAGGTCGCCGGCGACGGTTGACATGGCTGCTGAGGATGGTCTGCGAGGGTGAGAGGCACTCGCTGTACTGGCGTCGGGGCTGCGGCAAGAGGCCTCGAACGGGGAAAATGCGACGGCGCGATGGGATGGAAGGCAGTGCGAGTGATTGTCGGATGTCGGACAGACAGGTAGACGGAGGAGGGCGGAGCAAGCGAGGCGCCCGGGCCCTGACGGAGCGAGTGATGCCTCCAAGTTGCCACGGGCCAAGGGGGACGCTCGCCTACCGCCGTGCTTAGCCTTCATCACTTCTTCCACCATCACCTCCCTGCCGTTCTCTCAGCTCGACCTGTAGGCCATTGCAGTCGCGGGTCGCTCGTGGTCTTCGTCGTTGTCGTCGTTCTTGCGTTTTATTTCGCCCTTCTTTCAATGTGAGTTGTCCCACACTTTGTTTTCCCCGCGCGCCAGGCTCAGCGTCGCCCCGATCCCGGTCATCCAGGACTTCCACCAGAGCCCCCGTTCCCCCTGTCGATCTCAAAGCCCGCATCGCAGCCCTCCAGCAGCAGCAATCTTCCAAAGTCCAGGCCGGAGCGGAGAAGTCTGGCTCTCAAACCCTCCCTAAAGCCAATGCCGTGACTGGCCCGAATGCCTTCCGCGATAGGATAGCGTCGTTTGAGAAGCAGGGCGCGGTACCGAAGCCCAAAGGCAGATTTGGTTTTGCGCCCCCTCGCGAGCCGGATGCAGCCCCGTCCCGGGCAGGGGAGTTGTACGGTAACCGCGTCCCCGGCCTCTCTCGACCGCATATACCCGTCCCTGCCGCTGGAGGCAAACCCGACAAACCCAAGCCCAGGGATCGCAGCATGTCTCGCATGGAGCTTGATCGCTATGCCTCCATTCAAAGTCCTCCGGACTCTCCGTTCGTGGCCTCGGACACCGGCGACTCTGCGGGCGACATTCTGTCCGACGGCGATCCGGACTCGGCGGGTTACTCTTCCACGCAAGCTGATGCGCAGCAAATCAGTCTTGACGCTATGCTGGCGGAGGTCAATGCGGAGCGGGCGGCGGAGGCAGCAAGGGAGGAGGCATGGTTAGCAGAGGTCGCAGCGGCTCAGGCACAAGAGGTCAGCGAACCTGTCCCAGAACCAACACCCGAACCCCCTCGCGAGCCAACACCTCCCCCGCGCGAACCTACTCCAGAGCCGGAACCTAGCCCTGCTGCGCCTGAGATTGCGTCGCCTGCCATCGTAGTGTCGCCCACCTTCGACCTTCCTACCCGTACGTCCGATAAAGCAGCTTCTTCCACGGCATTCACCGACGACGACGATTCTATCTCAGCCGACCAACTGCAGGCGTCCCCAGGATTGGATCCTGCCGTCTTGGCTGTCATTGAAGTGCTTGATCGTGCCACACAGTCGGGAGATGAAGGTGCTGTTTTCGTTCCGTCTGCGGTCAAGGAGCAGCTGGCGTCAATGAACGTCTCGCAGGAGCACCAGAACACGATCGCCGATATGCTGGATCAACTGCTTCTCCAAGAAGACCTGCTCGATGTTGCTACCCCGGTCAAGCAGCGGTTCTCGCTCACGGCCTCGCTTTCCTCAATGGCCGTACGGAGCTATCTTGCGCAACAGACCGAACAAGCGGCCAATTTTGCTGATGCGAAGCCTGTTGTCGCTTCAAAGCAGACTGCTGTCGTCACTCAGTCGTCTAGTCAAAATCTGGATCCTAGCTCTCCCGTCAGCCCCGAGCCTGTGTCGCCCGCCAGCGATATCCTTTCCGCCTACATGATTTCAACCCCGGCAATTCCCTTTGCCCGCGCCCTCCCTGCCATTCCGGAGGCCCCGGATTCTCCAATTTCACGGCACCCTCGCCGTGGCACGTTCGGCATGGATTCAGACACTACTTCCCCTCCTTCCTCCGCACCCATTCAAACGCCCAGTGATGCTGGCAAAGGCATCCCCCCTAGCGCCATCGCCCTGAAGAAGGGCAGTTCTCCTCCACGAGTCGTCTCCCCTCCTCTTTCGGTTGTCATCCCGAAGCAATCTACTCCTAAACCTACACAGGATGATAATGCAAGGATTAACGCTCCATCAAACGTACCCTCTCTTGGCCAAGGCCGTCCTCTCCCTTCCATTGGCTCACGACCACTTCCTGCACCTGCACCTGCCCCTGCGCATGCCCTACCTCCCCCTCCTGCTCCCGCACCATCGCAAGCCCTGCCTCCCCCTCCTCCTGCTCCCGCGGTGCATTTGAACAACTCCGATGCTTCGTCTCCCCTTTCCAACTACTCCCCCAACTCTGCCTATTCCGACGGTACCTCCCCTTCGTCGAATGGTCCAGTGTCAAGGAAACCTTCCTCTCGGGGTCGCAAGACAAACATATCCCCGATCGTCAATGTACCATACGAAGAGCCGGTGCTCACACCCATCGAAGGTCGCAAAGGTTTCCACGCAGTTGTGCACGAGAAAGTCGTTGAGCCTACGATGAAGAGTCGTCCCGCTAGTGCTATCATGCAGTACACCGACATCCCATCCCCCACGCCTATGAATGCGAAGAACATGAGCGACCTGGCTGCTCTCTTCGTCGACGCTGCCATGCTTGAGAAGCAGCTTGAATCCGGCCGTACACCCAGGAAAGCGCTTCCGAAGCCGGCAGAAAGGCATAAGGCAACTCCGCCGCCGACCGCGGCTCGTGCTATGACGCCTGATCGACGAGGAACTCCCGAACGCCATGGTACCCCCGATCGACCCAGGCCCACCCAAGACCTGCCTGAGTCGCCGGAAGACCCATTCAGCTTCTCCCGCCTCTCGCAGGACCGCTCCTCGTCTTCGCGGACATCGTCGCAATTCAATCCCCATCAGTCTCAACATGAACCGCGATCTTCAACCTACGAGAGCCGACCTTTGCCTAGTCGCCCACCGTCGGACCGGACAATTAACAGCAAAGCCTCGCGTCCGTCTATGGACCACGCTCCCTCAAGAGACCGCACCCCCTCAAGACCGTCCGTGGACCAGTCAGGATCTGCGCGCCCATCGGCGGAGAGCTCCTCATCGTCACGGCCGCACCTGCAGCCAATGTTCCTGAACGCGGATCCTAATGCCGTGCGGATACCTCTACCCGCGCGGCCGAAGAGTGCAATGGCGACAAGCAGCCAGCGGAGTGCATCTTCTGCACCAGCTCCTGCGCCAAAAAGTCCTCCAAGCAACAAGCAGGGCAGCACCGGTTACCTGACGAACCTTCTTTCGCGAGCCAAGAGCTCAGGCAATCTTCGCGATAGTGCTGGCTCGTCCTCGGAAGACTCGGCCTTGCCGCCCACGCCGCCTTACGACGCGACAGAGACCGCATCCGTCAGGAGTTCAAAGATGTTCAAGAACAGCATTTCGCGCGCGTCCAACTTTGCGGACAGACTGTTGCACAGAAAGGATGGTAGCAATCAGAATGCGGACGTTGCCATCGCGAATGGAGGTTCATCGACAACACTCACATAGTATGATTTGTGCTCACGCCTTGTCATTTCACAGATGACGATGATGATCAGGAGTTCGGCACGCGTGGGTCCCGTACACTGCGGCCCCTTCCTCTGCCTCCCCGTCCAACGCCGCCCCGCGGACTGCCCCCTCCTGTTCCCGGTGGGCCGCCCAACCTTGCCTTGCCACCAATTCCAGGACAGCAGCAACCCTCCGGCCCTGGCCTGCAGCGTCGCGGCTCGTGGAGGTCCTTCGCGAGTGTGTCCACCACTGATATCAACGAGGCGCTCAACAACGTCACCGTGCATGATGGCGCATCCGAACGCACACCCATCGCCCCCATTCCCCGCGGACTGCCGCCCGGGCCCAACGCATACACCCAGCCTCGCCCCGCGCCGACACCCCCTCTTCCACCGCCGAACCAGCCCCTCCCTCCACCACCAGGCGAACCTCTCCGAGCACCGTCAAGAGGAGTGTCCGTGCGTGGGGTTTCCGGAGGTGGGTACGGCCTGCCGGCTAACCCTGCGTCTCGACCACGGCCGAAGCAGCAGGGCCAGCTGCGTTCGGGGATGATATGATTCCTGAGCGAGGTCCCCCGCTCCCTTCCCCTTCCCC
The DNA here is from genome assembly GCF_022376455.1 of Epithele typhae. Classification (NCBI taxonomy): domain Eukaryota; kingdom Fungi; phylum Basidiomycota; class Agaricomycetes; order Polyporales; family Epitheliaceae; genus Epithele; species Epithele typhae. The sequence continues at coordinate 364,970 of NW_025954216.1, read as the reverse complement.
TCCGTTAACGACTCTGCCTCCACTTCCCTCCACACGACCTGCCCTTCGTCACGCTCTCGCTCCCACGCTGCACCCACCCCGTCTCGCCGGATGGCCCACTTATCTATTATTGTCGGTCTCTTCCGTTTGGTTCCCTCGCTAGCTAGTCAACTGTCCGTTGTTCACCTCCCCACGTATATCTATCGTACCCCCACACCGCACCGCTCGTTGGAAGACTCCCCGCATCCTCATGATGATCTGTGTACAATGCCCGCCCGCGCCCGCGCCGTCTCGCATAGCACCCTCCGCCACTATGTAGAACCGGATACAACCCACTCGCCCCCCTGCGCCGCGCGAAGGGCCCGGGCGAGAGGGGACCTTAATGCGCGTCCGCCGCACGCGCCTTGCATGATATCGTCCCGTCGCATCACGAATAGCACTATATCTCGCCCTAATGCGCGGTCGCCCTCGGGGACGTGCCCATACGTCTCACGAGCGGCACCGGATATGATTGAATACACGCATCTTTGCTTCTCATCGCCGTGCGTCCCTGATCTGGCTGGCCCGGCTGACTCTTGCGAATCCGCCTCATGCTTCGGGATTTCCATCAGGTACTACGGTTTCGTGCTCCGGGTTTCGTGCGCGGTGCGCGTGCTGGCTTTGGGAGGCGGGCATATAGAATCCATGAATTGGCCAGGCTCAATTGCATAAAACTACGACTACGTGGATAGTATACACGGACTACGGTGCGAGGGCCAGGGTGCATGTGATAGACTGCGAAACGGTAGAAAGTACACGGGACTCGTACAGTTCAAAGAAATGCTGCAAATAAGGCGCTCAAGCGTGCCAGGCGTCGAAGGCCAACGCGCGGAGAAGGTGATAATCACGAGTTCGCTATTCTCTTCCGTTTCTTCGGCTCTGTCGAAGGCTCGGCTTCCTCATCGGATGCATGTGCGTCCTCCGGCGCAGACTTGGAGCGATCGCGGGACCCAGACTCCGACTCCACTTCCTCGTCGTCGGCCGCTTCTTCCGTCATCCTGCGGGCTTGGGCGAAGAAGAGCTTGGCGTCACGGTCGCATATGTTCTGGATGTAGTAGATATTTCCTAAGGGTCGAAACCCACTAGTGAGGATGCTGGACGAATGGCAAGTGTGGCGCACGTACCTCGAGGGACCAAGAACATGCCGCCAGTTGCGAGGATGAAGTTCGTCTGGTGAACACAGAACTTCACCGCACCCTGGATAACGTAGAAGACCTAGGACGGCCCATGTAGTGAGCGATAAGTACTCCGGTCTAAAGACAGACGCAACGTACGAAGGTGTTGTCCTTCGTGCTCTTGGTCGGTTTCGTGGAGCCTGGCGGGATAATCAACTGCCCAGCGGCGAGATGATCACAGTCGCTGAAGACCTTCTGGAAGAAGAAAGAGCCTTGTGCCGCAGCCTTCGGTGAAGTCATCTTGTCGGTGAAGGCGACCCCTGCAACATTCGTCTCATTCCCCAACTCCAGTGAGAATGAGTCCGAGGATAAACTTACGTCGTTTGACCTCCTTGCCTTCTTTGCCGTACTCGAGCACGGTGCAATGTGGGTCCGTCTCGTCGTCCCAGCCCTCCTCTGGATCGTAAACGAGGAACTGCTGAGGTTCCGCCTCGACGGTCTGGCTCTTCTTACGTATTATCTTCCGTCGTTTCGCGCCGAGAGGTTGGGGTTCAGGAACGGGCTCGCGATGAATTTCCTTGATGTTCGCCACGTAGCAAGGACCATTCTCTCGACGACCGTAGACGACCTTCTCAAGTCTCCACCACGCAAGAGGCGCATAGTGCCTGCGCTTGCTGCGACGCAACCCTGTCGCATCGGCGTCGTCCGGCGAAGCTGAGCCCACAGAGTGAGCTCGGCACGCATATAGAGGCAACACAGACGGACGCACCATCTCTCATAAGCTCCCTCGTCGTGCTCCGAGGCACCTCGTTCTCCTTCCGGTTCTTCTTCGATGCCCTCTCCTTTGTGGTCTTCTCCTTCGTGGTCTTCTCCTTTGAAGCCTTCCCCTTCCCTCCCTTCTTCTTAGGTGGAGAAGCAGGGGGTGGTGTCTCGTCCTCTTCCGGGATGGGCTCCAATTCCGCTTCCTGGAGCCCTCGAGAGATTCGGGTTCCATCTCGTCGTCGTCTTCTCCTTGGTACACGGCGCTTCCCTCTGCTTTCCCCGAGCCTTCGCACTAAGCGGACGGTCATCGTCGTCCATGTCGACATCTCTGGGCTCGTCCTCAAGCTCGGATGGCTCCCGAGCCAGGTTGCCAAAGCTCTTCCGACGAGGAGTCTCTTGGCCCTGGAACTGGTAGCGTGCCGCATGAGGAGTACGCAACGGTGGAGAGGGCTGTGGCGGATAGTCATCTTCCAACTCCATCGACGCCATCCCTCCATCATCGCCGTAGTCCGGCGCGGCAACTTCTGGACCCTCTTCCGAGCCCGGTGGATCCTCTTCCGAACCCTGTGGATCCTCTTCCGAGTCGGCAACAACAGACTGAGAAAGGCGCGAGGGGATAGAGGTTCGACTGTTCTTCATGTTGGATTGTGACCGCTTCGCGGCCATGAACGACGGAGATGCGCGTGGAGAGGGGACATCATCGTAGTTGACGTCGGACGAGTGGTTGACGGGCCTGGAGGATGAGCCCACGCGCGGAACGCTGGAGTTGAAGGAGTTCATGCGTGTATGCGCGAAATACGCGGACGGACCACGAGGGGTGCCTAACGCAACGCGTCAGGGGGTAAGGGGAACGACACAAGTGGGTGGCAATACGCACTCTCGTCCAGGTCCATCGACCGCTCGCCGTAGTCAGAGTCATCGTCAATCACTTCCTGCTGAACCACCGGGGTCTTGGTGACGCGTCTCTTGCGTGGGTTATGGATGCGGAAGGGGGTGCGCGCGTCGGCCTGGTCAAGGACCTTTTCGAAGGGCTCGAATTCGTCTGTGTGCTCGACGTAGTCGACGGCCATGCCGGTCTTCTTGCCATGCTGAAAGTCATCCGCGCGATACGGCACGTACTTCTTGGGACCATTGCGTGCGCCGAGGCTGCTCTTGCGTGCAGAGGGAGGCATGGCGGTCGTCCGTGGAGAGGGGTCGATGCCGTGACCAGTGACCACCCTGGCCGACGCGCTTTGTTTGGTTCGATTTGACATTGCGAAATCTAGGCGCCCGTGTACCCCGCCGCTGTCCTCTCCAGCGCTATCTCGATGAATACGTCCGATCTCCATCCATGTCAAACTTGCTGTCCGCATTGGATCCCGCCTGCGCAAGGTGCCTGCCAACTACTCGTCGAACCATCCAACCGCGACTTCCGAAAGGCCTTTTGTCCTCACTCTATCAGTCATCGACTACGATTGAGGGCCCAGCGGGTGCCCGAAGTGATTCAGGTCAACGAACACAACGATGGCCCATTTTTGCCATGAACTATCCCCAATAAATATATCGGCCTCTGGGCCTTTCAAACAGCTTTACCATCCGCCTGAAGCCTTTAGAACGACCCTGGGGTACTGCCACGTTCACATACAGGTAGCAAATAGGTAGATATCAGTAGAAGGTGTCTGCAGCATCCAGCAGAATGCATAATGTGCTATTCAGAACGTAAGACTCCCGTCAGAACCCTTACACGCCATCACCTCCCTCTCTCTTCTTAGTAAGAGTGCGTTCACTCGGAATATCAGTGTTCAAGTCAAACAGCAAGCCAAACCCACGGCATACGGTGGGTCCATGGCTTTGCCGACTTGCTTGAGCGTATAATAACAGCACCGTACGTTCATTGTGCAATGCATATGAGAGAAGTCACAGTAACATCGCAAAAGCTACTCACGTCCGCCTCTGGCTCCTCGAAGATCAGCAAGCATCCACGTCCTTGGTCAAGAACGCCATGGAAGACCTTATCGAGGATCCTTTGTGAAAGTTCGAACATCAAGAAGAGTACGTACTTGAGGTCCAGAGCTTGTCGACTTTGGCCGACCTGTTGCCCAACGTACTCAATCTCGACGACACAATGAGGCTCCACTGAGGTTCTGCTCGAGCAGAGTGCCGTCCAATCCTGACAGGTGTGTCCTAATCGGAGTGCTCAAGGAGAGCTGTGCGGTGTTCCTCGGCATCCAAGACACTCGTGCGTGCAAGGAGGTCGTCCGTACCCTATAGCTAGCAAAGTTCCGCTTCTGGCGGGCTCGTCCGATCGCGCGCATGCTCTCCGCATCGCACACCTGCGCATGTATGGACGTAAGCTCGATCACAGAAGCGATGTGATGTTTTCAGGCTATCGACGACAAGGTAGGTCCGCCCCAAGTGACACGAAAGGACCAAGTTGAGCAGGGGCGTGCACTTGATCGCACCCAGTGCACTCGGGCCGTCCTGTGTGCTCAAATCCTCGAACTTCTCGTAGAAGTGGGATCGTGCGGTGGTGTAGTCCTTGTTTTCTGCATAAAGAATGCCGGACTGAGGGCTTGGAGGTGTGGTGAGTAGTAGATCGCATTCCTCGCTGTCCGCGCAGAAGTCAGCTCCATCTGCGGAGCTGTGCACCAGTTCGCCGAGTTCAAGTACTAATAGTTGTATATGCGTACTTTTGATTTTACTAGGTTCCTAGTATGCGCGACTGTCTAGTAGATGGAGATTTCCGTAAGAACCATCATGTCGTCTAACAGCTTGAGCCGGCGAAGAGGATCTCAATCAAAGCGAGGGCAATTTTGTATTATGGCTGCGTGTCCAACTGTCTGGCGATGTGAGGCGTGAATATATGCGCTGAGTGAGGAGAGATGCGCACTCACAACAACCCGGCGCTTCCGACGCGTCCACTCAAACACCTGTCGGGATATGTTCACGTGTGCTATACTGTGACCCCTAGTAGCCTTCGCGTAACCAGCCAGCAGCAGAAGGAAAACAAACCAAATAGTTAGTTGTACACAATCAATGTCCTACGCACAGTACGTAAACGGTATCACTAAACTACAACCACGCCACGTATCTAGCGGGTCAGAACTGGAGAGGAGGATTAGCATGGGCGCGACCGCAGATGGAGAGCACCTCGACTCACCCGGACTTGGTATGAGCCGCTCGCCTTGGTCAGGTACCGGACCCATTTCACGCTTTGATAATTACTCTTCTCGAACACTTTCAAGAAGCGCACAATGAGCCCCGACGCCGTGAACATCAAAACCTGGAAATCGACGTCGATGGGTGGGCGCGCCCAAACTTGTCGGTTTGTGACACTAGTCAAGGCCGCATTACCGGTGAACGTCGCCTCTTGTCCACCTTGTATACGCGGGATCCTGGGGTGAGGAAGTATACCGTTAGCGAATCGCGTGACGAGCTCAACAGAGGCTGCCGCTCACTTCCAGACTACCACATTCTCCGCAGGCACGTACTTCGCCTTTCCAATAGCAACCTTGCAGTCGACGGTGGTTGTGTTCAGGGGTGTTGGTATCCTCACGACCACGTTCGTCGCCGACAGCTTGTTGTTGAAGTTGGTCTTGACGGTGACCACGTACGAAACCTGGGATGTGCCAATCTCGTTCACAGTGGGGATGACCCTGAGAGGGAGCTTGACGTTCGACGTTGACCGGTACTTCATGAGCTCGAACTCGCCGTCGGGCGGAACGAAGGAGATGGTGCGCGTGGAATCAAACTCGTCGAGCCGCACGCACTGGTGGAAGCGACAGTCGTCGAGCTCGACCGCATCACCTCCTCCACCGCGTTCGCTCTTGTCGATGACCAGCTTGTCATTCAATCCGAACTTGCACTCCGGCGTCCCAGTCAGATAGGCACGCATGAGGATATGTCCGTCAACGTCGGCACGAAGGACGGTACCTGGAACCAGTTGAACGCCAAGTCTTAACGCATGAGATAAACAAATGCCTCTTACCCTTTGCGCTCATGCTCAGGTTCACTGTCTCGACAACATCGACGAAAGCTTCGTTCTTCTTGTACTTGACGTCGCCTCTTCTCCAGCTCGTAACACCAGTCGCTTGCGTTGTAATCTTGGACGACTCTTCCTGCGCTGCCGTGAGCGAGAACGTCAAATGATTATGAAAAGCGGCATACCGCAGCAATGTTTGCAGACACAACACTCTCGGTGGTGATGTAGGTCTTCAGGGTATCCGCCTCGCTATTCTGTGGGTATCCGAAATCGATGATTTCTAGGAGGCAGAGAAGGGGGAGGAGGCCTTGTAGCTGATGTCTCAACGGAAACGTGACAAAGACTCACCATCAATGAGCTCGTAGATAAGAACAAAGTTGTTCTTGACCGCCTCCTCGTCCACCTTCCCGAAGTACGCCTTGGCAATTGAAATGAAACGGTAGCAGAATTCAAAAACGAGAGCGGCGTTGGCATTGCATCTATCGGGGAGCATGGTAAGGTTGAAGGAGAGGGGATGTGATGTCCGGGAAAACGTACTTCGTAACGGCGACGACATAGAGGTTGTTAATGCGCACATGGAAGAAGCTGGTAGAGCCTAGAGTGATGATGGGGGACCGAACGTCGCTGTTTGAGACGACTTGTATCCGAAAAACATCGGCAATTGATCGCCTAGAGTAAGGGCAACAAGCTTGAGCTGAAATTGCAAGGTAGGAAAGCGTGGAAATCGTTACTTCAAGTCTGTGCGGTAGAGGCGGGAAATGAGGACCTGGGCGGTGTAAGAAGGATGGTCCTCAGTTGGGGATTGGAGACCGTACCTCGCCCTTCTGGTTGAAGATGAAGAAGGCCTGATGGTTGCGTGAGCATTGCCTCTAGTAGGTGTGTGCATACGCCTACCGAGATCATGGTGAGGGATGTCCAAAGGACCAAAGCCTGGCTTCGTCCGCTGCCCACCCTCCGCGTTGCGTGGGGCTTTAGCGCTCAAGTTTTCGGCCCGGACGGGTCCGCTACAGTCCAGTCCGGCGCTTTGATCAAAGATCTTGAACTGCAACGACCATGTTCACCCCAGGCCCGCTATATTAGTCTCTACCAACGTATCAGGCTTCGTCCCATCGAACGAAGTATTAGCGGCATCTGTACAGCTGATCCAAATGATACTATTTAGCGTGGTCACTGCCGGATGACGGAACATTCTAACCTGTTAGGAAGGCGGTGGTGAGTCTTCAACTGCCCGAGATAGTTCCGCGTCTGGTATCTGACCATGCACACCGATGTCGGCATGCACCAGAAGCGAGAGTCATCAGATGCAGACGCATAGCCTCCGCGACATCCGCGCGGGCCCCAGGGCACGTGCGTATTTCAACCCTGACTCTCGTCCTTCTTCCGAGCTTACCGAACTTCTAGTGGCATTGTTCTGAGACTACAGCATCTGTTTCCCAGGTCTAATATTAAGCACAAGGCTTTCGGCCTTCGGCCTTTCATCGGAGTCTCTTGTCGGTGAGCAAGCTATAAGGATCAAGGCGGGCGCGATATTTACGTCTCGTACACCCCGCTCGAAAGTACGTGTTCACACACTTGCAGGATTGTAGCTGATTCAGAGAGATACTCACGTTTTCCTTCTAGCTTCTAGCGTAGGCCACCCGAGACTAGTCCCGCGCCACATTCGAAACGCCATGTTCTGGAAGGCTTCTATAGTCCTCGTGGCAGCGTCTGCGGCCACCGCAAAGCTTACCTGGGGCGAAACCAAGTTCCTGTTTACGTTCGGAGACTCATACACCACCGACGGCTTCAACATCTCGGCAGGCGTGAACTCGCCAACCCCGGGCTTTGTGGGTGCTGTCCCTGAGCTGTTCTCTCGCCGTGTTTCTCACGCCCATCGGGTCCCACTAGACGTCTTCCAATGGACCGAACTGGGTGGAATTCCTGGGTGAGCATCCCGCCATCTGGCCCAGCCAGCCCCTGACACCCACACGCGCCCTTCGTCCTGGCCAATCAGGTGGCACGTACAACGTGACAAACACGAAGGTGAGGGCCCTGCTTGCTGTGGTTTGCTGTGCGAGCTAGAAGCCGGACGGAGCTAACCGGGCGGCCATGCCACAACAAGGTGTTTAACCTCGCATACGGCGGTGCGACCATCGACGCCGCGCTCGTCGCCCCATACTTGCCTACCGTCCTGTACGTCCGCCACACCACGCGCACACGGAGCAGAACTCATTGAACTTTGGTTTGAACGCCCTGCGGCGTCCGGCGCTCCGCATCTGCTTCCCTGCACCCCTCGCCAGCTCAATCGTGGACCAGGTCGGGCAGTTCCACGACATCTTGGCGTCGAAGCCCGAGGGCGCCGAGTGGCAGAGCTCAGACAGTCTGTTTGCCTTCTGGATCGGCATCAACGACGTGGTAATGCCCCCTCGCTTTCCTTTCCTGCCTGGCGCCGTGCTCATCCGCCGCATCTCGATAGGGCAACTCTTACTCGTGGGTGTGTCTATGCCGTCCCGCACGGACATGAACCTCCGTCTGAAACCGCCACATCTGCCGCAGACGAATGTGACCCAGTCCTCGTTCCACGCGACCCTGATGAATAGGCTCTTCGGGCAGGTCTGCGCTATCACGCTTCCCAACTCTTCACAGACCTAACGTGCGACGTCATTGCCCGCAATGCGCGTCTTCCAGGTCGAGGAGCTGTACCAGGATGGTGCTCGTTCTTTCCTCTTCCTCACAGTTCCCCCGACGAACCGCGCCCCGCTCTTGATCGAGCAGGGCCGTTCGGCGGTGCAGACCATTGCCTCCTCGCTGGCCGACTATAACGCGCAGCTTCAAGCAGGCGTGAAGGCGTTCCAGAAGAAGCACCATGACCTCGACCAAGTCACGGTCTTCGACACCCGTCCGATTTTCAACACGCTGCTCGACAATGCCAAGACCTTGGGCTTCGTCAACTCCACCGGATTCTGCGACGCGTACCAGAATGGCACGCCCAACCAGACCACCCAGACTGCGCCTTGTGCACCCGTCTCGAGTTATTTGTGAGTCATTCCGTTAGGTTTACTGAGTCGCGGCCATTTCGCCTCAGCGAGCTATATGTCTCACTCTCCCCGCCCTGATGCGATTACTCATCCGAACGTTCCCATCGATCCAGCTGGCTGAACAGTCTCCACCCCCTGTTTACGGTGCACAAGTAAGTGAAAATTCCCGCTTGGTTTCACATCTCCGTTAACAACGCATGTCCCCATCGACTGAACAGCATCCTCGCGCACGCAATCTCCACCGTTCTTAGCGCTTAGGTCGCCGCAATACGCATCCCTGTCGTAGACACGCTGTGTCCAAAGTGAATGCACCCGCGTCCAAGAGAGCACACACGCTTTCCGAGATGTCCGTGCCATCCCGGGCCAGGCAGCCCAGAACCTCCCTTGGGATACTAGCATTTGATTCAGATCGCGCTTCTCCCGTCGGCGTGTTGAACGTTGAACGTTGAACCCTGTGTTCGCTGTCTGGAGATAAGGTGCGCTCTCCTCCCGAAGGCCGAGACTGCCGTCGCGCGTCCATCTCGCCTGTCACTGTGTGCGCACGCCAGCGCCCTCCCACAATATTCGACACACCGATGGTGGCCGTGGGTGTGCATGGGTTGGACGCCGCCGTCCAATCCGTCAGAGTTGGGGCCCCATCTCCGTGCGCAACACGCGGGCCCACATGCAGGTGCCGCCCGCCCACCGAGCATGTACCGCCCCGCCCCGAAGTCGCCACGCACGGGCGGGCTTGGAGGTCGCGTGGCCCCGTCTGGAGACGCTCCGCGTCCGAGCAGCGAGCCTGGTGGCTACACGCGCCGCCCACTGGTCCATTCAAACGCCGCCACCGTCGCCCTCGAGGCCGAGGCTGTCTGAACGTTCGAACACCCGCTTCGCCTTCGCCGCCCGTCAAGCCCGCGCCGGGAGGTTGGCGGGGGGGCCGCCCTGGGTGTTCGACGTCGACGTCGCCCGGTCGATGGCAGCGCGCTCGGGATCCCCGCGCGCTCGGAGCTTGTGGCTGAACACCGAGGCCCGAGGCCTGAGGCCTGAGGCACGCAGCGCGTGCGAGGTCCGAGTCGTCCGACAGTCGACTTGACGGCGCACGTAATAGGTGCAACCCCTCTGCTCAGCCTCGGGCGGCGAGATGTGCGTGTGCAGCCTTTATGTATATATTGCTTGCCCACACGCCGCGCCTACGTATGGACAGCGCTGATATGTGCATCATACATATACAGTGCCATGCGTGCCTGCGCACCTCCCCGCGCGCCTGCACCCCCACCGCACGAGGACCACGCGAAACAAGGTGGCGCGAGCCCCGGGACACCCTCCGATCTCGGACCAGCACCGCGCTACAGGCGCGGGGAGGGGAGGGACTGCCTTGCTGCCGTGCCCGGGCGCGAGCGCGAGCGCCGCCCTGGGCCGCAAAGCGCAGACACACGCATACGTGCCTGCAGCCTCGCGCCGCCCCCGGGCCCCGAGTCGGAGCGTGGGCGTATCAGGTGCGCGTCCGACGCAGGCCGGACCTGAAGCTTGAAAGTTGAAGGCCCGAATCCTCCTGAACGGCGAGCTTGGCTCGAGCGCGGCGGCGTGGCCGGTTGCCAACTCGACGGCTCGACTCCTTATTATTAAGTGCTCGACGTTGTCCGCACGGGTCCCGCGGAGCAGAGCACTTACGCGGGGAGCCGCCGCGGACCCGTCGGGCCCGGCCCTCGTTCGCATTCCCGTGGTGCGCGCGGCCTGGACGCGTCCGCGGGCGCCGGAGCTGATCACCGCGCGCAGGGTCGTTCTGGGAGACCGATGGGCATCTGCGGGACGGCGGGGCGGAGAGAGGATGCTTACCAGGCCGTCGTCGCCGCCGCCGCCGTGACGCGCCGGGCGGGCCGTGCAGGAGCCAAGTAAGCTCGAAAACACGCCGTGCATCAAGATCCGGAGCTGCGCAACGTCCATCGACTGGCCTGCTCTGCCGGGAGCACACAAGACCCCTCCGAAACCTCGCGCCCTGGCACACGACGGTCGGACGAGTGAATCGATCGCGCCGTGCCTCAAATTCTGTCTCATTTTTCGTACGTACGAAAATGGGCCTGCGCTAGCCCAGCGATGATCGCGCTCCCGAACTTTAGGCCTCAGGCTCGCCCGCTCGCAGAAAAAAAAACAGAACAGCGACGGAGACGCCGTGCATGGCCCATATCATCCAGGGCGACAGCGCCAAAGCGCTCGACCGAGCGCCTAACTGACACTCGCGGCGGCGGCGTCGTCGGGCACGGAGCTGCGACATGAACCTGGAAAAAGAAAAAAAGACACCGTACTTCGATCTGCGGCGTGCCCGAGAACGTCCACCCCGCGGTGGCCACCCGCTTCCGTGCGCGCCCCGAGACCCAGCGCGGCGAGCCCGCGGGGCGGCGCGCGCTGCGGGCGATTATCTCCACCCCAGCCCGCTTCCAGACCCGGCGGCGCACCCCACGCTTGTTTGGCATGCGGATTCGGAGTCGCGGTCGCCATGGCGGCACGCGCGGACGAGCGCGACACCACGGGCGGGTCGAGCGCATCCCCGCGGGCTTCGCGCGGCGGATCTGCGCGCGCGGAGCAGAGCAGGTGTCGCAGCAAGCTTACAACGTCCATGCGAGAAGCGTCCTCCGCGCACACCCGGGTGACGACGGCGGACGCGCCTGCGCCCGCCATCCGCCGCCGACTGCGGTCACCTGGGCAGGTCACACCCGGCGGGATGGGCGGGGCGAGCGCGAGCGCGCGGGCGGGCGTTCCGCTCACCGCGCGCGGTGGCCTCGCTCCTGCGTCCGACACGACCCGGAATGTCCATCGCGGCCCGGGCGGGCCTGCGACGCCACGCGCCACGCCACGCGACACCATCCGTCCAAACCGTCCTGCCTAAGTGCAGGCTAAGTACTCCGTCCGCCGCGCGCCATGCTTGCGTTTCGAATCTGAGTTCGGTGCCGAGCCCGCTCAGGGTGCACGGCTGATGTGCACAGGCCCCCCGTTCTCGCCACTCCGAACCCGACAGTGGACAGAAGTACGACTCCGGCGCAGAGCTAGCGCCGGGGACACCTTAGATCTATCCCTTCCGCCTGCACCAGCCCGCCCGCTTGCAACCACACGGCGCGCCAACCGGAACCAAGAGGCCACAACGCTCGCGTCCGCGGGCGCTATAGACGTCGTCCGTCGCACCGTTGCACTTCGTGTGCGTATATATTCCGCCCGCCCGCCCGCAGGCGGCGGCGGCGGCGACCTATAGCTCGCGCGCCCGTACCTGATCCCACAGGACGGAGAAGGAGGTGACGAGGGGCCGGGTCGGGTCGTGCGCGCGGCGCCGCCCTGTGGACACCTGTGGGCCCCGCTCGGGTCGATCGCGTCGGGAGGCGGGATGTGCTCTGCGAGAGGAGTTTGATTAACCCCCGGGTGAAGGGCGGGCGGGCGGGCGGCCAGGGCGTCAATCTCGAGCCTCGAGTCTGGACCCTGGCCGCCACCGCTCCCAGCTGGTGTGCTCGGACGCGCTGGCCGTCCGGGCACCTCTCAGCACGCCGGCGGGCTGCTGGGGCGTTGGGTGCGATCTGAGCGGAGGACTGACGGGGGCGCGGCGCGAGCGGACGGCCCGGAAGGGATATGTCGAGCCCCGTGGAGGTTGGCGAGGGAGTTGGGTGCCTTATGGAGCCAGGTTCGAGCACCGGCCTCGGAGAAATGTGGCTGGATATCACACCCGTACCATCGCGGTTCGCGAGGCAAACTGACCATGCTAAGAGCGTTGACGACCGCACGGACACCCCGTACGGTGCCCAAGGGCGAACATCTTCATTTCTCCCGAACGGAGGGTAAGTGGTTGGTCCTACGGGGGTTGACATGATTGATTGCGCGCAATCTGCACACCGAAAGTGACGTGCTCGGCGTGCGTCCGTACGTCGCACCTCCGATCCACGGCGGCAAAGCATCGTGGTCCTCGGACGAGGGCCCATGCGCGAGCCTGCCGCCTCCTCCAGCGGGGAAGAGGAAGACGAAGATTGGCGACCCAGGCGCCAGCATACGTACCAACGCTAGCCGTGCACGCAGCCCGCCCGAAGCAGCAGCCAAGCCTCCCACGAGAGGAGGTGCCCCGGGCGCCAGCGAAATCCGAGGACTTCGCTCGCCGTGCTAGACAACGCCTGCCCCCCGACATATCCGCCTTGTTCCTTCCGGGCCCGAGCGTCCTGCGGTGCGTGCCATGATCCGTCGCCATCGCCGCGAGATTCGCACCGTCTTCCTCACGGTCACTTCCGGCCTGGAGGGGCGCTGAGCAGCGCACACATCGGTTAGTCGGAACGAGCGCGGACGGTGGCCGCCCATCTGCCCAGCCACAGCGGAGCGGCCTGAGCGAACAGGCTCGTCGCCGCGTGCATGCACCGTCACAGCCGCCACGCTGCGCACACCTCATGGGGGAAGATGGGGGGAGCGAGAGCGAGATAGAAACATACATTGCGCACCAAAATTTACCCCCGCCGACCGTGAGGTGCGGAGTCAAACTGCAGGAGGCCTGCCACTTGAGGTCCCGGAGTTACCCCGATCAAGTCGGTCAGCCGGGACACCGCCATTTGCCGAAGGTACCGTTCACCCGGGCTCGGCTGGACTCACCCGGTTACCTCGGCAGAGTCGTTCGGCCGGACTCACCTGGTTTTCCCAGGGGAGTCGTTCGGCCGGACTCCCCTCGTTTTCCCAGGGGAGCCTTTCGGCCGGACCCGGTTGAAGTGGGTATGGTGTATAGTATGTGTAAAACATGTTGTAGGGTGTATGTAAGGCTTCAACTAGGTAGCTTGGTTTTATAAAGGGTGGGTAATGGGGTATAGTATACCACACAAGTAGGGCTGGGGTGTGCTACAGCACAGAACCCAGTCACCAGGGGCCAGCCGAACCCACCCAAGCACATAGCAGCTGCCTTTGTGACCTCTGAGATGAGGCAGGTACTATCTGACATAAGGTCTGGCACAGCGAGCAGGGTCCAATGCAAGCAGCAGACCACCAGGCAGTGGTGCAGGCCCGACACTACACCAGGTGGCAATGGACAGATGGCCGGCGATAAACAGATGGCCGGCATTAGACAGATGGCCGGCACTTGGCAGTGGATGGATGACCGCCGGCAAATAGACGGCTGGTGATGCGGCTTGAAGCGGACCGACTGTCGGCAGTGGAAGCCTCGGACCGGCCGCAGCGGAGCGCCGCCTGACAGCGGTCGTGCATAGCGCCGCCTGATGGCGGTCGTGCATAGCGCTGCCGCATCGGCGGCTGTGCACCGCCGCCCGCGCTCCGAGTGATCTGAAGTGGCCGCCCCCCCGACATGTTTGTATTCGTTCTCCGCCGTTATTCGTCGTAATAACGTGCGAAAGAGCGCGTTATGTGCGTATTGACGGCGCGAATAAAACGTACCCTGGAACGTTACGTTCCGTGCAGGCGCCGGCCCGTGACGTTATATGGAAGAATGAGGATGAGATGGAGTATGCTGACATTAATTTACATCGGATATATGTATGCATACCCAGATATTCTTCGCATCATCTGTGGCTAACGAAAGAAGCAAAAAGCGTGGATAGATAGCAGAAACTCGCGAAGATATACTGTTTTGACCAAAAGTGTGGTTCACATGTAGGTGGGCTTCCATATGTTGGGATGGAGGATAGATATTGCATATCTGTAAGCTTTAACATTGATTGTAGTGTACACAGACCAGGAATCTATGTTTTTGCGCAGACAGATTAATAATTGATGGTACAGTGCGATATGTCATTTTTCAATGACATACACAATATCGATACAACATGCGAGCTCATCACAGCACACAATAGCAGAACAGACTCGCCTTTACAGCAGCTTTCCAACGCAAAAAGAATCTCGAAATTCCGACAGGAACCCATGGAGATGTCACACATGGGCTCAGAATGCATGCAGTGGTCAAGTCGTACCAAATCACCAAGCACACGAAGCCACATTCTGAGCCCATGTGTGACATCTCCATGGGTTCCTGTCGGAATTTCGAGATTCTTTTTGCGTTGGAAAGCTGCTGTAAAGGCGAGTCTGTTCTGCTATTGTGTGCTGTGATGAGCTCGCATGTTGTATCGATATTGTGTATGTCATTGAAAAATGACATATCGCACTGTACCATCAATTATTAATCTGTCTGCGCAAAAACATAGATTCCTGGTCTGTGTACACTACAATCAATGTTAAAGCTTACAGATATGCAATATCTATCCTCCATCCCAACATATGGAAGCCCACCTACATGTGAACCACACTTTTGGTCAAAACAGTATATCTTCGCGAGTTTCTGCTATCTATCCACGCTTTTTGCTTCTTTCGTTAGCCACAGATGATGCGAAGAATATCTGGGTATGCATACATATATCCGATGTAAATTAATGTCAGCATACTCCATCTCATCCTCATTCTTCCATATAACGTCACGGGCCGGCGCCTGCACGGAACGTAACGTTCCAGGGTACGTTTTATTCGCGCCGTCAATACGCACATGACGCGCTCTTTCGCACGTTATTACGACGAATAACGGCGGAGAACGAATACAAACATGTCGGGGGGGCGGCCACTTCAGATCACTCGGAGCGCGGGCGGCGGTGCACAGCCGCCGATGCGGCAGCGCTATGCACGACCGCCATCAGGCGGCGCTATGCACGACCGCTGTCAGGCGGCGCTCCGCTGCGGCCGGTCCGAGGCTTCCACTGCCGACAGTCGGTCCGCTTCAAGCCGCATCACCAGCCGTCTATTTGCCGGCGGTCATCCATCCACTGCCAAGTGCCGGCCATCTGTCTAATGCCGGCCATCTGTTTATCACCGGCCATCCGTCCATTGCCACCTAGTGCAGTGTCGGGCCTGCACCACTGCCTGGCTGCATTGGACCCCAGTGCTCCCCGGTATGTCTGTCCTCGGACACCCACCTCCAAATATCAGAGGTCTTGAAGGTGGCTGCTACATGCTTGGGTGGGTTTGGCCAGACCTGGGTGACCAAGTTCTGTGCTACAGCGCTACCCATGCGGTGTATACTTCATAACTATCAAACCTGGAGGCCTAATTGATCATATGAAGCCCTACATACACCACACAGCATGTTTTATGCATGCTACACTGTATTCACTTCGACCAGGTCCGACCGGGCGGCTCCCCTGGGAAAACCAGGGGAGTCCGGCCGAACGACTCCCCTGGGAAAACCAGGTGAGTCCGGCCGAGCCCGGGTGAACGGTACCTTCGGCAAATGGCGGTGTCCCGGCTGACCGACTTTGCCGAGGAAAGCCGGGACATGCACTGGGCCTGCGCAACGCTGGCAGCCGGCGCTCGCCGTGTTCGGCCCTGGCCTGACGTCTGCGAACAGGCCGCTGCAGCGACCCCCCGCACCCTCCGGTGTTCGAGGAGCGAGCTGGTGGTGCCCCTGTGCGCGTGGAGGTTCCGCGCAGAGTCTGGTAAGAGGTCGAGTGTGGGGGAGACCTGAGTCCAGCCTTGAGGTCCGTCCGTCCGTCCGTTTGTCCGTCTAGGGGAGGCTGGGACGAAGAAGACCTGGAGAAGTCAGGGACGCCTCCGCCGCCAGAAAAGCACTCCTTGGCCTTGGCCCCGGGTTTGGACACTGCAGGGGGCCACAGAAGGGGGTGCGCGAAGCACTGGACGGTGGCGTGCAGCTCGGTGGCTTGCTGAGCACGCCCGGGTGGATGTGGCGTGGTACTTGGAAGGTGGTTCGGGTCGCGAGCGTGAGCGTCGGACGTGGCGTGCGGAATCGCAATAGGCGACAGATGCGCGGCCACGTCGAACCGCCGTCGAGAGCGCAGGGGATCAACCTGCGTCTGGCCCGTCCCTGAGCCTCGCCGCGTCGGTGTAACGGCCCGCAGGCGTTACATTGCCTCACGGACTCTGTCTCATGATTAGATTAGATATGTTCTGTTTGATGTACTTTGTTCCCTGATCTGGTATGTCTACTGCACGCCTCGTTTAGGTACTTTCTCGTTCGCATCACACCCGGCCTCGTGCTCTGATAGATCGTAGATAAGATACACTTGTACTCTGTCACTTATACCGGCGTCCGCGCAGTCTGGCTCCCCGCCGAATCAACTCCTCTTCTTCTGCTCCCCACGCTCCGCTTCGTCCCTCGGTCCCGACTGTCAACCCCGTCGTCCGGCCATTACAGTTTGATTCGGCCGCCTCTTACGACACCCCTTCGACCTCTACGTCCCACGACCTACGCTTCTTCGGCGCCCCGCACTCTTCGCTCGCCTCTCTAGCCGTCCCGTTTCATGTCCCGCGTCGGCAGGACAGATCGTCGAATCCGACTGCCACCCTCCGAACACTCCGAAGAAGAGTTCGAAGAGACCCACGAGCAAGCCATGGACACCGACAACCCTCCGGTCAACCCACCTCCTGATGGCGACAACCCTCCACCAGCCAACCCCGATGGAGAGGAGACAGCCGAGGATAACGGGCCTTCACCCGAAGAGGTGCTCGTGAGCATGCTCCAAGCGGTACGTACTCTCCAACGTGAATCGGTGCAGTCCCGCGACGGGTTCAAATCCGTCCTTTCCAAACTCGAATCCCTGTCCATCCGCCGCGAGAACACCTCCGGCGTCTCCTCAGGCGGCTCGATCAAGTTCCGCGACCCCCGCACATACAAGGGGAAGCAGGTTGAACTTGAGCCGTTCCTCGAGGAGATCGACATCGCTATTCGGTTGCAGCCCCGGCTCAACGATGGCGATGACGAAGTTAAGATTGATTATTTCATGCTTTATCTGGGCGAGATGCCGCGCAATTGGTTCTCTGCGCTGCTCAAAAAGAATTCCCATCTGCGCGATGATTGGGAAAGAGCACGCGAGGCGTTTAAGACGCGGTTCGAGGACCCCAACCTCGAGTCGAACTACCTTGCCAAGCTCGAGGCGCTCACGCAGACTGGTCCCTTCATGGACTACGCGAACAAGTTCGAGGAATACCTGCCGTACGCCAGTTGGGGCGACAGGTACGCCATGGACCGGTTCTATGCGGGCCTCGATGATACACTCGCTACACGTCTCGCGGGTGTTCCTCGCCCCGAGACTGTCGCTGAGTGGATCCCTTTCATTCACGACATTGACAAGGACCTCCGCGTCCATCTCAAGGCGCGCGAGCGTCGCAACAAGGCGCAGAAGCATGCGTCGAGCTCGAAGTCTTCGAGCTCTGCGTCCGGCGCTACAGCGTCCGGTTCTAAGTCGGCGCATGTTCAGAGTGTGCCCTATGTTCCTCCGCGCAACAACGACGTCGTCCCTATGGAGATCGACGCCGTTAGGACGCATTCCAGACCCAGCGCGGAGGAGCGCGAGCGGCGCCGCCGCGAAAACCTTTGCTTCTACTGTGGCCAAGGCCCTCACCAGCAGATAGACTGCCCGAACATGTCCCCCGAGAAAAAGGCCGCGCTCCGCGTAAGGCTGGACGCTCGCGCGAGGGAACGGGCTGCCACTGCGCCGCAGGGAAAAGCCTAGCCGGGAGACGTTCACCCGTCCCAGCCCTCTCGGCGAACTCAGGGACTCAGGCGCCCCCGCCGATGGCTGGCTCGCACATGCGGCTGGTTAACGGCGTGTGGGTTCCCAAAACGCCTGCTGGCGCACCTCATTTCCGTCTCTCTTCTCATGTCCATTCCAATCCCACGTCTCCCGACCATTTTTTCGTCTCCGTTTCCCTCCGTTTCCCTAACAGAAAACCCATAAACACTTATGCTCTCATCGATTCTGGTGCTACGACCTCCTGTATCTCGCTCGTATTTGCTAACCGTCACAGCCTTGCACGTCGTCTCAAGCCGACACCCATCCCAATCACGGCTGTGGACGATCGTCCGATCGCGTCTGGGCTCGTGACCCACGACGTGGTCACCAACCTCCATGTCCACGACCACTCCGAAACCCTTGCCCTCAATGTTGTCTCCGTGGCCTACCCCATCATCCTCGGAGCAGACTGGCTCGAACGCCACAACCCATCCATCGACTGGGCCCGCCGGCAGCTCTCACTGTCGTGTTGCGGCGCCGCCTCAGCACGGCCTGTCTCGCTGCGTCGTACAGGCATCCTCTCCCCTCCTACGCTCGCCTCTCCCCTCCAGTTCGTCGCTGCCGCCCGCGCCTCTTTGCGCGACGCTGCACGACTCTCCACGCTCAAGGACGAGCAACTACAGGACGCCGAACGGCCTGATCATCCGTCCCGTCCGCTCTCCTTCCAGAGCCCCTCCTACGTCTCCGCTACGACCATCCCATGGCACTCTCCACGCCCTACGACCCCGCCGTTCTCTCCTCGCTCGGCACGCAGCATCGGCTTAGGTCGTACTGCGCCTAGCGTCGACGCATCGGCCCCGCCTACCATGTCTACGCCCACGCCCACGCACTCCGGCATCGGCTTAGGTCGTACCGAACCCGCTCACGCTCATGCCCACGCTCCCGACTTCGGCAATGGCTTAGGTCGTACCGACTCCCCGTCTCCTACGACCCTCCGCATTTCCACGCTCTCCGCCTCCAGCTTCGCCGCTGAAGCCGCTGGTCAACCAGTCGGCGTCCTGTGGTACCACGAAGGCGGCTCACTTGGCTACCGTCTCGCCGCGTCCCGTCTCGCACCACCGCAACCACACCTGACGCCCTCAGACTTCGACGACCTCGGCTCCGCTGCAGACCCCGACACCGGCGACGACTACCTCAAGCATGTGCCCGAGAAGTACCGCGATTTCGCGTCGGTCTTCTCGCCGGTCGAGGTCGAACGTCTCCCACCTCACCGGCCCGACTTCGACATGAAGCTCGAACTCAAGCCTGGCAAGTCGCCGCCCAAGGGTCCCCTTTACCACCTTTCTCAAGAAGAACGTCGCGTTCTATTCAACTACGTTGAGGACGAGCTTCGCAAGGGGTTCATCCGTCGCTCGACGTCGCCCGCCGCTTCCCCTGTTCTTTTCGTCAAGAAGAAGACCGGCGAGCTCCGTCTTTGCGTCGACTACCGTGGCCTCAACGCAATCACGAAGAAGAACTCGTACCCCCTTCCCCTCATCGACGACATCCTCGACCGTGTTCAAGGTTGCAAGGTCTTCTCGGTCGTCGACCTCAAGAGTGCCTTCAACCTCATCCGCATACGTGAAGGCGATGAGTGGAAGACGGCGTTCCGCACGCACCTCGGACTTTTCGAGTATACTGTTATGCCCTTTGGTCTTTCTAACGCTCCAGGTGTCTTTCAAGGTTTTATTCAACACGTTCTCCGCGACCTTCTCGACGTCGTGTGTGTCGTCTACATAGACGACATACTGATCTTCTCCCGCACACAGGAAGAGCACGACCACCACGTTCGGCTGGTGCTCGAACGTCTCCGCGCGGCCGGTCTCTTCGCTAACGCCAAGAAATGCGAATTCGACCATGCGGAGGTCGAGTACCTCGGCTTTCTCCTTGGTGCGCGCGGTGTGCGCATGCATCCGCGCAAGCTAGAGCCGATCGCGGACTGGCCGCTGCCGCGCTCCGTCCGCGACATTCAGTCGTTCCTTGGGTTCACTAATTTCTATCGTCGTTTCATAGATGGCTACGCACGCATCTGCACGCTGCTTAACGCGCTCACCAAGAAGACCGCGCGCGACGTGCCGTTCGAGATGAACACTGCGGCCGTCAACGCGTTCGACGCGCTCAAGCAAGCGTTCACTACGTCTCCTTTGCTTCGCCACTATGACCCCTCTCGCCCTTGCACCCTTTCTACTGACGCTTCAGACTTCGCTATTGCAGGTGTTCTCCAGCAGCCAGACGACAACGGGCTCCTGCACCCGGTTGGCTACTTCTCGCGCAAGCTCACCCCCGCCGAAATCAACTACGAGATCTACGATAAAGAGCTCCTCGCTATCGTAGAATCGTTTCGCGACATGCGCGCATGGCTCATTGGTACGCCCTCTTCAATCTCTGTTGTCTCCGATCACAAGAATCTGGAGTATTTTATGTCTTCTCGCGTCCTCAACCGCCGTCAGGCGCGCTGGGCGACTTTTCTCTCCGAGTTTAATTTTGTTCTTGCTTACGCACCCGGGCTTAAAAACCCTGCGGATGCGCCCTCGAGGCGTGCGGACTTCGCGCCTCGAGAGGGGGATGACGTCCTCCAGGTCAACCGTAAAGTCCTACTGACGTCTCAGCACACACAGGGAATTTTCGCACTTTCAGACACCTCTGGCGCTCCGTCCGCTGTTCGAATCGCCGCTCTCAACACGCTCGAACAGTCGTGTCAAGCACGAATCGCTGCACTCACAGCTCTCTCCGTCGACAACACAGACTTCCTCAATCAGTACAAGTCCGCCTTGCGCGACGACGATGAGTGGCGTGCCGCTCAAGCTCGCGGTGATGAACGCTTCACCGTCGACGGTGCACTCGTTTACCATGATGGTTTGCTCTATGTCCCACGCTCTCTACGTGCTGATATCGTCTCGTCTCGCCATGACGCACCTACAGGTGGACACGCAGGTCGCACGCGCACGCTTGCTCGGCTGCGCGCCGACTTCTCGTGGCCCGGTATCGTGACCTACGTTCGCAGCTACGTTCGTGCATGCGACGTCTGCGGTAGAGTCAAGACGCCTCGCCACCGCCCTTTCGGTCTCCTCCGCCCCCTCGACATCCCCGACCGGCCTTGGAAGGGCATCACGATGGACCATATCGTGAAGCTCCCCTCGTCGCATGGATATGACTCCGTCTGGGTCGTGTGCGATCGCTTAACGCGATACGCGCATTTCATCCCGTGCAACGAGGCAGCCAGTGCGCGCGACCTCGCATGGCTGTTCCTTGACCGCATCTTCCGCTACCATGGCCTTCCGGACTCCATCGTCTCCGACCGCGGCGCAACGTTCGTGTCCCGCTTCTGGCGCGAGCTCAACCGCCTCCTTCAAGTCGACCTCAAGTTCTCGACCGCGTACCACCCGCAGACAGACGGTCTCACCGAACGCACGAACCAGACGCTCGAGGCCTACCTGCGCGCGTACGTCTCATACCAGCAAGACGACTGGGTCGACTACTTGCCCCTTGCCGAGTTCGCGTTCAACAGCCACCAGAACACGTCCACCAAGCAGACCCCGTTCTTCGCGAACTTCGGCTTCAACCCTGTCTTTGCTCCACGCCTTACCGACCCGGTGCTCGTCCCTTCTGCTGCCGATCTCGCAACGCGCCTTGCACGCATCCACACCGAACTGCGCGCTGAGCTCGCGCTCGCTCAAGATCGTCAAGCGCGCTACTACAACCAACGTGTCGCGGCCGCGCCCAAGTTCCAGCGCGACCAGCTTGTCTGGCTGCTGCGACGCAACGTCAAGACCACGCGTCCCTCTGGCAAGCTCGACCACCGACGCCTCGGCCCCTTCCCGGTCGAACGCGCGCTCTCGGACCTCACGTACCAACTCCGCCTCCCCTCGTACCTCTCTCGTCTCCACCCCGTCTTCCATGTATCCCTTCTCGAACCCTATGCCGACCCTTCCGAGTTCCATGCCCATGCCACGCCCTCTCCCTTCGGTCTTGATGACGAAACCCATGCTTCCCTTACTATACAATCCATTCTCGACGCTCGAAAGACTGGACAACGCTACGAATACTTAGTTCGATGGCACGGACTCTCTGACGACGACGATTCGTGGATTCCCCTTTCCGATATTCCTACGACTTCCAATGAACTCTTAGATAGATTCCATCGTCGCAATCCCCGCGCTCCTCGTCCCCCCGACTCCGTACTTAATGCGACCGCCCGTACCACGTTCGACGAGCCGCCCGTTGATGCTGACGCCCCCGCTTTGCCTTCTGCTCCACAGGTCCCGCCGCCCTCCGCTCCGCTCGCGTCCTCCGTTCCGCCCGTCCCTGCCCCTCCGCACCTCGCCCCCGCTGTCCCCACTGCCCGCGCTCGCCCTCCTTCGCCCGCTCCCATTCACGCGAACCCTCGCGTTGAATACGCGCCTCCGGCGCAGACCACGCTCCGTTCAGGACGTGTCTCCCGGCCGCCCCCTCGTCGCGACGCGTAGTAGCGATGTCCGGATGGCTGTTGGCCGGAATTGCGAACCGCTCGGACGCAGGACGCACGTTGCGGCGTGACTGCCTATACGCTAGGAGTCGCGCTCGACAACGTCGCGCTACTCCCTTGAGGAGGAGGTAGTGTAACGGCCCGCAGGCGTTACATTGCCTCACGGACTCTGTCTCATGATTAGATTAGATATGTTCTGTTTGATGTACTTTGTTCCCTGATCTGGTATGTCTACTGCACGCCTCGTTTAGGTACTTTCTCGTTCGCATCACACCCGGCCTCGTGCTCTGATAGATCGTAGATAAGATACACTTGTACTCTGTCACTTATACCGGCGTCCGCGCAGTCTGGCTCCCCGCCGAATCAACTCCTCTTCTTCTGCTCCCCACGCTCCGCTTCGTCCCTCGGTCCCGACTGTCAACCCCGTCGTCCGGCCATTACAGTCGGCTCCCGCCTTGCGGTAGGCAATTGCCCTGGGGCGTGATGGGTTGTTCGGTATGGGAGCAGCCAGCGGCGGTAAACGTGCGGATGGTGTGGCGTGTGCGGGTCGGGGCAGATGGCGGCGTGCGGCCGTCCTTGCTCGGTGGTGGTGCATTTTCCCGTGCCTCGTCGGAGTTCGCGGCCGCGCAGCTGTGACGTCCAGGGGGAGACAGTGCGAGGCAAGGCAGAGCCGCACGCTCGGTGGGGAGGGCAAGTCTGGCGCGGTGGTGGGGTTGGACGAAGTCCCGGGCGCAACGTGGCCAGCCTCGAGATGGAGGCAAATCAGAGGGTGAGCGCTGCCGCAAACGGCCGTGCCGTCCCGACGGGCTGCGCGGGAACGGCGCCAGTCGGGCCTCCCTGATTCTGGACGGAGATTGTGGACGTAGAAGGGCGGCCTGGGAGCGCGTTGGCAGGATGCGTCGACGCGATGGGGCGGTCGCTGCCACCCTCGCGCGCGGGGCCTGAGCTGGCCCGAGCGACGTGGATATGTTGGTGTGGGCGGCGGCCCTGGGCCTGGTCATTTGCGCCTGATGCATGACATTCCTGTCCTTGGCAAGAAGCTGCACCAAGGAGGCTGCAAAGGGGTGTGCTGTTAGTCAGCGTCGTCATCGGAAGACTAACGCACGAGGCGACGTCTGCAGGCCCAGTGACGTTACCCACCGCCCATTCTGATTGCTTAGCTTCTTGTCTCATGTGGGCGAGTCGGGAGGCAAGGTGTCGCTTCACTCGCCAATCCCAGGAGGGGGCTGAAGATGGATTGAGGCCGATGGTTACGTTAAGCGCTTGTGGAGGAGGAGTAATAGAGCTTGGGGCTCGGAACGTGGTGGCTCTGGTGCTGCTGCTGCTGGCCACAACGTCGGCGAGCGCATGGGAGAAGTCGGCGCTTTCCATCAAAGGGGGAGCCATGTGGTCTTTGATGTCTATCAGCGTGCGCAAGGCTGGAGGAGGCACACGATGGGGATAATGAATATCAGAAGAATGGAACATGGGAGGCTAGAACCATACCGCTTGTGCAGTCAGCTGCGTCTGACTCCGCCTTCTAGAGCGGGGAGAGAGGCGGCGAGAGGGAGGCGAGAAAGGCGGCGCCTCCGTGCATTAATTCTCTGTCCGACGGCGCAGCCTGGTGCTGCAGGTGCGCGGTGCGGATATGGAGTTCCTGTTCGGCAGAGCACACACCGCAGCCATGCCACTTTGGCTGCCGTCGTCGGAGAGACGGCGGTGACGGGAGATGTGAGAGCAAATCTGACTGCAATCTAACGTGAGAAATATTCCGTTAATTCCGACCGCGCCTGGACGGGACGGGGCGGGGCGGGGCGGGGCGGCGAGAGAAATTCCGGGAGGGAAATTGATGGAAATACGGCCGGATGGGTATGTCGCAATGGGTGATGCCGCCTGAAGGGGCCGTGTCGTGCGCTGTCGACGGGCGGAGGACGATGGTCGTGATGATGCGCCACCGTCGGCTCGGGAGGGGCGGGTTCGTGGGAGGAGCCGCGGGGGGTGGGCGTCGTGGGCGGTGGGAAGGACGGAGGGGGCAATGACGGCAGGGCCGGGGGTGGGGAACAGGCGTTATCCGGAGATCTGTGCGAGAGGGGGGGATGATCGCGATAGGTAGCGCGGAAGGTTAGCGGAATAAGCTACGCGACGCTGCAACGGGCGCAGCGGACCCCTGGCGTGCAACGGCAGGCACCACGGTCGCGGGAAGATGACGGGAGGCGTGCCGAGGATGCAGCCGCCGCACGACGTATCGGGCGAGTCAGCCTGGGAGGGTGCGGGCAGGCTGAGCACGAGCAGCACCCCGTGGACGGCTGGGCAGGCGCGGCGGAGGAGCGGGACGGGCAGAGCCCTGCTGAGCGCTGAGCCAGGCGGCGATTTGCTTCGAGTATCGGCGCCTGACACGGGCGCCTGTGGTGTGGCAGTCGCGGAGGAAGCCGCGCTTCGAATCGATCCCGGCACGGAGCAGCGGACGAGCATCTGCTCGGGGAAGCTTCTGTGCTGCAGCTTCTCTCTCGCCGATGCCGCCTGCGCTGAGCGGAGGTGCGCGGACTCTCTCCTCTGCACCCGGACGCGCGGGCAGGCCGGATCATGGGGGCCAGCGTTCATCGTTCACGCGGCTGCCGATGTGAGTGCGACGGAGCGTGGACGGAGCGCGTGCGGCAGGGACGGCGAAACGGGCTCTGTGCCCACGCGCGACTGCCCTCCACGGACGGTGGATCGCACAGAGGACGTGCAGACCGGACCGGGGTCGTTCGACAGCTGCCGTGGCCGTGGTGCGTGGAGAGCTGGCGCGGGTGGCGGAGATGATCGATGGGGACATACCAGGTGGCCTGCGCGCGCGAAGAGGTGTGCGCGGTGGCGGGGGACGTGCGGGAAACACATGCGCGGCCCTGGCGTGACGGAAGCGGAGGCTGATCGTCCACGACGGAGATATGGGCGGTGGCGCGACGCAGCGTGCGCGCGGGGCTGTAGGTCCGAGTGCGACGTCGCGGCATCGCGCGACCGGCCCTGAAGGCGTGCCCGGCGTTGGCGTTGGCGAGCGGCGAGGACGAGGAGCGGTGGACAGCCGAATCGATAGTCTGCAGCATCGACCGCGATCTATATCGTCCTCCATCGGCTGCTTCCCGCCTGCCCATCGACGGGCCCTGTCGTCCTCCCAGGGCTAGTGGCCCGCGTGGCGCCTACCGCGACTGCCTCCGCGGCCAGGACAGGCACGGACGTCGAGGATATCCCGTGACGCCCGCCAGCGCACGGAGTTCTCGGTCCCAGTCGGAGGCTGCTTGCGCGCCGGGAGCGCGGCGCAACGCGCGGCCGCGGGGTTCTGCTGGCTGCGCGCGCCCGGTGCCGTGCGCCGGCCGCGGACAGGTGGGAGGCCCCGGTGGCCGTATCCGGGCGACTCGCGATGGCGGGCGTGGGCGTGCTGGACGGAGATAGGGCGGATGAAGGCTCAGGTGGCCCGCCGTCGCGACTCGCGCGGGCCCTCGGTGGGCAGAGGATGCGGGCGGGCTTCGCGCGCGTGCAGCCGGCACGGGCCGAGGACTCAAAAGTTTAATTAATATCCAGGAATTCGAGCGCAGCCGGACACCGCCATCCCGATTCCCCACGTCCGCGAAGGAGAGGCCGGCGCGCGCTCCGCCGGTGGGCTGCCCGGGCGGGTCGTCAAGAGGCGCGAGAGGGGTTACGGAGTGCGCTCAGAGTGCGCGCAGTCGATAAGATGTTATCGACCTTCATTTCGGCCTGACACACTTGAGCTCCTCCCGCGCGTCCCCGCCCCTTCCGTCGCTCTCTCTGCACGAGGCCCGTCTACATGGGCGGTGCGAATACAAATATCCTTCTCCCGCCCCACCCCCGCCTTGACTCCTTGTACTCGACGTCTCTATGACCACCCTCCGCCGCCCGCTCCCCCCCGCTATTTGAGCGTGCTGCCCACACCACCTCTTCCTTTCGCCCGCCCAGAATGGACCAGGGCAGCTCCCCGCCCCGCCCCCCGGCCCGTCCTCCCCGCCGGCGCTCCCCCTCCCCGCCCCCGCCCCGCACGCAGCTGCAGACGACACTCCCTCCCATCCACCACCTCCACCCCGCCCTCGCCCATCCCTCTCATCCCCCCACCACCACCTCCCGCCTTCGCTCCCCCCGCCGTACATGCACGGCGCAACATACCCGCTCCCCTCCGCGAGCACCCTCGGTGCGCCCCCCTTCACACTCTCACCCACCCCGCCCGCTTATCCCCCTCCCTGCCCAGGCGTACGCTCCGCGCCCGATGATTCCGACCAGGAGACTGCCCAGGGCCGCCAGAAGCAGAAGCGCCGTCGCCAGGCCCTCAGCTGCACAGGTGCGCGTCCGCTCTCCGCCCTCCCGTTCCAGACGACCTCTGCTCACGCATACACCCATCTCGGCTCTGTCCGCGTCATCGTACGTACCATCCTCCGCGCTCGCCTCTTCCACACCCCCGACCACGCACGCGCTCCCGTCTCGTACGACCTCACGCTCGCCCCCCACCGCCGGCGCCAGAGTGCAAGCGGCGGAAGATCAAGTGCGACAGGTGAGACTCCCCCGTCCGCCCCCTCGCGTCCGCTCCCCCCTCATTTTGCGCCCCCTTGATCGCAGAGCAAACCCGTGCGGGCCCTGCGTCCGCCGCGGCGAGCAGTCCAAGTGCAAGTGGCACATCATCGAGCCCATGTAAGTCCGAGCCCGCGCCCCCCGGGGCGTGCCTCCCCCATCACCCGTACGCTGATCGAACGCGCGCTGTTGCCGCTGCGTTGCCAGGGAGAAGTATGTCACCAGGGCCGAGTTCGACGAGCTCATGGCCCGATTCCTCGGGCTCGAGGCGCTCGTCCTCCGCGGCGCTCACTCGGGTCACCCGCCCCCGCATCTCGCGTCCGGCTCGGGCTCTGCGTCAGCGAGCTCGCCCCCCAATCACGTCCGACATGCCAGTCCGCGCCCCTCCACCAGTGCGAGCATGTCCGCTCTCATGCCGCTCACCTCCGCAGGGCCGCCCCCGGAGCCTGTCCAGGGCACAGCGATCACACCGTACCACCAAGCGTACGGCGGGACGGGCGCAGGCCCGTCGTCGTACATGCGGCCCCCCTCCCCGCGCTCGCCCGTGCGCGAGCGCGAGCGCGAGCAGTTCCACCGCACCTCCATGTCCGGCCCCGCGTCCGCGTCAGGCACCACGCGGAGCCCGACCATCGCGTACCGGACACTGCCTCCCGCTGGTCCCAGCGGCAGCGGCAGCAGTCGTCCCGGTCCCAGCGCTTCACCACGCTCCCCACACCACCTCCCGCACGTGCACGCGCTCCCGCCCCCGCACGCACACCACCACCCGCACCCGCACCCGCACCCGCACTCACACTCGCACTCGCTCTCGAGCGCGTCACCCCGCTCCCCGCCGACGCAAGCTCTGTCGCCGCGCCTGAGCACCCTCCGCGGTAGCGCGGGCTCGTCCGGGCCCTCCGTCCGCAGACAGTCGATCTCCCTCGCGGACCTCACGACCCCGTACAACACCGAGCCGAAGGCCCCGCCCTCCGCTGCCCCTCTTCCTCCTCCGCCCAGATGCAGACCCCGACGCTGGCACAGCCACCACCCGTCCCCCCCGGCCCGCCAAAAAATTGCAGCGCGCAGACGGCAGCGACGCCGGGCCCTCGTCTGCGCCTCTCCCCCCCGCCGCGAGGCCCGGCCCCCGTCGAGGCGTCCCCTCGCCCCCCTATCCCGCTCGTCGCCCGCCAGGAGGTGCCGGTCTAGAGCCCCCGCCCCCGCCGTCCGCGTTCTCGATGCAGGCGCACCACGCGCGCCGGCTGTCCGATTCGGACGCCGCGTACGCGTCGTCCCTCGCGCACTCGCCCCCGCCCTCGTCCGACGGCTCGTCGCCCGGGCGGGGGGACGGGGACGGCGCTCGTCCCGGCCCCGGGGCTGGGGCATGACGCAGGTCGTTGCTACCGCTGCTGCTGCTGTGCACCATCAGCCTGCGTGCGCGCATCCCCATCTCATCCACCCGCTCGCCGGCCGAGTCTGCTGCTCGGTTTCCGGCTTCTGGTCTTCTCCCATCCCAGCTCCCCTGTGCGCCCATCTCGGCCCACCCGTCTACGCACCGCCCCGGCTGGACGACCCGCTGGCTTCGGCCTGTGCGCGTTCGGGGCCCCGCGTCGACCGCATCGCATCGCCCCGCATCCGATCTGACACCCCCTCGAGCACGCACGGACACGCACCGCACGCCGCCGCGCAGGCGTCTGGCGCTCCTGGGGCGCGGCCGCGGCCACTGAGGCCGTGCGGGGGGCCGTTCCCGAGGAACGCCAGGACGCGCTGGGACGCCACCGCTCGAACCCCGAACGCGCGCCCCTTTCTCTGTCTTTCCGCCGCAAGCGCACCGCGAGACACGACCGCTCCTGGTCCTGGGTTTCCTGTGCGCTCGATCCCGTCCCCACGCCCGATCCCGTCCCAGCTGCGCTGCCGCCTTTGTCGCCGTCCGTGCGGTTTCCTTTTTAGTGTACGATCCCGGTGGGTCCGTCCTTATTTATTCGAATGGAACGAGAGCGCGTCCGTGCACGAACCGAGAGGCAGCGAGCCGCCCTTTCGCGACCGGCCGCGCGTGTGATGTGAGCCCCCCGTACCGTACAACCCTAACGTATAACCCAGCCCCGCTCTCCGAGGACCCCGCCGCCCGCATACCGTACGAATCCCCGCGCCTATAACCAGTGTATTGATCACGCCCTCCCCCGCCCGTACTGTACGCCCACCCGCCCCGCCCGCACCTGTATCATATCTCCCCAAGGCCCCGGCCATGTACGTCATTAGGCACCCCCTGCACACGCACGCTAGTGCTACAGTACCCCGTCACGCCCTGTACATATACACACCGAACACCCATACGACCCGCATCTGCCCCCGGCGCGCCCGCCCAAGCCCCTCGCGGCAAGCCCCGGCCCCGCCGAGCCATTGACAATTAGCGACTAGTTGGCCGTCCGACGAGGAAGGAGGCCGCCCTGGTCGTTCAAGCCGACAACGGCCCACTGCGCCCTAACGTCCAAGGCCCCGATCTCGCGTGTCGCGGCTCGCGGCTCGGACCCGCGCGCGGCGGAGCTCAAAGCGCTGATCTCCCGCCATAATTGCGCTGGATCGGGTGCGCGCCCGGGCCCCCCCATCACGCGCGCGACGCGCGTGCCTGGCCTACCGACTCCTGGCCACTCGCACTAGCACCGTTGCACCGTTGTCGAGGAGGAGCGAACCTGCCAGACGCAGACAGTCGGTGGCGGGCGTGGGAAGACGCGGGCGCGGTTCCCGTTCGCGTGCGTTCGTCTCGACCGCGACCCCGCCGCGCGCACGGAGCGCGGCGGCGAAGGTGGACACTAGGATACGGGGGTGCGACGTGCGAGCTGCTGTGTGACTGCTTGGCTGGCGGACAGGTGGGTGACAAAGGCATGATGCATGATGATTCGTGATGGACACATATACGCATGAATACGTAGGGACTACGGAGCGGAAGGAAAAAGGCGAGAGAAAAAAGATGGAGTGGGTGATCGAGCTCTCGGGCGGCGGGGTGCGGTCGGTGCTCGGTGCATACGTCAGCCCCTGCTGCATCAATCACCGCGTCGGCCTACGTCGTGACACGAGGCGCGGACGCGGACGGACGAGGTGGCAGGTGGATACAAGGCGGGGGCACGAGGCGGGGCGGGGAACACAGCGGACAGAAGCACTTTTCCACCGCCTGCCGCTGGACAGGCTCTAGGCTCCGGCGGTGGGACGAAAGGCTTGGGATGGGCACAAGAGCACAGGAAGCGTGGCTGCACTTCCCGCCAGCTCGCAAGGCGCACGGGTGGCAAGTGACCACGCAGCACCGCGCCCTCGCGGACCGGGGTGGCGAGCGAGCTGCGCCATCGGCGCCACAACCGCAGCAGCCAATCGGCGCCGAGGCACGCGCGTGTCGACTGCACGGGGCAGATCCAATGGCGAGATGCATGGGAGGAGGGGTGAAGAGGCGGGCGGCACAGGCGCGGGGAGACGGACCCCGCGTCCGGAGGCTGTCAACCCGCGCCACCGTGGGGATTCGGGACTCGGAGCAGGTACAGCAGGCCATCAACTAGCGGAAGGCAGCCTGACGACGCGTCCCAGGATATGAGCCTAGAAAACGGTGACGCCGCTTTGAGTGCCCGTGTACTGCGACTTCATGTCGTCCAGGTCGGTGCCATCGTCCTGAGACTTGTAGTCGTATTGAGAGAGGCTGCCCATGTCCGACGTTCCAGCGGTGGACGAGAACGAGGAGCGGCGCTGCAATCTATCAGACTGCGAATATGCCATTCCGCCAGGGCGATCCGATGCGCTGACAGCACTGCCCACAACGCTGGCAGCGTCGGTCCCTGCGGGCCCAGCGTCCTGCGAGATGATTGAGCTCGCGTAGGAGCCGTACGTGCTCCGTTTCGCGCCATTCTGGCGGGGGGCACCCGGGCCGAATGGACCGGCGGCAGCGAACATGGGGAGACCGGAGGAGTAGGTGGCTTGGGAGCGCAGGGACTGGACGTCGGAGGGGATGTAGCCCAGGGCGTCGTGGGTGCGGTAGAAACTCGCGTCGAAGCGGCTGGGAGTTCCGGATCTCCGGCCTGGAATAAGGTTGCCATCAGTTGACGTCAACAGACACGGCCCACGCGCATTCAACCCACCGTCGCTCATCACGCTCCCGTTCCCGAGATAATCCCTCGCGCTCGTCTCGTGCCGGCGGAACTGGTCCATTGCCTTCACCAACGTGCGCCTCGGCTTGCTGAACTGGATCATGCTCGGCTGGAGATTATTGAGCGGACCTTCGACGAGGCAGTTTTTCTCCTTGTAGTGCGTCAGCAGGTAGTGCCACAGCGGATGCTATAGCGCGGTATCAGTACTGACAGCGCGGATTTAACGCATGCGAGCCACATGCCTTGCTGAGAACCTTCGGGTTCCCGAGGATAACGACTCCGTACTTGGCTCGCGTGAGTGCGACGTTCAGACGCCGCGGGTCGTTGAGGAATCCGATGCCCTGGTGCTCGTTGCTACGCACACAACTGAGGATGATGTAGTCCTTCTCGCGTCCCTGGAAGGCGTCCACGCTCGCGACCTCGATCTCCTTGTAGAGGTCCTTCTTGAGCGAGCCGTTGAACTGCATATAGTTGACGATGTACGACCGTTGTCCTTCATACGGTGTGATGACGCCGATCTGGCTGGGAACCACGCCGGACTTGAAGAACTTGGTCACGATCTTCTCGACATTAGACGCCTCGGTCCTGATGGCGACGTCAGCGCGCTGGCACACGTACGTAAGCACAAAATGAAAACGCACCTGTTTAGGAAAGATGTTCCACTCGATGAGATCTCCTCTTGGCCCAAGTTCTGATAGAAGAACATGGGCGTGTCCGGAACGGGCCACGGGAAATCGACGTTCTTCCTGAGCCGCTCGGGAGCAGTAACGCCGTTCTGGAGCGTGCCTTCGTAGAACATGTTCGACGGAAACTCCGACAGGCACGGATGCATCCGATACTGCACTTGCAGCCGGATCGGGCGGTTGTTGAGCACGACGAGACGCTCGAAGAGGGACTGCGTCAGGCCCGCCCGCGCTGCCTTCTTGTTCATGATGACAGGCCCGAGTTGCTATGTCACCACGGGTCAGCGCTCCGCCCGCCGCATGACGCCAGAACGGGAAGCGCACGCACCTGGTGATCACCGACGAGAACCACCTGCTTACAGCCGAGCACGAGCGGGATCATACACTCTGTGTCGCTTATTAGCCGAGGCGGCGTGACAAAAGCTTTAATCCCACGCACCTGGCTCCGCCGCTTGGGTTGCCTCGTCGATGAGCACCGTACGGAACTTGAGCTTGTTGAGGCGGGGGTCCCCAGCACCGACACATGTGCAGCAGATGACATCGGCCGCACCCAGGATCTCCTTCTCGCACTGACGGATGAGTGCCTTGTACTTGCGTTCGTCGTTAGAGCTCAGCTCGCCCTGCTCGTTCTTGAGCTGGATGAGCTTCTGGAGCTCCACGTGGGTGGTGTTGTTGGCGACTTGTTGATGGAGCGTGAGGAAGGAGACCGACGAGTCGAGCGCCTCGCGCGACTTGGCGCTCAGTCGCACGACCTTGAGACCTGTCGAATGGATCTTCTCCGTCAACTGGTCGACGGCGACGTTGGAAGGTGCGCAAACAAGGACCTGTCCCGGGTTCATCTTTGCGAGGTGATAGACGATGGAGGCGGAGGTAACCGTCTTCCCCGTGCCCGGAGGGCCCTGAATCAAGCTGAGGGGCTTCTGGAGGACGCTCTTAACGGCATACATCTGGGAATGGTTGAGCTCCGGCAGGCCAGGTGCCGAGAAGCGTTTGGGCATCTGTGTTCGCAGCACCTGCGGCTCCAGATCATGGCCAAGCAATTTGTGGTACTGCAAGATTGTCAGCTCGTCAACTCTACACCCCGTGGGGTAAAGATGTTGCTCACGATGTATCCGCTGACACTCTTCTCGTCAACAGCGAACGTCTTCATAGCGAGCTGCATGCGGTCAAAGCTCGTCGACTTCCAGACAAAGTCCGCAGTGAAGCCGTGCGTTATCTCCGTCGGCACTCCGTCGGACCGTCGTAACTCCAGGCCAATCTCATCCGAGACGTCTGCGCACGCATATAGTCGGCATGCGGCCGGTACGGATACAAGGTGGGGACTTACTGTTCGGAATCTTGATGACATGTCCATCTCCTTCCCATGTCTTGTGAAGAGTGCCGTTGTACTTTAGGCGTAGCTCGTCGCCAACTGCGAGCCGGACTTCCCCGCTCTCGAGCTTCGGCAGTCCAAACCACGCCACGCGCTTCTGGTTCAGCCCAAGATCCCACCGCACGTTGATGTCCGTCTGGGTCTGAGACTCCTTCAGACGCTTATCGTAGTCAGCCTCGATCTTGACAAGGGGGCCGAAGATGTTCTGGTACTGGTAAGCATCTTCATAGTGGGTGATTACGTGTTGCGGTTCGTCATCAATTCCGGGCTTCTCCAGGTCGTCCAGCGTCGCGTTCGCGTTCTCGCGCCACAGGTCCTCAAGCCGGTTGATTTGTTGGAACGAGATCTGGCGCGAGCGGAGCTGCTCCTGCTCGCTCGGAGGCTTGACGAGCCACGAGAGGAACGACCGGTCGTCGATGAGCGGGGCCCAGAGCGTGGGGTTCCACGAGATGTCTTTCGATACCGCAGCACAGGGCTGTCTGTGGGCCGGGCTCGAACTCTAACCCTCGCAGGAAGGGGCAAAAGAGGCGCGCGCGCCACTCACCGGCAAAGGAGAACGACGACGGTGTCGCTCTTGGCGGGGATGAAGCCGAGCATGAACACGTTCTTGCTCCCGCAGTTGTAGCACTCCGGGATCGTCTCCCCAAGCGGGCTCTCGGAGTGGAGGATGACCTCCTTGTGCTTCGCGCGCACGAGGTGGTTCACGATGTGCGACGCGGACGTGTTCCCGCGCGAGTTGCAGAACCACTTGGAGCATATCAGGCACTTGACCACCGACGCGGGCGAGTGGATGCCGCAGTAGCTGCCGTAGCGAGGGGCCCCGATGAGCCGCGCGGGGGCGCACGAAGGGGGGCCGAAGCTGACTCACCTGCAGGCGTGCGGCGGGAGGTCGACCTGGCCTTCGTCCTTGAGGTCGTCGAGCACGGCGTCGAAGTCCTCATCTAGCGCGCCGCGGCTGGAGGTGTGTGTGTGGCCCGCGCGCGAGCGGTTTGTAGGCGAGGAGGTGAAGGAGCGATCGTCTGTTATTGCCAGGCCGCCTAGGTCGACGGCTACGCGTTCCTGATTTGAGGTTGTAGCGGTGTAGACGGAAGAGTTGTCGTCGACGACACCCATGCCGCCGTATGACGAGGCGGAGTCGTACTGGAAGTTCTCAAAGGTGTCCATGGTGGAGGGGGAAAGGGATAGCGAGTAGATGAGAGAAGGACAAGGACAAGCCAGCTCCAAATCTCACAAAAGCGTTCCTCGTGAGAGAATATGTCACGTGTTGGACTGGATGGATATATCGCAGCGCCTCCGAGAGGGCTTTGCGCAACTTAGCGACAGCCACAGCTCAGTATGGCCGGATTGCGAAGCAACGGCAGGTTGACAGAGCCGAAGTTATTGTCAACGTTAGTCATCGTCAGACTCGGCTTGACGAAAGACTGACAGCTTATTTGTGCACAGTTCATCGACGGACAGTCGTACTCGAAGGGAAAGCTTGATGAAGCTTGCCGTGTACTCCGTCTCGATAAGCCTTACCCTAAACCTCCAAGGCAGTCCCAAGTACTCACAAGCAGAAGACTTGGATCTTATCGTGGGGGATCCTCCATCATCACGAAATTCACGCCATTAACGTGGTTGAACCTTCCAGGTCCAGGAATTTGAGGTCACTCGCGCACAGGCAGAGAAGATCCTCACGGACGCAAACGGCAGCGTGGCAGATGCACTCCAAAAGCTCCTCGCAGCATAGAATTACTAAATGGATGTATACTGAGTAGCGGTGAAAGCCATTTGTAGACTACATGTGCGCAAGACTGTTCAAGGTGTCCAGCAACATCCTCCCGTCGCGAGTCGGAGTCGGGTTGACTGGCTGCCTCACCCGGCTCCGCGTCATCGAGTTGACGGGTGCTGCAGACACGGGCCGGAGCCCGACATACGCCCTCGAGCCCGGCTTCATCCCCGCGAAGTTGCGACCCCGCTCGTTCATGTCGAACTCGAACGCCGAGATGTCCATCTCCGCCGCATCCAATCCTTCCTTCTCCTTTCCAACGACCTCCGGGGCGGCGATCAGAGCTGACTTTGCGAGACGGTAGGTCAAGGCGGATGCGTCTGTTGACGAACGGCGGTCGCCCTTGGCAAGCCTCGCAATCGTACCGGCAACGGAGACCAGGTGGCCCGAACGGCTGTCGGGGCCGTTGACGCGGCCGGGTATAGCCTTGGAGGTCGCCATGTTTTGGAGACCGGGGGTGTGCGCGTACGACAGCCCGGCGAACCGGTGCGGCTGGGGCTGGAGGGCGAAGGAGTGCAGCTTCTGGCGAGCGCGCTCCTGGAGGAAGGCGCGGAACTCGTCGCCGATCCTGAAGGACTGGCGGAAGAGGGGGGCGTCGTCGGTGCCACGGGCCTGGTGCCGCTTGGCGAGGAAGGCGCGGAACTGGGGGCGGAGGCGGCGCATGCTGGCGAGGTACTTTTCGAATTGCTCGTGGGTCATCGCTTCGAGGTTCTCCATGAGGCGCCGTCGCGCATAGACTGGTCGACGTCGTCCCTTCGCTCCGTGGAGACGAACTCGGAGTCGATGAGCCACGGGATATCCTTGCCCGACGTCCTTAGGCCTGCCTTCTCCCTCCACTGCCCGTCCCTGTCCTTTTTTGAGTAGGCTGGTGTTGAGTCCATCTCGTCCCACATCCTGATCCAGCGACTCTCCTTCTCCGCGCGATTCCAGTCGGTGTGACAGTCACGGTCGACCGCGTTGACGGTGATGCTGGCGTGCCGTGTTCGGAGGGCGAGAGGCGCTTCAGTCCAAATTGCCGCGTGCTGCATGGCCGTCGAAGGAGTATAGACTTGGCCGATGAGGGGATCAAAGGATGCGAATTTAGAGCGCCGGAGGAGGGCAGCGAACTGAGAGGGCGGAGGGGTGGCCATGGAGGCCTGCTCTGACGAGTGGATGGCGGCCGTGGCGCCCAGTCGCGTCGACGCGTGGCGGACTGTGAAGATTTCAGTCGGCGCTCCGGGTAACGCCGTGGGGGTATATAAGGGCCGGGGCTGGGCAAAAAAGAGCCCAACACCTCGCCGTCCAATTGCTGTCCTATCCCTGCTTGCCCTCACCGGCGCTGCTTTCCCGTGGGTTGGACGGTCCAGACAAACGGCGTAGAGAGAGGCAGGTGTCTCAAAAACAATCTTTGCTGAATGCCTCTCCCTCTGGTCGAGAGGTGAGGACGCTGGATTACCTGGAGCCACCCACATTCTTGTATCTAGGACGGACACGCGATCGGTTGGGTGGGCCTATCGCTTGGGTAGCAGAATATTTTTTTGTGAGTCTCCCTTTCGTTCGTTTGTGTCCGCTGGCCGCGGGGAGAGCCTATGAAGAAAAACCTGGTAACATCACGCACCCACGTGTGCGCACCGTGTCGCAGCACCCGACGTCCGCGTTCTGGGCCGCTGTGGCACGGATGGCACATCACTGGCTTGTCCAGAAATAAACCTTGTGCTGTTGGGTGCGAGTGCAGAGGTAAAGGCGAGACTGAGGCTCTCGTCAGCGCACCACGCGGACACGGGCTTGTCATCGGTTCCTGTTCTATTGAGCTGAATCTGATGTGTTGACAGGTACCACCGATCTGCCTGGACGGGACCGGGGCGCGAGGGACCGATGCGGGACGGAGGAGGAGGTGCAACGGCGATGGAGCCTCCGAGGAGTGCATCGAGTAGCAGTAGACACCATGGCAATGCATAGAACGTGCCAGCAATTTGAGCGACGAACACGCGATGACGAAAGGGGTGGCCGGATGAGGCAGAAAATTGATTGGCGGCGGGCGTCTGGAGTGCGGTTGGCTGCGGAGAGGCTGAAAGTGGCGGAGACGTTCGCGCGTCGCCCGACGGCTCGTTGGTTCGCTCCTGCCCACGCCCACCTCCTCGACGTCGCCCCAGCAGCCGTCGCCGACGCTCCCAGTGCCCCCCGGCCCCGTCGTCTCGCTGCCCGCGTCCCCGTCCACGCTCGGTCTCGGCCACCATGTCCGCTCCGCCCATCCAACGCAGACCCTCGCCTCTCGGCATCACGGCCCCGAATACACCAGAGATGTACCACAGGCTTTCCCGACCACTCGCACGAGCTCTACCGTCTCTGTAATCTCGCTCAACGATGACGACTTCCCCTCCCGGCCCTCGTCGCGGTCCGCCCCCGTCTCCCTCCCTCCTCCCCCCGCTGGCCACCGCCGTCCCACCATCCTCCAGCCCCCAGTCCCCGGACCTTGCCGGAGAGAGCGTGTCCCAGCCCACCATTTGTGGCCTTCCTCTCAAATACGTCTCGTGAGTCTGCGCTTTCGCACCGCTGTCATCTCCGTCACCCTGACCGCGTTCCCCTTCCCGCGCCAGCCTTGTCACCCTCGCTGTCCAGAATGCGGCCCTGTCGATCGTCATGCACTATTCCCGCGTGTCCATCCCCGCGGCGCAGTCATACTCTCCCGCAACTGCCGTTCTTCTCAACGAGCTCCTCAAGGGCTCGATATCCTTTGTCATCGCTTTTTTCCGCATTGCCCATGCCTCCGACGCCCCCGGCCTAGGTCTTGCAGGCTGGGCATTCGCCATGAAACGCGTCTGCAAGGAGGTCTTCAGTCTCGATTGCTGGAAACTTTCCATCCCCGCCATCCTCTATGTCATCCAGAACTCCCTTCAGTTCGTGGCCATCAGCAACCTCCCCGTCGCGACTTTCCAGGTGACATACCAGATGAAAATCCTTACCACCGCTGCTTTCTCCGTCGCCCTCCTCCGCAAGAAGCTCTCCTCCTCCAAGTGGATATCCCTCCTCTTCCTCGCCATTGGTGTCGGCATTGTTCAGCTCCAGACCATTGCCACGCGACATGTTCCTGCCAACACCCCTGTTGGGAGTGCACACGACTCCGCCCCCCTTCACATCCACATGATGAGCCCTCTCAAAGGCTTCGGTGCGGTGGCGGCGGCCTGCTTCACCTCTGGTCTGGCCGGGGTGTACTTCGAGATGGTCCTCAAAAATTCCAAGGCCGACCTCTGGGTCCGGAAC
The DNA here is from genome assembly GCF_022376455.1 of Epithele typhae. Taxonomy (NCBI): domain Eukaryota; kingdom Fungi; phylum Basidiomycota; class Agaricomycetes; order Polyporales; family Epitheliaceae; genus Epithele; species Epithele typhae. Next base: position 326,439 of record NW_025954216.1, on the reverse strand, counting down.
GTGCAACTTTCATTGTTCTCTTTGGTCCCTGCTGTTCTTCCCCTCTTCTTTGAGACCCACCACCCTGCACACGGCGGCATTTGGGCCAACCTTCTCAGGAACTTCGGTGGTTGGGCGTGGGCGACGGTGGCCATCCAGGTGCTCGGCGGGCTGATCACGGCCGTGGTCATCAAGTACTCGGACAACATCCTCAAGGGTTTTGCCACCAGTCTTTCCATCGTCCTCTCCTTCCTCGCATCCGTCGCGCTCTTCGGTTTCCGCATCACACCGAGCTTCATCATCGGCTCCTCTGTCGTCCTCATTGCAACCTGGATGTACAATCAGCCACCGGGCAGGGAGCTCGTCGCGATCACGTCCGTCATTCCTGCAAAGCTCACCACCCCAGTGCCATCATTCCCCGGCACCCCCGTCGAGTCCGACGCGCCCATCCTCGGCCAGTTCCCGTCCGAGAAGCAGAAGGGCTCACCCTTCGCGAGCCCACGCGCTTTCGCGAGCGCACTTGGGATGATCGAGCGTCAGCAACAGGAGCTCACGCCCGGGTTCGGGGAGACGCTCGACACGGCGCGTTACCTCAACGCGCCATACGGCTCCCCGTTCCCCTCGCGTACGCCGTCTCCCATTCCTGCGCAGGCCCCGTTCCCCGGCGCGCGCCCGCAGACCACGCCGCCGAGCAGCGCACGATGGCAGTAGTCTGCCCGCCAGCTCTGGACGCTGGCCAGTTTGTCTGTAGTTCATAACCTACGATCGCCCCCGCATAGTACACGACAGTCTAGCTCTCCACTAGCTCACGACCCCCATATACCCCCTCACCCCGCGCCCCCATTCCTCCCTGCGGACCCGCGCAAAGACTCTGTTACAGATATAGCTGCAAGTTACTGACGCCTAGACATCCCCCGCCCCGCCCCCCGCCTGCAGGCGTAGCTGCTACATAGCCCCCTCCGCCCCTGGAGCGCGCCGCCGCGCCGCCGTCCGGGCGGCGCGCACACCTAGACTATTTACGATAGTGGTACTTCCTGTATAATCCTCTTTCGCACCGCACGTCGCCCCTTCGCATAGCTGCCGCCCACCCGCCCGTCGGTCGTCGTCGCGCGCGGCGTTGACGGGCATCGTACGCAAAAACCCCCCTCGGCGATCCCACGCACGCACGAATGTCGAGCTCAGGGAGGCCCTCGCGCGCGCGGGTCCCCCGTGATATACCCCCAGCGTCGTCCGAAAAAAAGAAACCCACCGGCTGTGCACGTGGTGCTTGCCGTGTCGATCATAACATATGTGCGGGGTGCGCGCACACGCCGCGTTGTGAGGCCCGGTAAGCGTAAGCAAACAATGGCACAATGCTGTCCTGTTGGTCCTGGACGAACGTTCGAGAATTCGTCGACACTCTGATGGACGGCGGCGTGTCGTTCTAGTGCTCCATCCGCGCTCGTGCGCGTGCTTCGCCCGACGGGAGCTGATTATTGGCCACTGGAGCACGCCAACGCACCTGGTGGGCGCAAGTGGGGCCAGGTGCGAGTCTCGCGATCGGGCGTGCTCCAGATAGAAGCAACGGGAGCTCCATCGCCATATAATCGCGCCGCTGTGCGCGATCGGGCCGTGCCATCCATAGTACAGTGCAGTGTGTACATACAAAAGTCGACGCAAGGTGTCTCCACAAGTACCGAGAGCGATCGCCGTCCGCTAACCACCCCTCCATCCGCCCCGCCCGGTCCTCCACTCGCCGCCGGTCACGCCTCGGGCTCGCCGAGGACGAAGGTCTGGAAGTTGGGGAACACGAGCTCCTCCTCGACCGTCTTCCGGATCACGTCCTGGATGAAGCGCTCCACGCGCCCGACGTTCTTCAGCACATGCTTGTCCGCCTGCCCGATCTCGCTCTCGATGTCGATCCGCGGGAGGAGCCGCTGGCCTATCGGCAGCGGCTTCCCGCCCCGCCCGGACGGCGTCGCGGGCGTCGGCGGCGGGTCGTCCCCGCCCGCTGCCGCTGCCGCGCCCGCGCCCCCGACCGCGGTCCCCGCGCCGGCGCTGACGTCGCCGGTGGACGAGCCCGCGGACGAGCTCGCGCCGGAGCCGCCGCGCGGGGAGGGCGTGCCGCGCGCGCGGCGGTCGCCCGCGCCGCCGAGGGGCCCGTACGGGTCGAGGTCGTCGACGACGCACAGGTGCACGCGGCGGCGGGCGCCCTCGTAGGCGACGACGAGCTCGCCGGCGAAGAGCAGGCCGGTGACGGAGAGCCGGATCGGGAGAGCCATGAACATCGGCGAGGGGTAGTTGATGAGCAGCGCGGTGGTGAGCGTGAGCCGGAGGTTGGACGCCCAGGTGATGTGCAGGTGCAGCTGGAGGTTCGGGTGCGGGGCCGGGCCGGGCCGGGGCGGCGAGGGGGCGGCGTCGGGGTCGGGCGCGGGGGACGCGCGGGAGTGCGGGGGGAGGGCCTCGTTCGAGGCTCCGGGGGAGATGCGCTCGGGCGTGCGCGCGGCGCCGATGCTGGACGGCGGCGCGGAGTTCACGGCGGAGAGCGCGGAGAGGTAGAGCGACGGCGACGGGCGGAGGTCGGGAGGCTCGCGAACGAGGGCGACCAGATGTCGCGCGGCGCGCGGAGGAAGGGCGTCGAGTGCAGCATGTCCATGCCCATCCCGCCCATGCCCAGGCTTGCCCCTGCTGCGGCGCCGTAGCGGACGTGTGGGGGAAGCAGGTGGTATGCGGGCCCTGCGTCGTCGCCGACGAGGCCCTTACCCCGTACGGCCTTGCGGGAGACCCACTCAAAGTCGTCGTCTTCGTCCTCGCCTTCTTCGCCGGGGAAGAGCCCGGCTCTCGAAGATGATGGCTCCGTACCGTGTTCAAGGGCCCCGTCATCCTCCTCCTCATCCTCGTCGTCCTCCAAGAAGTCCCGATAGATGTCGCGAAGGTCGACTAGCTCGACATCCGGAGCGTTAGCACCGAGGTCGAAGGAGGTAACCTCGATGGGCCCGATGAAAGATGGTCGCGTGGTCGATGCAAGCTGGCGGTTGATGAGGTCAACGAGGGTGGAGGCGAGAGACGAGTCGAGTCGATTCCATTCGAGGTCTATCGACATGGTCGCCGTCACAGTAGACCGCAGGCGCCGTTGTCCCCTCGCGACGCGACCTCACGTGATAATTGATATGTGCAAGACCGAGATTCTCGGAACACGATGTCGATTTGATTCCGCCTTTCACCTCAAGACTCCCCAAATAAATTACCGCAAACCATTAGCTTTGTTGTTTAAACCGTGTGCACTCACTGAAGGGCGACGATCTTAGGCGTATCGTGACCATCCCAATAACCTCGTGATCGTGGTGAACCAAGGTGAGCCCGCAGTCGAATATCTCGGCAAGCTGTCTCGTCCCAGCATTCAAAGGCAACGTAAAGATAGTCGATTACTGATACACATGTAAAACTAACGGCTACACAACAACACGTGTGACGGCGGGCTACAGGAGGGACTTGCTCATGTACGGCCCGTCGAGCTCGTACCCCAGTCGGCGGTAGTAATCTCTAGTCCCGACACCTGCAAGAAGCGGCGCGTTAGGTTCGAGTCTAAATCAGCGTGTTTCAGCCCATCTTGTCCGCACGCACCAGAGATGACGGCCAGTTTCACGCTTCCGTGCTCCTCGCGGGCAATGCGCTCCGCCTCCTCCATCAACAAGGTTCCGAATCCCTATCACCGCAGCAGCGGAAGGTCGGTTAGCATTCGAGCGGCCATAGCGTTGCAGTCCAGGGTCGGCGAGCGCAAGCGAACAAGAAAACGCACCTGATGCTGAAACTTGGTCGGGTCGCGTCCGTGGACGGGCACAGCCGTGCCGTACACATGCAGCTCGCGGACAATGCTGCAGCCACCCTCATCGCGACGGACCAGTTCCGGCCGGAACGTGCCCTCGTCGGAGCACTTGCGGAGACGCAGGAGCCCGATGAGGATATCCCGTTCCGGGTCTTCGTATGACAGGAACGTCTCCCAGCCTCCGTTGGCGGTGTAGTCCCTCCGCAGGAGCTCGACAGACTGCGGTCGGACCTTGTGGTGAATCTCATGAATCTATCAAGGGAAGGAGTGGGCGGGGCGGCCCCATGAGGTGCAAGAAGATGGCGCATGATGGCGTGAGCAACGTCGGCAACGCGGTGCGTGGCCGAGGGAACCGAAGTTTGAGTTTGAAGAACGGGCGACGTCGCGGGTGAAGAGAGCGCGTTGCCATTGCGGAGGCACGATTCCCAGCGGTCAGGAGATTCCGCGAGCAAGGCCCGAGAAGTTTGATCATTATCGGAACGTGTCGGTGGTCAGCACGGAGGATCAGGCGGCACGGAAACAGGAGACTGCGTACGCCTACTTCGCGGAAGCGCACATCACGGCACTCCGCCCCGAAGTCTTTCATCCGGTTCAGGGCCAGCTCACGGAGGTTCCCGGAGTTTTCGCAGCCGCTGGTAACGAGCGGAAGTGGGATGTCTCTGCCACCAGATTAATTTACGCCGAATCAGTCAAACAGACGGGCTTCTTACGCACCTTTGTACCCGATACACGCGTGTCCAGGGCGGAACCAATGCCAAGATGCGCGCGACCACGTCAACGAGCACATTGGGGGTATAGTTCTTGTAGCGCCCCGTGCGCCAAAGTTCGTACAGGCCCGTTCCTCGGATGACCAAAGTTGGGTAAATCTTCAGTCCGTCGCTCCGGAATGCAGGGTTCTCGAAGTACTCCTTGAATTGTTCGAGATCGCGCTCGACGCCCACGTTCGGGAGGTCAGGCATCATGTGGGCAACTACCTTGAAGCCTGCATCCTTCGCCAGGTGAAACGATTCCGACACCGCGCGCACGGTGTGGCCACGATTCGTGTCACGCGCCACGTCTTCGTAAACAGACTGCACGCCTATCTCGAGGCGGGTACAGCCATAGCGTAGCATCTGACTTTAGCGGCATTCAGCGGCATGCCATCGATAGGGTGAAACAGACACACCTCAGGTGGGGCCTCAAGCAATAGTCGGGGCGTGTTTCTATTGTGAATCCGATCGCCTTGGACTTGCTCAATTCCGAGTAGCTTGTGACAGAGCGCGGGTGAGGCGGAACATCAAATCCGGACAACGTGTGGCACGCACCGGACCGCTTCGTCTACGTCCAATCCGGTAAAGCCGGAAAGAGCATTGTGCAGCTGCGCGATAAACGCATTCCTGTACTCTTCGGGCATGCTCATGAACGTGCCCCCCATGATGATGAATTCGACCTGATATGCGGTTGAGTAAAGGATGATCCTGTGAAGACCACTGAATTGCCAACACCTTATCGACGCTATGTCCGAGGCTTTTGAGTTGTTCTACGCGTGCTCGCGTCTGTTCGTACGGATCGTATCGTGCACGGATCGCTCGCATGCTCGTCGGCTCGTAACCAGTGTAGCTTTGTGTGCTGTAATCGAAGTCGGAATCCGGACCTCCTGGGCAATATCTGAATGTCCGATTAGCTGGGACCAGACTGGGATGGCTCGGCTTACACGCAAATGTTTCCCGTCATGGCAATGTGAGGACAGCGATGGGGCTTGCACATTACGGCTACAACGGCGATCTTCCGCAGATGTCAGCTTGCTGATTTTCATCGGAAATGTCGTCCTTACCCCGCTAGCCGTTCGGATAGGCCGTGCGCGCAGTTTTGGCAGCAGTTCCTTCTTGTACTCGTCCGGAATCGCACTGATGATATCGACTAAGCGGGGGACCCCACCGAACCCGTACTTCTTGCTCATTTGCGTCCGAAGCTGGTTCAGGGAGACCGTCTTACTCGCGTCATGGGCCTTGATGAGCTCTGCGGCAATCCCTGAGGTGACGCGCAGCAAGATCTCTGCCTGCGAGGGGCCTGTACGAGGGAATATGAGTCGTCGAAGACCGCATACATTGATCCCAAGACGTACCCTCCACCCGGGTTTTTTGTACCATCGCAAATGAGCGCAGAGTCCAACTTATACTCTTTGGACTCCTGCAGACCACAGAACACGTAGCAGCAGCAGCAGCAGCAGCAGCAGCAGCAGCAGCAGCAAAGAATTGGTTCAGTGAGTGGGCAGATGAACGTTGGGAGCAATGAACCGGTGTCCTGTCCTGGTCCAGCCACAACGGAGACCGCGCCGGGGCTCGCCCGCCAGAGGCGCATCCTCGTCTCTGGTGAGTCCGTCCTCACGATACCCCACCACCACCACCACAACCGGTGCACGCACGTCCACCTTCGTCTTCCCTCCCCACCGGTTGCATGCACTTCTAGGCCTACTCCGAATTCTGCTCATGCTTGTCAATGCCCCCGCCTACGTCCGTCGATGCCTGGCTTGCTTCACGTCGCTTCGGAGTCGTCATAGACGCAGGCTCGTCTGGTTCGCGCCTCCAGATCTATAGCTGGAAGGATGCGCGCACCGTGCGCATGGAGCAGGGCGCAGATGCTCTTCGCAATCTCCCCCAGGTCCGGAAAGGGACGGAGAAAGGGGAGGAATGGTCCGTCAAGGTTGAACCGGGTGAGTGCTCTGTCCCGTGATGCTTCAATGCACTTGCTCAGCCAACGCTTCTGCGCAGGACTGTCCACGTTCGCGGATAACACGGAAGGCGTCCCCACATATCTCGCGCCTTTGCTCGAGCACGCGAGGTCTCACATTCCCCCCTCGATGCAACCCGAGACGCCCCTCTTCCTCCTGGCTACTGCCGGCATGCGTCTTCTGTCTTCAGAGAAGCAGGCAGAAGTTCTCCAGTCAACATGCGACTTTTTGAGGCTTCACTCGCACTTCAAGATCGAGAGTCCCTCAAGCGTTGGTCCCTGTGGCTCCAGCGTTCGTATCATCACCGGCGAAGAGGAGGGCTTGTTTGGGTGGATAGCAGTAAACTACCTCATGGACGGTTTCGGCGGGCCGAACGACAATCCCCTCACGTATGGTTTTCTGGACATGGGCGGTGCGTCTACGCAAATTGCGTTCGAGCCGAGCAAGGAGGAGCAGACGCGGGCACAAAACCTCATGGACGTCCGGTTACGACTGCTAAATGGCAACGACATTCAGCACAAAGTCTTTGTTACGACATGGCTGGGATATGGGACGAACCAGGCCCGAGAGCGCTATGTGGCCAAGCTCATCAACGACTACGAAGCGAACCGCGACGCGTCCAACGCACCAGAATATATCGAAGACCCATGTCTTCCGAAGGACCTCACTCTCACAAACACTCCCCTCCAGCCAGACGGTGCCTCCACCCATTCAAAAAGACCACACAAGTTCATTGGTACTGGGAACTGGGAACAATGTCTATCGAAGTCGCATCCACTTCTGAACAAGGATGCGCCTTGCCCTGACTCACATTGTCTCTTCAACGGTGTATACGTCCCGCCCATCGACTTCAGCGCGTCCCACTTCATCGGTGTATCAGAATATTGGTACTCAACGGAGCAGAGCTTTCGATTAGGCGGAGCGTACGATGTCGTGCAATACGAGCGTGCCGCGTCGGACTTCTGCGCACAAGACTGGACACACATACTAGAGGAACACACCAACGCGCGAAATAAGGGTCACTTAGGCGGCGACGGTGAGGTAGAGCAAGACGGCGTCATTGTCGAGACAGGAAAATGGGGCCCGGACGTCGAGATTCCACGGCTACAGCTACAGTGTTTCAAGGCGGCTTGGATCGTCAACGTACTCCACGAAGGCATCGGCATGCCGCGTATCGTCGACGCTGGCGGAAACGGCACCACGTCCGGTGACAAAGTCGCAGCCCAGGCACAGAACAAGGGTCTCGGGCGGCCGTCCTTCCAATCGATGGACACTGTTGGAGACATTGCTATTTCCTGGACGCTCGGGAAGATGGTCCTCGAGGCTAGTCGAGAAGTGGCTCCAGCGTCCGCCCTGGCGCGCCCGATAGTTGACCCTATCGACGACATCCCGGACCTGGCTTCGTCTCCCGTCAAGCCGATCCGCCCGTTCCTGGACTTCGACGCCGTCGAAGACAAGATCATTCACCACCTACCCCACTCCTTCACCCGACACTCGCTCGGCTTCTCCCCGGTCGGCTTCGTCTTCTACCTCTCCGTCTGCGCCTTCTGCGTCGCGACATTCTGGCGCATGCGCCACCGCATCCGGAGCACCGTCCGGCGGTTCGTCTCCAAGCGTGACCGCCCGTCCATCGCCGAGGGTTACATGCTGGAGGAGGGCCTCGCCCTCGCCAGCTCCCGCCCCGCCTCCCCGCGCCATTCCGCAATCTTTCCCCCGTCCATCCAGCGAATCGCCTCCTCGCTCAGCGCTCGCACCGGCCGGCCGTCGCCGCTCTCCGTCGGGCGCGACGCCCCTCGCCGCCCGGGGCAGCACTCCCCCGGGCTCGTCACCCGCTCGTACTCGTACCCCACCATGAAGAGCAGCGGCAGCGGCGGGAACGGGAACGCTGCGCTCGCCGCGCCCGACGAGCCGAACGGGACTGCGACGGCGTACGTGCCGAGCTCGCCGCGGCTGCCGGACGGGACGATGATGTCGAACGGGAGCTTGTCCTCGCTCCAGTCGCGCTCCCGCAACTCATCCCACATCAGTCTGTCCTCGCTCGCGCCGCGGCAGGCCGTCGGACGGACCGGGCTCGGTGCCGCGTACCACGCGCCTGCGGCGTCGTATTACGACGAGTGATTCAGACTCGGACGGATTGTTTAGTGGGGTGGCGGTAGCACTGTACGGGGGCAAGCAGCAGGCAAACATGTGACTGGGTTGCGTACTTTATTAGTTCACGGACCGCTCAGCTCCACTTATAGGAATATGTCAGGATGTAGAGTACGCCCGCGTGTTTAAAATGTCCCGTAATCGAACCGCTTCTCGTCTCCCGAAACCCTCCCTCTCGCATTTCCACCGCGGCCCGCCCCGGACGAACGCTGTGTGGTTTGGACGCGCGCAGGACGTGCGAGCACACGCCCAGCTGGCGGATTAAGTTCAGCCCTACTCCACTAGTATTCATCGGGCTCGCAGATAACGGCGAACGTACGACCGCACGGACGCACCACCCTGAACGCACCCCGCGGCCCCATGTGTCCTAGCAACGGCCATGGCGGTGGCGTGAGCCTGTTGGTTCTTGAAGGTGCATGTCGTAGACGTAGGCGACGGCGCGCGATAAGCCCACGGATGGCAGGGGCGCGGCTGGGCGCGGTGCACAGGACGGAAGGGGCGCAGGCACACCCTGGGGAGCATATGGTGCACGAAGCCGAACGGGCCCTGAGCGTGGCGGACGTGAGAGCGTGGCGGACGGGTGCGCTTGCGGATCTGGCGTGCACCGCGTGCGCGAACGGGGGCGGGGCGGGGGGTGGGCGGTCCCGGGATGTGGGACGCAGCTGGGGAGCTGGCGGGGGTAAGGGGCCGGAGACCATGGCGCAAATCGCGCGCACGGCTGTTGGCAGTGCAGGTCTCGACGAGCTTCAGCGACAGGATGCAGGGCTGTGGGAGGAGGGTGACCATAAAAGGGTTTCGGGCGCACGGGGCGGGACACTGGTTGGAGCTATACTCGTCTTGGAGGAGTGGGATGCGGGGTTGGTCGACTGTACGGACCGCGTCGAGGTCCGCACGGGCGTCCGTGCGGTGTGCATCCGAGGGCGGATCTGAGTGCAAGTGTTGCTGATGACGCAACGCCGAGGGATGCATCTCGAGCAAACCGGGATGCCCGAGGCAGGGTGCGCGGACCGACGGCGCACACACGACGTGTCGTAACGCGAAGCCGATATCCGCGCAGCGTGGGCAGATCTCAGCCCCGAGTCGCGTAGCCGCCAAAGTTCGGGGACAGGCTCCGGATAGCCTCTGACTGCGCAGGGATCCCTTGCTTGGAGATATCAAGACAATCGCGCAAATAGCGGGCGAGTGACGCTGCGAGGGCTGCGAACGACCGCCATATATCAGCGCAACAACATTCGTAACAAGCATAGAGCATGGGTGAATAGCAATGTGCATCCAATACGTTCGAAAACTTCGGGATCCAAGTCTGGGCATGCCGTCACATGCCTCTTCTGCGTCCACGCTTCCCCCGCACAAACAGGTGCCTCGCTAGCAACGATCTGGAGGTAAGTTACCGACCCCTGCGTTGAAATGGTTCAGAGCTTACCGTCCATCGTTCCCTCAGACCCGCCGCCGCGTGCGTCCCCGCGTGCCGGCATCACCTCCCTTCGCCCTCGCCTTCCCCTTTGCAGTTGACTTTCCGGACGGGAGCATTGTCTTCTCCTTCGCCTGACGCAGACGAATGACATCGTGCACCCAGTTCGACTTCAGGCTCTCTTCCATCGCCACGGCATGGAGCCGCTGTTCCTCTTCAGGGGAGAGCAGTCCCATGACAGTGCGTTGCCCCGTGCGCCAAAGAAGTATCTGCAAGATTGCTTCTTGCAACAGAATGTTGTTGCAATACTGCACAGGCTTTCAGGTAAGAAAGAGAGCACTCCAAACCGGATTGGATATTTTTCTAACCGTTATCTTTTCGACCGGGTCGAGGTCGCTGAAAGTCATCTTCGGTGGCGCCCGTTCGGGAATCCCTTCTGTGGCTTGACCGTTGGTACCGGTCTCGGCCGTCAGCTTCTCAGGTTGTATGGCAGCCTGGGAGATAAGTCAAATCACAGCCGCACATCACGCTGAGCCCAGTGAACCCACCTCCGACGGTTCTCCCTCCGCCGCCGTGAGATTTCCATTCGCAGTGTTCTGCGAAGCCATTCTCTGCGCCACGCAATTCAGACACCGGTCAGAAAGATGAATGGGTGTCCTCACCTGGTGCGAGGTGTCCAACTTTGGCGATGGATGCTGCTCTTCCTGGAGTGCGACCATCGGCAACTCGAACTCTGTCCGGTGCGAGAGGAAAAAACTTACATCGCTCTCAATCTCTGTGAGAATCGTAGACGGCGGCGGTGCGTCAACGTCAGACATTGCCTGTATTGAGAAACACCGGTCAGTCACGTCACAGGCCGCTGACAGCCAAGGTCGCCGTACCTCGCCGTCCCCTGCTGAGAGCTCTGATGTTTGGCTGAGTACGCTCGTGTCCGAGTCCTGCGCCTGTCTGGGCCGTCAACGGTTTCCTCGAACCTTATGTGGACTGTGACACTCACGCGCGGTATCCTCTTCTTTCCGCGTCCAGAACCGCGTCCAGTGGTCGGCTTGTTCGGCAGGTACAACAGCGACTGGGGATAGTCCACCGGCAGTCCGAATGCCTGACGCCACTCTCGTCTTCGTGCCCACGAACGTATGTGATAAGCGAGCTCTTCTTTGTCCCGCGCCCCCAGACTTCCACGGAGAGGAACCTGATCGAGCACCCGTTGCCGGGCCCCACTCCCTCTCATGAAGTCGTCAGAGCGTCGTAGGGCGGGTCCGTACTTGCGGTCCATGATGCCGGCTAGAATTGGCTTGACGTATTCGAACTCCTCGTGAATCTCGAGCTCATACTGGAACTCTTCTGGTCGAGGCGCGGGGAGCAGAGGTACAGGACTAGATGCACGCAAGCTCCGTTCATCGTCCGGCCTGAAAGGGGCGCTGAAGTTCTCCATGCCTTCCAGTTCCTCCAACTCGTCTTTATCCGGGTCCAAGCCGTAGTTTCCCGTCGTGTCGCCAATCTGCGGGCGTATGAGGTCAGACTCAGAGGACGATGCAGGGCACGTTTACGTACAAATACGGTCGAAAATTCATCGTCAGTAGTCGTATAGAACCAGTCCGCTTCGATCGTCTTGATGCTCCCATCGAAAAACAACACTTTGTACTTTGGCCTCTGGTTCGGTTTCTTGGGTTTCATGTACTCAAGGAGCTTAGCCGGCCAGTACTGCGTTCGCTTCTTGCCCTCCTTCGCCAGTACAAGCTCCCCAGGTAGTTCCAGCAACGGGTCTGCGGATGGTGCTCGCCAGCGGCGCTCGGGGATAGATCCAAAGTCAAACAAGGCTTGTTCAACCTCTTCCAGCTCCGTAGACTCCTTCCCCTTGCTACCGGATGAGGACGATTCGGCGTAATAAGAGTGAGGATCTCCGCCATTCTCCTGACGTTCGTACTCTTGAACCATTCGGTCACGGGCTTCTCGCCACGACTCTTCCATGTCCAGTTTACGCTTCTTTCGTGGAGACGCTTGGGAGGGATCGCTACGCACGGTCCTGTAATTGTTCGTGTTGAAGCGGATGCGACCGTCAAGTGCCATAGGGCGTACGTTGGACACAGAAGGGCTGGGGACGTTCAACCGTCGCTCCCCTGATGCACCCATATGTCCCGGCGGATTTCCAAACAGCACGACGCGCATGGCTGGTTGCGGCAAGTCTATCTACGGGGAGAGCAACGAGGTTAGTGAGGGCAAGAAGACGCACGTCGGGTCTCAAAAACCTTGGCCGGCCACCACACGAGGTCCTCGTTGCTTCCCTTCCCTTCATCCGCCAGACGGCTCTCCATGTCAAGGCACACCCAGACCAGCTTCCCGATGCCTCTATCATCCTCGCTTTCCTCGTCCGTAGAGTCCAGCGGCGCGAAGTAGCTGTCGATGGATTCCGTGAGGCTCACGTTCTTGGGTTTGGAAGGCGCGGGGTCGGGGGTGTGCGCTTTTGCTTGGACGCGCATGAACTGTCGCGCAAGGCGCGGGGCGATGTTGGATGGAGCAGGAAAGATAGGTTTAGGGCGTACTTCGGCGGGCGACGTGAGCGGAGTGAGGCTGCTCTCTTTTCCGGAGAGCGACGACGACGGAGAGCGCGGCCGCTTGTTGCCCTTGTTGCCTGGTTGTTGTTGATACCCGTCCTTTTCCTCCTCCGCGCGGGCGCCGAGCGTGGGGGTTGACGAGCCGCCTTCCGCGTTGGACGATGAGGAAGGCGATCTCGCGCGCCCCACCCGCTTGCCTTGTCCTATAATTCTTCCCCCACGCCCGCGACGTCTTCCTCCGCGGGGCTTGGTCGGAGTGGTCTCCGCACGCGCCCTCACATGGGACTTCGTGCGTGATGAACTTGCGTCTGAGCCCGGAGAGGGTCAGAAAAGGTGCCACAGAGGCCCGCAGTCAACGCTGCGTGTGCGACAGATAACGCGCAGGAGTCAAAATGGTGGGACGCTTACCATTTGTGCGTCGCCTCCTAGCGCCTTCGGCCTCCACCGACGGCGCAACTTGAGGCTCCTGAGGGGGCTCAACGGTAGGCTGAGAGTCGGACTTTGACGGCGCGCGTAGGGACATGGGTACAGCGAGAGCGCGAGGGGTGCAGGAGGTGGGTATATGCGCGGAGGAAAGATGATGGCGGATGGAAAGAGAGGAGCGGGCGCACCGGAACGGGTGCGTGTCAGACGCGACGCGAATGGTCACGCTGTGACCACTGACGTCTTCGAATTCTTCTCCCCGACTGGCTTGTCCTTGCTCTGCCACCACCACTGCCACCAAGACCGTCTCTCTTATGCCACCATGTTCATGCGCCCCGAGGTCCGCGCATATCTCCTCCGTTGCTTGTGCAAGTGAGCGGCATTCATAAACAGTCTGCATAGGAACGGTAGCTTTGTGGCGTTGGCGTTATTGGTGACGGACCCCAGTGAGTACGACTCTACGGTCACAAGGAGATCAAATACCATGCTCGGCATCATTTTTCTCTCGCAATCCCTTGGTGAGCACCCAGACCTCGCATGTTGTATTGCGAAAGCCTTTGTGACCGAGCAATGAATTTTTGCCATGGTTTGTACTCTGAATCGATGGCAATCTCTTGACGTTTGCATCGCATTTTCCAAAGGATTTTGCATGCTTTTACATCGCACAATACAAACCTCCATGGCGCTCACGCTATCAGGCTTGAAAGCGCTCCAGTCTCCACGGCAATCGATTTCATGACGTTTACCAGTATATATCTTCCAGGCCGAATTGACTAACAACTCCTCCGTTTACATCAGACCGATAATGAACAATACTACAAACGCCATTAACACAATGTCTCGGGACCGGCATGGATGGAGACCACCGGATAGTCTCGTGGTCTCAACATAGTCGGCAGGCACCGTACGCGTGGATATGAACTCTCAGGTACTGTTCTTGTAATAGCCCACGCACGTCCGTGGGAGAGAGGCACAGGAAGGGCGAAGCTGCGGGACACAGTTCTGTTCCTCTCGACCACATTAATATCCGCGCGGACGTTGGCCCGGGCACTATCGAAACAAACATAGATGGGAGCTACGACCCCCGACGAGGTCCACCTTCAAGGATCTAAGCTCAAGATGTAAGACTGTAGACGTAAGACGTGCCGTGCCGTGTGGGGGTGCTCACGGCAGAGCAAGTACCTTTCAACACGCCAAACATGGTGACTCTAGAAGAGCCTCGTACCGGGGCCATTCGAACTCAAGTGCACTGCCGAACCACTGCCGCTGTGAACACGCACGACACAATTGGAGTGGTGACGATAAAAGAAGATGGAACGACGTCATTAACATGTGCACAAGGTGAGTTTTGACAAAAGCAAATCATCCCAAAGAACTACCTTCCAAAAACAAACCAAATCCCTGAGCCTTCCGATTTACTACAACACCACTATGCGCGACTCGACCAGTCCAGGGAGGGAGTTGGAGTCGAAGTGGGGTTTGCGCGGGGCTGCTCGTGGGGAGGGTCAGAAACGCTGTCGTGTTCCCCTGAACCTCGAACCGAACCGCGACCTCAGTGAAGACCGTGCTCTGCGGCATGTTCCGACGGCGCAGGAAGCCGTGGTGTTGTTGTATATGAGGTGTGTTTTAGATGGGTTTTTGTTGAGTGTTGTTGTAATTTTTGAGTGAGTGGAGAAGTAGGAGAGGGGCCTGGGGACTCACTTATGGACTCGTGGAGGAGAGTGTTGGACTTGACGACGCCACTGGTGGCGGCGCCGGGCGGTGAGTCGTCAGTATTCGCGCCCACAACGGCGAATGGCACGAAGGTGTCGACCACTCCCAGAATATAGTGAGATTGACACGACGGCGGGTGCAGCGGCGGCTACATAGAGCGACGTGTAGTATAGCGTTGAATGTCCCGCTCAGCTCCAATTGTTGCCCACCAGCAAGTGCACGGCAAGCGCGGCGGCGGCGAAGGACTTCATTTTTGAGAACGTAAAAAGATTTGTTCAAGGAAAAGGGACCGTCGTCTCGACACCCCCATGATTTCACACCACTGTCTGCGATAGTTGTACGCGGTCCTGCAACTCTTTCGCTCGGCCGCCTCCCCGAGCGCACGCGTCGCCTCGGCAATCATTCTCAACCTCATAGCTGTCAGTTGTGAGTCAATCAACTGCATGATCATCGACAACGTTGTCCTCCGAACGCGCCTCGCGCCTCGAAGCATGATCGGTCGGAAGTCAGTCAACACCAAAGGCTCAAAGAGACAGCGGCGATCTTCCTATTCGACCTCGCGATGTCCAGTCCAACACAGCACGTCTGCGAAACCCACGTATGAACCTCAGCTGAACCCCCGACATATCGCTAGACCAACAAAACGCCTTCAAAGAGACAGGAACGACACCAAGCCGGCTCCCACAAGCGCAAGCGCAACCGAAGCCTCGCGCCCACCCACCCCGTTGTCCTTCCCGGTCGGCTTCGCAGTGGACCCGGTGCTCGTGGTGCCGGTGCTCGACGCACCGGAGGACGCATGCGAGCCAGCGGTCGCCGACGCCGGACTGCCCGTGGTCGACGCCCCGGTCGTGGCGGCGGCGGCGGTCGGGTTGCCCTGGACGATGAACTCGGACGCGGTCTCGGTGACAATGACGCCGGTCTGGACGTCGCCACCCTCGACGGAGGCGTTAACGGTGCAGACGGCGACGCCGTTCGCGATAGCGCAGTCCTCGGAGAGCGAGATCCCGATGGTGGGGTTGTTGTAGACGAGGTGCGCGTCGGTGGCGTCCGCGACGAGCGTCGCTGTGCATGCATGTCAGCGGAGGCGCGAGGGTGTATGCGATCGAGCAGAGCGAACCGTCGCTTACCAGAGCCAATGATGCCGGGCTCGTCCTCAAAGGAGCCGCTAGTCACGCCGGGACCGATGCGCCAGGTGGTGTGGCCGTCGGCGGCGATGCCCTCAATGTCGGCGGTGATCTGCTGGGGGTCGAAGCCCGGGATGTAGAGAGAGGTAGACTGAGCAGCGGCAACTGAAAGTGGGAGGGTTGGCGCTTCGTCTTTCGACTCTAAATCAAGGAAACGCAGAGCACTGACCGGAAAAGCAGAGCGCAAGCGCGCTAGCAGCAACAGTTGCTTTCATTTTGTGAAAGCGGAATCTTAAATGAGAAAGAGAGGGTCTGAGGGAGACGTCGTGGGGGATTGGAGGGGGGCGGAGAGGGTCTTAAGACCAAACGGATGCAATCAGGGTCATGTTTGATGACCGAACGGAGAAATGATCGGACGTGCCTCCGCACGCGAATTTTATGGATCGTGAATGCGAATACACGAAAGCATTAGGCTTGTCGTTCAGGATGCGGTCTGGACGCCGAAGAAATTTACGCCTGCAATACCCAACATGTCCAGGCGGAAACGCAGCGCACCTTTCCGATATTTTCTGTCCGCCGTGTACCTATACAATGCGTGGCATAGGTCAGAGCGAGGGAGCCAGATCTAACGGGGAAAGGCCAGGCTGCAGAGGCTGGTGCTCGGAAATCGACACTCACACCTAACCCGAGACACGCCGGGCTTTGTCACAGGGACTCACCCGACAAGGCCCCACGTGGCTGTCCGCCAGGCACCTCGATCGGCGGCCCCGCCACTGCCGGGCAGTGCGCCCCGTGCACTGGCTTCAACATGTTTAATCCGGGGTCACCAACTGGTGACATGAACACCTCTACTCTGTGCTAAAGACGCACATCCTATCACATACGCATCCACCCCCGCATCTCATTGGGAAGCCAAACGACGCTTAAGGGACGATAGCCCCAACATCACGCGCCGAGTTTAATGTTCCGAACACTTGCCTCGACGCTCGGAGTCGACGGCCCACCACGTTGGGATTGATGTCTTCTCCCCTCAAAATAAATGTCTACACGACCCCACATAGGCTCGAGACCACCAGCATAAATAGTTCATGCTACATCCTCATACCGGATCAACGACGGAGGTCAACGCGGGCCGCTAGCGCGGTGACGGGCCCCGATGTAAAGCGCCTACGACTTATAAGTCGCTAGAAGAGACCCGGCGTCATCAACCCAGGAGGTCCACACAGCCCAGAAGTGATTCGAGAACCAGGGGAGGCGGCCCTCGAGGCCACTTGGGGCTCCCGGTCGCCACCGTGACGCGGCAAAAGCTTAAACGGCTATCGGCGTTCGCGGTCGCGATCTCCTTCCAAGCGCAACCACTTGGCACGCACGCTTTCGTAAAGGACTTCTGAAGCCTATGAGACTCCAGGGTGTTCCGCGCGTTATCGCTCTGCACTATTCGTTTTGTTGACCCGAAGTGAGTCACATGGAGATTCGCACGGCTTCCCACCGCCGTACTCCGTACTCACCTTCGAGAAGACACACGGTAATATACACAGGAAAAGGGTCCACAGTGCACACAGCCGCACGGCCTATCAGAGAAGGCACATAACTACACTGTGCAGTGCGCTGTGGCTGTATAGGACAAGACCAGGTCGCGCGGGACCGTGGACGCGCCAAGCCCTGCGTGCCCCGGGTCCGCGGCCTGGAATAGACGGGCCCAAATGGGACATATGTGGTTCGAGGTTTTGGTGGAACGAAGGGGATGTGGCCAGACGCGTGGCCAGGGACGCAGCTGTGGGCCGGTCCAGAGGGTAACGGTCGTAGGGCTACATGTGTGCCACTCCCAAATCATTTCGCATTATGCACGGATATCACCTTGGGTACCGGGCCTCACATATGTTTGCACGATGCAATAATCGAGAGATGGGAAGAGAGAGAGATATCTAGTCAGGGCAAGAAAAACGATCGGAAGGCAAAAGACACCGCTAGCAAGGACCGGGCGAGAGCTGGGGAGGGAGTAGCGAGGAACGACATGAGACAACAGATCCAGCCGTACATACGACACTAACATACAAGTCCATATTTATGTAGATGCAACTTCAACGTAAGATCGACCCCGGAGCGTATCATACCACACCTATACAGCATATACAACACTACCCACGGCATGGCGCGGGAGGCATGTCACAGACCCATCCACGAGGAGAAGAAGCGAGGTTACGCAGGGCGCGGGGCGCGGGGAGCGGGGGAGCGTGGAGGATGGTGGAGAGGATTCCAAGAGTCTGTCGCATGCGATATGCACGCACCCGCGCGGATGCGACGGGCGCGTGCTCCCAGGGTCCAGCGCCGCGCACCACATGATGGATGGGATGTGCGACGCGGGCACATTTCGGGCTGTCTACGAGGAAGCGCGTCGAACGGAAGCGCGACGTGCGCCGAATGCGGAATCGGTCTCACGCGCCGACGCCGACGCCGATGGGCGACGTGAGCTGTTGACCCTCCATCTGCACGTCACCGCCGTCGTGGTGCGCGTTCGCGTTGCGGACGGGCGACGTCGCGCCGGATGGGAGCGGCGACATCCACATGCCAGGGGTGATGAATCCGCTGCCACCGGCGCCGTAAACGAAGCCGCCGCTGAGGCTCTCCATCGTGTTCGATGAGCCTGAGGTGACACGTCAACGTCATGCGCAGTGTACACGGGAGTGAAAGGACATACCCGGTACGAGCACGCTGTCCCAGAAGTCAGCGCTGAGGATGCTGTCCATAGAGAGCATGTTCATCTCCGCGTTTTGTGGGTGCGGCGCCATCGTCGGTGGGAAGGTAGACATGTCCGCGACGGGACCCATTTCGCTGGTGTACGAGAAGGCTTCGAGCAGGTCCGCACCGAGGGAGTTGACCTGCCGCGGTGCCTGTGCGAAGGATGGAGCTAACGGGTCGGCGGAGGAACTTGCGGTAGTGCCGTCGGCCGTGTGCTCTGTGCTGTTGACTGAAGCGGTGTCCGTCCGGGCGCTGACGAGGGCGCGAAGGAAGCAGCTGTACAGCGCAGGCGTGTGCATAGGGCTGACGGCGATCTGATCGAAGGTGTTGGCAACCTGGGTGACAATGGCAATCGTCTTTTGCTCGTGGTTCAAAAACGCCTGGAACTCCGGGCGGATGAGCTGTAAAAGGGGTGCATCAGAACTGCAGGCTGAAGAGACGACATGTTACGAACTTTCAATAGACTGAGCACAGCGTATGAGCCCATAACGAAGTGCGAATCAGGCGCATATCTGAACCATCCCGACGGGCCCAGCTCCTCTGCCATGACGGTGGCACAGCTGACTGCCGACGAGTGGCAGCGCGCAAAGAAGTGGCCGATGTCGACGGCAGAGCGCTCGAGCGCGTTTTGAAGTCCGAACGCGTTGATAGTGAGCATCGCGTAATGGAAGTAGAACCCGGCCATCGCCTTCCGGAAGCGGGCCACGTTCTCGCTTAGGCCTGGCGGAGCAAGCGGGGCGATATCCATGGTTAGACCGGCTGGAGATGAGGCGCTCGAGCCGGGCGGCATACTAGAAGTAATCCGCGTGTGGAGCCACTCATGCTGCCAGGCGAGCAGCTGCGTCTCCATGGTCTTGATCACCAGTAGGAAGTCGCAGTCAATCTGAAGGCCTGACGAGTTGGTGGTGCCGAGTAGAGCAAGTCGAGGCTGCGGGTTAAGATACGTTGCAAGTCCTGTGTTCCGTGGAATGCGCACAACGTCCGCCGTTAAAAGTCAGCGTCGGCGTCTAGGGGCGTGGGTCCACCGTCGCTTGTAGGGCGGGCCCGAAGTTAAGCCACGTACCGCGTAAGCCGCAAGCGCGCCATCGCAGGGAATAGATCCCGGCAAGCGAGCCCATTGCGAGGCGTTCCGGATCATGTAACTATGTTCAAGCAATCAAGGACGAAATCTCGGTAAGTGTGTTGGGGATCAAGTAGCCGTGTCACGTACTCTTCCTTGATCGAGTATGGCTTGCCCATCTGCGCACTAAATGAGCGGTCGAGGCAGAAGCAGATGATCCATGTTCGTCCCGGTTCCGCACTTCACGGTCGCGGGCGCGGCCCGCGTCCGTGTCGGGACTGGGCCCTGTTGACCGTCGATGAAGGTTGAGGTCGGTTGCCATCCTGCACAAGTACGATATTGTCAATGTGGCGTGAACAGGGAAAGGGAATCCAGGTAGACGCGTGACCCCGACCGCATGCTCACAATGATCGATGGATCATGCGAACCGCCGCATAAAAACCAAGGCCCGAGAAGAGTGAAGGACAGAAATGGCCACACACCTTATCGCCATCCCGAGGAGCAACCATGTCTGGTCCTGCTCATAGCGCTGCACGGGGCCGCTTCCCCACAGCACGTTGATGAGGTAAGCCTGGACGATTTCGACAGACTTGTACCCGCGCGCGGGTACCTGGAATGCCAAGGTCCTCGCGAGTTCCGACAGCTTGGGGTGAAGGTCCTCCCGAGCTTCGTAGAATCGCGAAGCCACCGCGCATACTATCGGGCACACACGCATCAGCGGAGAGTCTAGAGAGATACCGCCGATCGACCACTCACTGGAGGTCAGGAGGAAGGGCGACCGTGAGCAGACTAGAGACGGCGTATGAAATTCAGGGTCGAGGAACGGTGCTTGTACCTACGTCCGTGGGTAAGCAGGGGAATATTCGGGGACACTCATGAAAGCTTACATTCATGTGGTCGAAGTAACTACAATAGCAAGGACCCAATTGAGTTGTCAGCATACAGTCACATTGGGACACGTGTATTGGCGGTAAACCCATGAGAACGAGTACGCACATTTTGAACAGTGCAACAACCTCTTCCGTGGATACGAAGCTCAGCATTTCAGGCTGTATTTGCCGCTCGATGTAGAGCCTCCGCAAAGGCAAAATCGTCATAGGGCCTGCCAATACGTCACCTTAGCTGAGTCCCAGTTGTATGGACAATTCACTCACCAGGTTTGAAGTAAACATCACTGGCGACGCCCACTCTGGCAGAATCATCCGCACCCTCAGCCAAGGCGTTGGACTTGGCTTGTGCACGGCGGTTGGCCAAGCTCGCTTCAGCCAGCAGACCCAGCGGATTGAGCGCGTTGTCGGGTAGGGAGTGCATCTTCGGCGAGGGTGGGGCATGCGACGTCGACGCATGTTGAGGGGCATGGTGTTGAACCTGCTGCTCCAGAGACGGTGAAGGAGAAGGCGAGTTCAGCAGAGCGTGCATGGTTTGGGATTGCACACTCGGCGAGGGCGATCGGGACATGATGCCCGCAGCCAGCGACGGGTTACCGAGCGATCGAAGGACGGTGTCCAAAGTCCGCTCCATCTTCCTTAATGAGCGTGTCAAAATCTCGTGTTTCCTACGGAAACTGTCAGTATCTGACCGCGGCGGGGAATAGGATGCGCACTGACTTGGTGGAGCGCTTGCCGCGGTTGGACTCCTCGAAGATGCACTCGTGATTGCCTTGCTGACAGCGCTTGCAGGGTGGGCCGTTCTCTGCATTGACGCACTTCATCTTCAGGCGGCGGCAGACGGTGCAAGCTCTGCCGACGCGTCGGGGTGACGCGTTAGCGGGCCGGAGGGGAGCAAGACGCGCAAAATGAATGCGTACCGAGAGCCACGGGTAGGCTTCGCCTTGGGCTCATCGCCCTTCTCCGTGCTCGGACTTTGGGCTTCGTCATCATCTTGACGGGGGCGTTTGTTGCGACCGTCGTTAGTCATGCTGGCTGAAGAAGCCGGCCTCTTGCCGTTGGCGTTTGAGCTGAAGGAGATGGTGTCATTCGGCGGGGTGCCGATAGTCTCGGAGCCGTGGGACGAGGGGGAGGAGAGGGAGGCGGAGAGAGTGAGATGAGGTGGAGGCATGTGTTGGTGTTGCTGGTAGGAGCCGTAGTACTGGGGCTGGTAGAGCGCCAGGGCGGGATCTATGGGGACGGGAGGGGAAGGCGGAGGCTGCATTTGGTGTGCCAAAGAGAGCTCGTGTGGGTGGTGAAGGGTGATGGACTGGGCGGGGTAGATGGGCTGCTGGTGGTGGGGGTGGAAGGCGTGCTGCTGTTGGTGGTGGTGAGGATTGTGGTGAGCATGAGGATAGAAGAAGTCAGGGTATTGGGAAGACATGGAGAGAAGAGAGGAGGGGAGAGGAAGGGGGGCGGGAACTGACATTGGGGCACAAGGACTGAAAGCAGCGGGCGGGCGAGCTTAATAGTGGCGGATCGTCCTTGCTTGCGTAGTTCACGTGGAGAGGACGCCGAGGGAGCGGTACGACGGACGATTGGAGATGGGAACGAGGAGAGTCGGGAGAGTGAGAGAGTTGGGAAGAGGACCGGTTGAGGACAGACAGAAAAATTGGTTCGCAAGCGGAGGAGGAGGCTGGCTGTCACGGCCCTGGATGCGGATCGGGCGTGCGCAGGCGGGTGGGGGTGGGAACCCGCGACGAATTCGCGAGCTCGTCCGGACGGTGACGGTGACCGGGCAGCAGTGACGAGACGGGCAGCGGTGACTGGGGAGGATGTGGGGTCGCGCAAGTCGCACAGACGCCCACCCCGGACTGGGACCTGGGGTAGGCGCACGCGTCGCACGGCCGATCCCGCCGTCCGATCTCCCTCCCCCGCCCTTATCGCCTCCGGCCCGCTGCCCCAGCCTGCGCCCGCATCCTCGACAATGACAAGCGTCCGCGATGAGCGCGCACCCGGTCACGACGGCGGCGGGGCCGAGCGCGGCGGCGACCTGCGTTGGGCACTGCCCTCAAGTCTGTCCCCGCCTGGGGTCACGCCGCATTGAATTTGAGACCCGCCCGCATATGGCGTCGTCGTTCGCACCACCAGCGCGCCCTCTCAGGAACACCCATCCCCACCTCCCCCAACAGGCTCCTCGCGCATTCCAGCGTAGTCTCGGTCTCGGTCACATCGCCCTCGTTTCTCAAGCTAGTCGCACGCGCGCTCGTCATGCCATCATCCTCTCACAAGCCGTCCACTCCCTTCGAGAAAGGCAATCAACCGCCGTCCGCCCTTCGCTCTCCAACTCTTCTCCGCCGCGTCAACATGCCCCAATCCCGCCCCCGCTTGCTCCTTGTTATCATTCGCGTCGCCATCGCCTCTCGCTTTCTTCACCTCTGCTCCGGTCCGAGTGCTCTCCATCCTCTTCGTTCCCATGTCTGTCGCTTCAGCCCATGCTTATCTGATGCGAATTCCGTTCCTACCCTCTTTCCTGCAGTTGCGCAATCGACTTGCATGAATCGCGCGTCTTCCTTGCGTAATACGCTTGTCTTCCAATGAAAATACTCGCATCTTTTGGTGCAGCTCTCCATTGTCTGTGGCAGCAGCACCGCGGTGTTTGTCCCAGTTCATCTCGGCGCTGATCTCATCTCAGGTGGAGTCCTCCTCGTGACTCCTCAGCTCAGACTGCAATAAGCCCATGTCCAGGCTTTCTACAGCCTCCGCACATCCACCGCAATCATAGCAACAAACCGACCCCGTGTGCAGTCGCGTCCAGCTCGAACGGACGCACTTGGTCCCCGGCGCGGCCCTGCTGTCCCACGCCGCGTCCCGTCCGCCCGTGATGGTCCGACGACCCGCGCCCTTGGGCAGCCCGAACCAAATCGACATCCATTCGGGGCTCTGTCCACGCTTCCGCCCTCCCGTTCCGCCCGCTTCTCGCACCGAATCTCGACTGACCGCCGCCGCACGCTCGCGCACACTCCCTTCGCCCTCGCCTCCTCCGCGCTCGGCCACGCGCTACCCATCGCCCGTGTACCCGCGCGCGATCGCCCCTCCGCCCGGGCCATTCAGCCACACACTCCCACTCGCCCGGCGCCGTCCCGGGCGATGGGCACCCTCCTCGTCCCGGTGTCTAAACTTGTCCTGCCCAGGCGGCGCCGAGCCTCGCGCGCGCGCGCGCACCCTCCCTCCCTCCCGCAAGGCCCCCGTCGCGATCAGAACACAGCCCACCGCCGCGTCTCTTCTCTGCCACGGCGACGGCGAACGCGGACGCTGCAGCTGCAGCTGCACGCCCCAGTGAGCGAGCGAGCCTGGCGCGCAACGTGCGCGGGGACCACACCCACCCACGGCTCCAAACCGCTCTGGACGCCGCGCGCGCCGCCGCCGCTCCAACCGTCCGCCCGAGGCATGCTCTCACGTCGTCGCACGTCTTCCGAACGGGGCTCCGCGCGCAGGTGCGGGCGAGCGGTGGGGGGCCTGCGGAGCAGCGCTACGCGCGTGCGCGGGCCCAAGCGCACTGGGGTTAACCCCCTTCCTTCCTTCCCTAGTACTCGCCCATCGTGTCATCTCCGGCGGCACCCCCACGCGCCGCCACCGAGCATCCGCCGTGCTGGGGCACCCGCTCGCCTGGGCGGACGTCCCAGCGGGACGGGCGTGCACCCGCAGATGCACTCGATGGCGAGAAGTGCGAAGTGCGAAGTGTGAGGGGGGGCACAGAGAAGGGCCCCGCTGGGGAGCCCGGCGGCATCGAGACCAGCCCGCATCGCCGGGGCGTCCCCCTCCCTCGTCCCCTCGTCCTCCCCTCCCTCTCCCTCTCCCCCTCCCCTTCGCCCATCGCCCATCGCCCATCACCATCTCAATGGCTGAGAGCGCACGCAAATTGCGCCGCTCCGCTCGCTGGGGGCCGTCCCGCACAGCGGGAACCGTTACGTGAACGCGGGGCCCACGGGGGGCTCTGCGGGCGCGGTCCGCATATAGCCCGCGCTGGGCATACCCAGGTTGGGGAAGCGTTAAGCACGGCGTGTGGTTTACCGGGCGCGACCGGCGCTCCAGCCGGGCGAGCGGGCGGCGGAGGGGGCCCGTTCGCGAGGGCCCGGTGCGGCGGGTGCGTCTTCGACGAGACCCACGGGGGCCCCAGGCGGCGTCACACAGGCTTTCCCAGTCCATGGCGAAGACGAGAAGGGGGCCCAGATCATGAGGAGAAGCGAGAGGGTGATCGGTCCACCCGACCGGGGGAACGGGAGGAGCACGAAGGAGAAGAAGGCGGCGGGGACCAAGCCGTTTGCGACGCTCCGAGTGCGAATGCGTCGCACACGCCGGGCCCACCCTGCGCTCGAGGACGTCATGCACCCGCCGAGCACGCGCGGCGAGCCCACCGCTGTCACGCCCGAGATTCTCGCCCGACGCTGCCCGCAAACGACCGCTGTGGGAGCCCGCGATCCGTCGAGGCCGCTGGGCCCCGGCGACGGCGCGATCGTACCCGTGCCTCCGCGGGCTCTCAGCCGGCCACCCAGCTCGCTCGCGGCGCTGGACGCTCGCCGGCATTCATCTCACACAAATTTCGCGACGAGTCCGGCGGCGCGCCTTCGCGTTCTACTTCGAACGCGCCAGCCGTCCTGCCTCGAATCGCTCCTTCCGGCCTAGCACCCCGCCCGCTGCGCCCTCCCGCCCCTCCCCAGCCGTCCCGCGACCCACACACCGCATCCAAGGCCGCCCCCCAGGCCCCACCGGCGGCCGCGACCGCGCGGGCTTACCGCGGCCGGAGCGGACGCGCTGCATTCCGCTACATTGCACCGGCCCCAGCCTACTAGCCGCGCGCCCCACGGCCGCGACGTCTGGTAGCACGCGGCCCGACCGGCGCCTCCCGCGAAGCCGCGAAGGCGAATCTGGATTCTGGTGATCCAGTCAGCTCACCACTAGCGCCGTGCCTGCCGGCCCCCTTGGGCTTGGCGCAGGGCCCGTTCCTCCGTTGCCGTGGCCAGGTTTCCCGCCGGGAGGGGTCCCGCGTCGACCGCAGACTCCAGAGGGCGGGTCGGGTTCCTCGCGCGCGCGCCCACGCCCGCCTCGGGCTCGCGAGGTCCTTCGCACTCGACACCCCTCGCGCGCACGTGTGGGAGCGCCAGCGTCGGGCAGCGACCGACTGCGCTCTATCACGTCCCGCGGCGGCCCCCCCTTCTCGCGAGTGCCCCGTCGCCCTCAGAGTCAGAAGGCCGAACGTAGACGGCGAACGTGGAACGCGGAACGTCGCGCGCGCGGGGTCGGCGGGGCATCCTGCGCCTCTCCGCCTTCGTCGGTCGGTCACGCGCGCGGGGGACTCTCGTAACGCAGAAGGTGCGCTCCACCGTCCCGACGACCGTCGGGAGGGCGGCTGGCACATCCTGCCAAGCCGGCTGAATGGGCGGCGCCCTCCCCCGCCCGCGCATCCCACGCACTCTGACGTGCGGGAGTGCGCGCGCGCGCGCGAGGGCGGCGGGGCGTCCGGGGACGGCTAAATGAAATGCGACTGCGGGCGACGCGCGAAGGCAAAGGCGAAGGGGGCTCGCAGAAGCCCATCCAGGTCGTCGTCAACGTACACGGTCGCCAGTGCGCGCTCGGCGTTCATCGACGGACGATTGAAAGAAGAGACCGGACTCCCGAGCGCGGCGCGCGGCCCGGACGCCCTCCCGCCCTCCCGCGCCGATCTCGCCCGGCGTTTGCGAGGGGCGTGGGCGTCGTCCGGGACGGGACGCGCGAGCTCGCCGCGGGTCGGGACAAGTGCGCGGTCGAGTTGCCGTGGCGCGGCGTGTGCGCGTCCGGTGGGTGCGTTCCCCGCTGCAGCCCGGCACCGCCACCACAAGAGGAGGGAGCGCGCGGGCCGGGACGGTGGCCCGTGGGGCCTTCTCGGCATCATCAGCTCAGAGATTCTGATCTCCACGGGTTGAGTGCGACTGTGTGGGCGGAGGGCGAAGGGCGTTCGCGAGATGGGGATCATGGAATCAAAGGAGATGTCGCCGCCGATGCGCACATGCGAAGGGCCCGGCGGGGGCGGGCCAGGTGTGGGTTTGGAGATGGGCAAGGTTCCGGCGGGGCGGAGGGGGTGCGCCCGCTCGTGCCGGTTACGTGGGCTCCAGCGACGCGAGAATGGAATAGGGATATTGCATGGTTCCGTCACTGCGGGAAGAAGGTGGAGAAGCGCAGCTCGGCCGCGTCGATCGAACGTCATCAGTCACCTCAGCGACGTTGGAAGGTGTTCTGACGTTTTGGCTTGTGCGTACGATGGAATCCATGACTCGGAGAAAGATCGGTCGTGTTCCTGACCCGGCGTTAGGATGATCAAGAGAGCTCACAAAGGACCTGCCTGGGTAGGCAAGGCGTCGGTGGCATAGGTCGCTGGGACTGCGCATAGCGACAGGTGGTGTCTGCTCATGGACGAGAAAGAATTAATTAAAAGTCAGGTGTCCAGAGAAAGGAATTCATTGCAATGATCCGGTGTTTATTCACTGGCGTTCCTGGCACCCACGCAGGAGTGCAGTCCGAGGACGACCGCGGGCTACTAGTGCAGCTGTGGTGCGTGATGCTAGGACATATGAGATTTGCAGGCAGCACTTGCACGCCACCGGAGGCTTTGTGTGGGAGGAACTCATGTGCGGACGGAGGAAGGGAGAGATTCGTTCTTGGAGACCTACCAAAACCGGACGAGACCCTTGACGGGCGATAGGGACGGTGCACAGCCGTGCGATCACTTTCCCCTTGCTTTCCCCGGCCATTTGTGGGCGTTTCTTTGGCCGGGCGCCTGTGCTCGCGTGGCAGGCTGCGCCGGACGTCTGTCGCCACCTCTGGCGAGTACGCTACGTACGTCGTACGCAACTAGTGTGTACCCGTGGCGTTGCCACGATATGTGCGGGCCTTCGGCCCTTGAGACGCTTCAATCAAATCAAGTGTTCATTTGTATACTCACTACAATAAGTTAATCAAGAGGGCTCAGCCAGATTGAAGTCTATTTGAGCCTGCCCTAAAGTCAGGCAAATAAAATATAATACAGTATCAGTGATACATAAATAAAAGAAGTGAAACTGGAACAGAGTTGTAGACATAGTGATTATAATACATGACTTGCATAGCAATGGAAAGACAGTACAGCACAACACAGTAGCATTGTTACTCTGGTGGAATAACCTCTCGATAGACAATATTGACTGTTGTCATGTCCTCTTTGCCATCTTCAAGCAACACTTTGATTCGTGAAGGTGAAGTGCAGCGAGAAAGAGCGACATAGAGTTGTCCATGGGTGAACACTCCGGTACGCAAATCTAAGCCAACATGTGTCACTGATTGCCCCTGAGCTTTGTTGATTGTCATTGCAAATGCCAATCGCACAGGGAATTGGCGGCGGCGTAGCTTCAAAGGGAGATCTTCCGTGTTAGGCTCAAGAGTAAGCCTCGGAATACATACTTCCCTTCCAGCATGCTCACCACCAAGGATTCTACATAAGAGGACTCGTGGCTGAATCACTATTAACACCAATCGTGTGCCATTGCAAAGCCCATTTCGTGGATCAATATTTCTGAGCAACATTAATGGACAGCCTGGTTTCAATGCAAGATGAGCGAGAGGGAGTCCTGGGACATTTATAGACTGTAAGAACTCAGTTGTATATTGTGCACTCTCATCGTTCTCTACACTGTCTGCAGAGTGTAGAATGCATTGTTCACCTGGGAACTGTCCTAGAATGATGTGGTTTAGGTCATCCACTGAATCATTCTTTGCCGACAATATGGTGCGGTCCAAGAAGTATTGATCAGGCTTGTTAGGGGCATTGACATTAGGATATGTGGAAGAAATAAGGCATTCAACAGTTTGCTGAGGTAAACGCATAGACTCAGGAAGTGTTACGATACTATCAGCAGTGGCATTGGCCCCTTGTCCAACTTGTAGCAGCCATTGTGCAAATTGAGTGCTTTCGGGCGACTGCTCTAAGCGCATGTTTTGAGACAAATGCATCACTTGAACGTGCTCCCATAAATATGATCGGCATAGTGTAGCTCCCACAATCTGAGGTCTTCCCCCTCGTGGAACGACAGGCAGAGTTTGACGAAAGTCGCCTCCAAACAGAACAGTAATCCCTCCAAATGGGCACTGATTGTGAAGCGCACGTTGAAGGGACCGGCTCACAGCTTCAACAGCAAATCGATGCTGCATAGGAACTTCATCCCAAATAATGAGCTTGGTATGACGAAGCATTTCTTGATAGCCATCCTGAAACAATCTATTACAGACAGAGTCATCAAAGCAAGGAATAGGAATGCCAAAACGTGAGTGTGCTGTACGTCCTCCCTCCAAAAGTAAAGCTGCAATACCTGAGGAGGCCACAGTTAGTACAACCGTATTTAAAGCACGCACTGCTGCTGCAATTGTGTTACACAGAAATGTTTTACCACAGCCGCCAGCACTGTGAACAAATATGATCTTTCCCTGATTATTTGTCACAGAGCTCATTACAGTATTGAACACTGTTGTTTGTGCGGCATTGAAGCGCTCACAGTTTGTGGTAACACGTTCTTGTAAAACATTGTGATCATAGTTCAACTCCTCTGCTACTAAGCTATTATTCTGAATGCCAAACCGAGCATCTGGAACAGGCTCAGGTAGCTTGAACAGGTCATATCTCTTTCCACGTTGAATCAGTAATTCTTTGAGCAGAAATAGTCCATAATTGAAGACTTGCTCTGGTGAAGGCTCTGAGAAACCTAGAGTAGTAAGCCTGTGACCCAAATCATCACAAAGGTGTGCCTTAAACCTCTCCCAAAGAGATAAGGGATCAGATGGATGATTCTCAGCCAGAATAACAGTGAACAGCTGGCGCATTGCAGCTCCAGTTCGCATATGTGAGGCTTCCTCTAAGCAATCTTCCCATTCACCATCTGCTTCAAGAAGACCACGTGCCAGGCAAGCAGCCTGAAATGATTCAAAAGATTGACCGTTCACAGTTCTTAGATCTAAATAGCTTGTTGCACCTCGTACAACTGTTAGGAGTAAGCGAAGATAGAACCGATCTCCAGCAGATGGGTGCACTGAGTGTAGCCGTCCAATAGCAAACCCTTCTTTCCTTTTCGTCCATCTATGTGTGTTTTTATTCCACACATAAGCCTCAGGGAAATCTTGATAGAGATAAGTATGAGCTGTAGGGTCGTTCTGATTGGTTGCAAACCACTCTGTAAGCATAGTTCGCTCCACATTTGCACGGTTCAAAACTTGTCCAGCAGTGTCCACTTCAGGGTTGAAATATAACATGTGCTCATTCTCAATATGCACAGGAAGTCTGTACACATGAGGCAGTTCTGCATGCATCGGCCATTCCTGCAAATGCCACATTGCTTCTGGTGGACCAATATATCGAGCATCTAGAAACCGTTTAATCTCGTCCTTTTCATTGCTGACCTCCACTGTGGCACGGTCTGGGCCTTTGTACACGTACTTATGAATGTACTTGATGGATTGAATTGAAGTACATATTTCCACATTGATGTGGCAGTCAAACTCTGCAGAGAGCTCAGGATTGTACGGTACAACATGCTGATTAGTGAACACTTCGCCTGTATGTGAAGTATAGGTACGACCATTGTTTGGCCGGGCATACACTGGATAGCCATTCTCTCCAAACACTGTCTCCTCACAGAAGTCGCGAGGAAACCGTTTAGAGCATGATCCATTGTCTGCCTTGCACCTGTCCCCACAACTATGAAGCATGCACGTAGTAATGGTATGATATAGCATAGGATGAGTTTGAGGATCTGGAATCTGTGCTGATACAATAGAATCCACCATACTTGCATCTCTGATCTTGTCTTGGTTTTGAAGAAAGATCAAGAGATGCATATGTGGTAGGCCTCTTTTTGGAACTCGATCGTGTAAACATGTGCAACTGCACTTCCAAAAAAAGCCGTCTTTGATCTTCTTGAGTAATGCCTGTTTTTTCAAGTGAAAAACTCTTGCTACAATGTCCGGACGATCTGCAGGTGATTGCATACGTGTTCTATCACCGCCAGCTAATTCCAGCAAAGCTGCTTCAACCTCTGGCCACCGTGGATTTGCCGTCATGGTAAGAAATATATCTGGCTTTCGGAACCGTCTACAAATAGCCATTGAATCCATAAATAGTTGATGCATATGACGGGGACTTCCAAGGTGAGTAGAGGGAAGAATAACAGGATGCCCTTGCTGGCCCATATCAACAGTATCAGCATGATTGTCAGCTTCTACCATTGCATCACGCACACTGCGGTAAAGGTCAGCACGGATCTCTTTTTGATGGTGGCGATACCAATTAAGTGCACTGGCTTCAACTGAGGCCCATGCATCCACCATATATTGCTGGAATAAGCGACCACCACGAAATAGATAATCAACTTCAGTACCGTTGATATATCTAGGGTACAGAACATAGGCATAGTAGCACCTTTGGCTGATTATTTCTGCACGTGCTTTTTGTCCTGGCTCAAGACGTATTGGAATGCGAGTATGCCATCCAGATGGTGCTGTAGGAAACAATAGCACATAATGCAAGGACGTGTACATTGCATGGCAATTAGACACTCGCTCCAAAGGACCATCTTTCAAGCGCAGAATGATTTCTCGATGTTTATCGATCACCTCGCCAGCTCCAGATCCAGGGATAATTGCTGCAACTTCATCTGCAGTAGGTAGATTATACCTACGTAGATCTGTAGTTGCTTGCAACACAATGCGAGCACGCACATCAACCTGTTGCTCTGGGGGCTTCTCTTGAAGTATCGTATATGCACGTTTATATAATAGCACCAAAGGATTGCACAGGTCCAGCATTCCCCCAATGTCCCGTAGCACTGAATGATTTAATCTGCTCTGATTATTTTGATGGCGAACCGTAGCAGCATCAAAATCAGGATCAAAAATGTACAGTTGAGCATAGCGCTGGGGATTGTTTTCAGAGGGAAGCAGTGAGCCCATTTTATGATGAAGCTCTCCACTCATTCGGAAGGAATAAGGACCTGGAGTTTCTAACACTGCAGTATCAAGATTTACTGAGACAGATGTGAATGCAAATGCAGCGTTATATGAGCGAATGTTTCGAAGGAATTCACCTGAGCGTGGATCAGAACCGTTCATTAGACTTTTGAGTGGTTCGGGGGGAAGTACAGGTAAAGGGAGTATAATCTGCCCATTGAGACAGCAAGTGCTGAATCGAGGATCACGTAGTGATGACTTAGTCAAACGTTCATCTATAAAGTGCAGTGCCATGCATTTTGAGCACACAATATTCATTTGGCCTAATGAGTGGCGAGCAAGTGGCTCAACATATGTACGACGGCCAGGAGGTAATGTGCGTTGCTGCTGATTTATAGTCTGCTGTACAGCATTTCGTTGTGCATTACGCTCCCGTCGGCTACGAACAGAAAGATTATTATATACACGATTTGTACCATCCTGGCGAGCATTTTGCCTCTGGATCTCTCTATGCTCATGTTCATAAGCCGATTGCTGCCGTTGTATATCTTGGCGATTATTTAATTGCTCTTGTGCATCCGCCTCACGTTGCCGTTGAGTCAGGAGTTGATGCTGACTATACTGCCACTCATTCATATCAAGTTGCCTTTGAGACACTTGTTGAAACTCTCTTTGTCGCTGCTGATTTGATTCCTGCCTCCGTCGAGACTGTCGTTCAAATTGTCTGTTTGCACGCTCTTCAGCCTCTTGTTGCCGCCGTGCAGCAACAGCTTCAGCAACTGTAGATCCACGGTTTCTTCCACGATTGGCACGACGATTTTGTTGTCGTTGCACAAAATTAGCCTCAAGTCCACCTACATAGTTCCCCTGCTGTGCATTTGGATTAGGATTCCAATCTAAACTGCCAGGGAACCGAGAGCCAGAAGGCTGGTTCATTTGTGGCCTATTGTGTTCCCCACCAAACATGTTCAATGGCTGAATATTACTTCCACCAAGATATTGTTCACCAAATTGTCCATATGCACCGTATGGCCCTGCAAGCCCCCCATTGCCAGCATCAAAAGTGGGACCAAGATTAGATCCCTCAGGAATATCCAAATTTTGGTTAGGCTGCCCAAAATTAGGCTGCCGAGGAATCTGATAAGATTCCTGTCTCCGTTCTCGCCGCACTGATGGGGAAGTCATTTGACGACCCTCTCTTTCCCTCTCTCTCTCCTCCTCTCGATCACGTTCAGGTGTTGTCCTAAGGCAGAGGTTAATTTGACAGTCAAACAATCAATTATGCGGGCACTTACGGATTGTTTGTGTAGGAAGGATCCATTGTCTTTTGTAAGGATGTATTGTGGGTAATGGAGTTGGGACTATTATCATTCAATTAGCAGTGCACTTCAGCCTCATCACTACTGAGCACACACTTATACCGTAGTATAATGAGGGAGGGTGTGCACAGGGTTGAATAGTAGGCTGGTAGAGCTCAACACCTCTGGAGGGTGTGGGGGAGCTTGAAAGTGGCAATATTAGGCCTTATTAGATGGTTTTATGGCTCTATCAACTCACTTTGATGGGGTGTAGAGCGTGTTGTTATGTGGCTGTGCTATGAGGCGCTAATGCAGAGCTGAAAGCTACCATTAGAGTGTCATTCACACCATTATCAGAGCTTGTAAACTCACTTTGATGGGGTGTAAAGCGCGTCGTTATGTGGCTGTGCTATGAAGCGCTAAAGCCGGCAATAGTATGAGCTGAAAGCCACCATTAGAGTGCCATTCACACCACTATCCAACCTTTGAAACTCACTTTGATGGAGTGTAGAGCGGATTGTTGTGTGGCTGTGCTATGAGGCGCTAAGGCGCGATAGTATGAGCTGAAAGGAACTGTAGATAAGCCATCAATGCGGGATAGAAGCAAAAGGTAACTTACTTGAGAGCGAGATAAGCAGAGGGGAGATAAGCACTTGATATGTGGAGTAGGTGGTGTGCTTAGTGGAGGCTGTAAGGACCCTGTGAGCATGCTTATCAGGGATTTGAAATGGGGGATAAGCTCACCTGATAGATGCTTGCCCCTCCACATAGTAGGTGAGACAGGACGGGAGGCGCCTATCGGACCCTGGATGCGTGAGGCGTGAAAAGTACTGTCCACAATATCGCGTTCGGATAGGCGCCCATCGCGCAAAATCATTTGTTTTAGGAGCATGAACCATGCAAGAAGTACACGATTTTGAAGACATGTGCTAATTGTACTTATACAGCTTGCTGCCAAAACTCTAAGGAAACGGGCAAGAGGGCGGGGCAGGGCGAGACATCCACGGAATAGGCGCTGGCGCGCGGACTGGGGACGTTTGGACTTGGAACGGGGCAGCCCCTCGCAGGCCCGGCCAGATGCGGGACCGGCCTCGCAGGCTCGGCCAGATGCGGGCGGCCTCGCAGGCTCGGCCGAAACAGGGGGCAGGCCTCGCAAGCTCGGCCTACCGGCGCACATGGCAGCCACATGGCAAAAGCTCGGTTAGCTTCGCTTATTTCGCCAACTTCGCTAACTTCGCGTATCGCTGCAAGCGACGTACGCGGCTTACTAACACCACCGCTCCCTTCTTTATAGAATAGATATAGAATAGATCGGCGTGGGCGGCACGAGGAGGTTGAGAAAAGCGCCGGAGCGCCCAGACGGGCCGCGACTCTGTACATGTTGCCGAACAGTGGGTCTTGGTCCTCTTGGACCGGTACGCCAAGGACTTCTAGCCACATTGGGGATACATGTCTCCTCTATGGGAATTTCAGTGATTGCAGTGGTCGTTGACGACTTGATGTCGAGGCCACAATCCCCGTACAGCGACTGCTAGTGCGTTGGTTTCGACAAGATGGAGTTGTTGCATGGTTCCAGCCGCTGCTGGAGTGCCCATCGCATCGTTAGTGACGTCGCCAGGGAATGCGCAGCGCGGTCGGAGAAAGTGCACCGCGGAAATGAATGCTCGCGACTGCCGGCGATCATGGACGCGCCCAGAAAGCTATACTTGCTCTTGACGAATGCGAGAAGTTTTGTCGAAGGCGAGATGAAGCTGCGCAGCGCTCGGCCAGTGTGTTGTAATCTAACCATCTGGTCAGTGCGATATCTTCGAGAATCGCGAGGGAAGTGTTGTCGAAGACGACGAGAATAACCTGCTGCCACATTGTCATCATGATCAACATAATGCATGGAGTAG
Source organism: Epithele typhae (assembly GCF_022376455.1). Taxonomy (NCBI): domain Eukaryota; kingdom Fungi; phylum Basidiomycota; class Agaricomycetes; order Polyporales; family Epitheliaceae; genus Epithele; species Epithele typhae. The sequence continues at coordinate 291,712 of NW_025954216.1, read as the reverse complement.
AACATACGTGTGGGCGGTGAGCGTCCCAGGGATACCGAATGGTGCAGGTGGTGTGATGCCAGCACAGGCGGAGCGCGAACCAGGATCGCTAGCGGACTGGTGCGGCGACAGAGGCCGATTGGACCGAGCTTGGCGCGGGGCGATGCATGCGACGCGACGCGGGGGCGCTCGAAGCTTCCCTTCTTCTGCACAGAGGCTCGGCGGGCGGCGGAGGCTGCTTACGAGGCGGACGTTGGCGGACGTTGACAGTGGTGTCGTGCGAGGCCACAGCGGGCGCGCCGCAGAGCGTTTGGCAGCGGGCTCGATGGACGATAAATGCGCGCGGGCCTGCCACGGGGCCCCGAAACACCCCGCCCGCCCGCGATCACTGACGGCTTCCTGCAAGCGTAGTTGTGGTTCCCGACCAAGCAGCAGCAGGCCCAAGCAGAGCAATCGAAAGCCCGACACTTCCAGAGGGGACTAGGCACAAGTTCGACCACGTGCACCGGACCTCGCCTGCGCACCCGAAATGGCAAGACGCCTCGTTTCTCTCTTCCTCCGCCGCGTCCAGCGATCACCGCTGGGCCTCATCTCCCTCTCCATGGTCAACCTCCTCCTCCTCCTCGTGCTCTCCGCCCTCCTCAACCAGTCCCGCTGCCACCCCGTCGACTGGCTCCGCCGCTTCTCCCCCACCCCCCGCGACGACGGCAGCGGTTGGCTCTGGGGCTGGGTCTGGGCCGCAGACGGCACCGTCTCCGTCGTCGACCGTTCTCCCCCTGTCACCTTCCCCGCCCGCCCTGCTTCATTCGGCGCAGAGCTCACCGACCCGCTCTTGGGCTATGTCATTCCTCTCTCCTCCTTCTCCGCCCCGTGCCCCCGTGATCCCCACAACCAGACCGAGCCCGGCCGCCCGTTCGACCCGGACCCCGTCCTCGGTTGCCCGGACCTCTGCATAACTGGACCCCATGAGCCAGAGGATGCGGATACGTGGATTGCCCTTGTGCAGCGCGGGGGATGCCCTTTTGTGGAAAAGGCACGCCAGGCCCAGAAGCTCGGAGCGAAGGCTATCGTGGTAGGAGGAGATCGAGACAGCCCGGACGCGCTGCTCAATATGTTCAGCGAGAGTGAGTGTCCAGTACCCGGTTCATATGCTCTGTTTCCTCATGTCTCTCGATGTTCAGCCGACGCGTCCGACGTGACGATCGCGGCGACGTACATCAAGTACTGGGACTACCTCCAGCTTTCGTCCATGATCGCCACCTCGAATACCACCCACAATGGGCTGAAGACCTTGTCGCTACTCATTAACACGGAGTACTCGGCTTGGGAGTGGTATTCGTGCGTACTGTGATCCTATATCGCCTCTTACCAGACGGCTAAAGTGTCTTCCACCCACCAGGCCCATCATCACCTTTATTATCATCCTACTCCTACCGTCATGCCTCACGTTTCTCACTCTCCTCATCCATCGGATTCGCGCTGCACGCGCGGCCCAGCGCGACCGAGCACCCGAGAGCGTGGTCTTCAATCTTCCCTCCCGCGTCTGGACCGGTCACGGCTGGGAGAAGCCGCCCCCGACGACCTTCGTTCCTGCCGACACCGTCACCACAGAAGGCGAACCTATCGTTGAACAAAGCTCCGAAGAGCCCACAGCATCGACTTCGCATGGAGAGAATGTGCCCGCATGGGTAGACGAGCAGACGGAATGTGCGATCTGCCTGGAGATGTTCGTCAAGGGCGATCGCGTCCGCGTTCTGCCCTGCTATCACTTCTTCCACATCGACGAGATTGACCAGTGGCTCATTCACAAGAAGAAGCTGGTGCGCCTATCCTGTGCGGAGCTCTGAGTTGTTTGACTGATTGATGGTGCGCAGTGCCCGATCTGCAAGGCCGACGTAACGCAGTCGCACGCTGCTCCGGAGGTTCCAGACGCTGTGGAGGTCCACCCTCACGACGAGGTGGCATCACCTGCGGTCGCATCACCTGCAGACGCATCGTCTTCACGGACGCCCTCTGCTTCTGCAAATCCTACGGAACGTACACCACTTCTACAGGCTCCAGACGCGTCGGTGGCCTCCTAGTCCCCAGACAGTGCGGTCAGAGGCTTGGAGCGTGCTGGTCCGCGCTTGGGACTTGTTCACGACCCGTATGACGAATACCAGGGCTCGGACTAGGCGCTGTCGGGACGCCTCTACGCTACTCCCGATCAGCCATCGGGTACTGTACGACACTGACGATGTACGCTGTAGGTTAAATATTGCGCAATGAGGGGGGCAGTCTGTTTGTAATCGATACGTGTATAATCGCTGAATCGCATCGCAAGGTCATTTTATTTCCGCTCAGTGCACGTCGTGTCTGACAATTGTCGTCTGCCAGCTTTTGTCTCATGACCGCTGCGGGGACGCATGCTGTACGGTGCGCGCGTGCTCCGTAGACGCGGTATTAGATGGTGTCCAGCAAGCGTTGCATCTCCGCGCCGCGAGGCAGCGCGTCATCCCCCACCCAAAACGCGGGCGGCAGCATCGGGGACCCGGGCCGGGGGATACCAGGCGAACAAGGAACCGTCTTACCTGATGTGGGCGACCGGTCTTGTCTGCAGGCGATCAGCGGAGGCCGAGAAGGGCGGCGATGGCGGGAGAGACAAGACGTCGCACCCGCCGCCCCGCCCAATATCTCAGCCTGCAGACCCCGCGCACGGCCCGCAATCCACCCCAATTGTTGTCTGCAACGCGTGCCCTGCCCCTTCGCGCGCTCGCTATTGTCTCCCCCATCTTCGATCGCAGGCCGCCCTCCCCCGCGCCTCCTCCCTGCACTCGCCCCCGCCCCCAGGACAAAAGGCCCCCGCGCCTCGCTACAAACTCGTCGATGACTAAGCCCCTCCTGGCCCGCCGAAGGACATTGTTCGACAGTCTAGCAGCGCGCACGACAAGACCCCGCGCTGCCGCCTGGGAGGCGAGGAGGCGCAGATGGGAGACGGATCCAGGAGTGAAGCGCATAAGACGCCATCAGTGGTAGACGGCGAGGCTACGCCCTGGCCTTGTTGCGGATGCGGGCCCGAGCGCCAGACGGAAACTAACCCGCTTTTCTCAACGTCTTCTATAGGAGCGCGAGGCTGGTGCTCAGACAGGCGTTCTCGGACCTCAACGTACACTTGCAGGGTCAAGCGGCCTTGATCGGATCTCATCGCAAGGCGTGTCTGCCACTCGTGCAACATTCGAGTCTCCGTCCCCTCGGTGGCAGTGGCACAAACAATAAATCTTTCCGGATGCGCCAGTGTCCAGGTGAGCGACCCCGTCCCGAGTCTTGTTCATCACCTCGCGTACTTATACCCCTCCCCGGAAGCAGTTTTGGCGGTTTGTTGCATTCGCTCCCGCCTGCCTTTCCCCCTCCCTTGCCTCTGCCTGGCCTTTGTCGCGCATACACATCCCTCGACCGTACTTCAGCACTGCTGCAACTTGTCGTTGACAACCCGCCCCAAGCGTTTTCCCCATCCCCATCCCCATCAGATCGACGGCATGCACGACTACGGCTACGCCGGCATGGTGGCTCCCGCCGAGGACTACCAGCCTACCTCTCCACCAAAGTATCGCAGTACGTCCATACCTTCGCACCCCCATCTCGGTCCGATGTGTACTCATGCTCACTCCGCATGTTGCAGCGAAACTGTGCCGCAACTTCCCGCTCGGCGCCTGCCGCTACGGCGACCAGTGCTCCTTCCTGCATGTCCCACCGAGCGCGTCCCCCACCGCGCACTTCTCCTACGCCTCCGCTCCTCCCATCCTCCATCCTTCGACACCCTCATCCTCCCGCCCTTCGCCCACGATTGACCATGCATCCGGCTCATCGCACGCTCCGCGGCGCGAGCAACGCCCTTCTCGGAATAGCATGGACCTCTGGCGGGCGCGCATGGAGGGCGCGTGCCCGCCCCCACCCCCCGGCACGCCGATGACCGTGACGGGCACGTTCATGCCTCTGCCCGGGTCTCCCAGCACGCGCTCCGACTGGGCCCTGGCTCCGCAGGAGTGCGGGTACGGCGACACTGAGGCGATGCCGATGCGCGCGAAGGGCGCCGCGCGCCAGGGGTCGTCGCCGCGCGATACGGGGGACCGGAACGCTCGCCACAGGAACACCTTTTTTAAGAGTGCGTACTGAACGTTGAGGTTATGCGCGGGGGGTTCTGATCCTGGATATGGAATGCAGCGAAGCCGTGTAGGTTCTACAGGGAGCCGGCGGGGTGCATCAAGGGCAACCGCTGCAACTTGTGAGTCCATATTTTCGAGCGCGAAGAGACACAATTTTGACGGAGCGTACGCTGCAGCATCCACGAGAGCCCAGATGAAGATCGGCAGCACCACCGTCCTCGCGGTCTAGCCGCCCCCACGCCACTGGAGCTCATCGACGACAACGAGCACGAGCTCGAGGAGGACTCGAGTACCCCGAGCGAGCCGTCCCCGTGCTCCGCGACGACCGTATCCTCATCCGACAGCGAGCAGGACCACAACCACGACCTCGAACAAGAACAAGAATACAGCGGCTCCAGCTCCGGCTCGCACGAGTCCACCCCACGCAAGCGCGGTCAGAACTTCTTCCCCGTCACCTGGCGCGTCGTCGGCGGTGGAGTGATGATGAGCGGCTCGCGCGAGATCTGCGAGAGCTTCATGGCCGGCCATTGCACCGACGGTGTGGACTGCCGGTTCGCGCATCCGTACGACACGTGTGAGTGCTCGAGCTTATTGTCTTTCGCCCCTCCCCGCCTTCTGCTCTCCCATCGCCGGCTTCTCTTCGTTGATTCCCGATGCTGACTTCCGCCTCGTTGCACGCTTCTCGCGCGTCGGCCCCGCACGCCACGCAGACGACGAGCAGTCGTACGCGGTTCCGCACGTCGAGCCCCCGCCGATGTACAGCCCGCTCTCGCCCGTGTCCCCGATGTCCCCCGTCGTGTTCGCGTATCCGGTCATGTACGGCCCCGCCGCGCTCTCGCCGCCGCTGCCCTTCGCGCTCCCCGCGGCCCCCACGGAGTGCTTCGCCAAGGGCGTCCCCGCGAGCGCACCCGCCCCCTTGCCGTACGGGACCTACGCGCCCCACCGCGTGGTCGACGGGAGCACGCTCGCCGACCGCAACGCGTACTACATGCAGGTGGGCCCGTGCGCCCACGCGGGCATGTACGCGGACTACGCCGCCGGCGCGGGAGCGGAGTACGGGATCGGCGTCGGCGTCGGCGTCGTGATGGAGGAGGGCGCGGGCGCGGTCGCCGCGCGTGGGGTGGTGCGACCGGTGTCGACGCCGCCGACGCCGCTGCAGGGCGAGGCTCCGAGCAGCGTGCACAGAGTGCGTGGTTTCCTCTGCGTATGGGGATGTGGACGTTGGCGCTGACGCTCGTTTCGCCTGTAGCTCTTTGCCGCGGAGATGCCCTGAGGCACCTCAGGGCAACGATTCTCCACCCCTCCAAGGCTCTAAGGACCATGTAGACGTTCATCCACACGCACCCACACGCGCGCGGCATTTGCGACATTCGCGCTGTCTCTCATCATCTCACATTTCGTGCCTCAATTCTTCCCTTCGATAGTTCCGTCCCTCCGTCTCTTTACCTCAGGTTACACCACGTTTTGAACCCTCTCCCACTGGTTCCTTGCACGGATTTGGTGCACTCCACCGCACTTACCACCTCCTGTTTATTCCACGCGGCCGCCTCGTGACCGCAGTGTGACCTTCGAGGCCTCCTACGTTATAGCTCTGTGTTTCCGCAACGGTTATACCTAAAGATCAACATGTTCTTCGATCCATTGTACTACATGATATGACCGGTGCCAGTGGGCACGTGTATAGTATGTGTGTATACATCTGTCCATGGGCCTGGAAATTTCGGTAGCACGTGCGAATGGTAAGAGCGTAGTGTCCCCGCGATCTGTCATTGATCGGGCATATTTTGAACCATGAACCCGACATGTAGCGGAGCTTGAGCAGAGCACAATTCCGATGGACGATCACAACCCACGTGACTTCAGCCGCACAGTTCGCGCGTCACATCGATATCTGGGACTCGACTGAGTTGATAATAGAGCCGTTTGGAAACTTGTTACGATAGTGAACCGTAGTAATCGTGAGTTGGAGCGTTGGAGTCCCTGCTCCACGCTCGGACTGCCCGGCGGGTGTTTGGCCAGCGGGCCGATCTGCCGTGGAGCAGTGGAGGCACCGAAGTGGCGTCAGGTTCGTGCACTATAGTGCATTTCCAAACAGCTCTAATGATGTTCTCTTTGCTGCATCCACGCTTGACTGAGCTCGTCTCTTCTCACTGACGCTGTTTGTTCCAACTCATACACTCCGACATGCCTGAAGCCTCTGTACCTCCCGTCCCCGGCTACTATAATGCTTCCGTAGCAAGCAACTTCAAAATCCCTTCAGCGCATCCTTCCGACCCTCGCCTTTATATCGACTCGGGGCTCCGAAGACACATGCAGGATAGTACCAAGTATACCGTGGGGCCTGCACCCTTCATGAAATTCATCACATCGTTCTTACAACCCTGGGAGGTACACCACGAAGAGCAAGGGGAGGGACTGCGTGATATTTGCATGAGATCACTCCCACTTGACATCACGAAACGCCTCTCCCCCCGCAACGCATGGAGAGCCGTTCCTGAAGTAGCGGATAATCTCGAGGAAATATTGGACCTCTGGTGAGCACACTACATCCCAATCTGGGGCTCCACTTCATGCGTCTTCAGTTAGGAGCCCTGAACAAGGGGTCCAACAAGTCTCGCTGCGAGGGTCTCACATTCCGGTCGTCCCAAAGCCTGGAGTCCTACATCCGCTGCTATACCCTAGAGAATCTGCAAGTCGTAGAGCGTCTTCCTCCAACTTCCCGCATGGACCTGGCACATACGAGATCCTCATTCAAGTGAACACTGACCCTTTCACGACCTTTCTCCGATCCTCCCGAAGAGCCCGAGAGAGCTCGCGAGGTTCCTGAAGACTGGAAATTCATGAACACCCGCGGCAACGACGACCTCTACACCTTGCGGCGCAAGCTGCACGGTCACCATGTCGCCGCCGTTACCGAGATCTTCGCCGCCAGCATCGCACCTGTCTCTTCACAGCCGTTGTGTCGGGTTCCCGTGTTAGGCTGTACCGCTGGGATCGAGAGGGGTGTATCGTTTCGCGGCCATCAGACATCCGACAGGATCCTGAACCGTTCTGCGACTTCCTTTGGATGTTCTCCCAGCTAACACAGTCAAGGCGCGGCTTCGATGTGACTGTCGAGCGGGCGTCGCTCGATGACGAGAAAATTTCCGCGAGATGATAAAGCATCACATCCAGACGCAACTCCCCGAGCTCACAGGCAAAGACCTCGATCAAGCGATCACAGATCATTATCAGCCGGCAACGTTTTTTTTTTTTTTTTTTCTTTACGTCGAGGCAGATATGTAGCGTACGTACAAAGCAATCTACGCGATCAGCTGAGTCTCGACCGGGGGAGCGCGTCAACACAAGTGAGGGCAACGTCAAAATCCTCCCCATCCTCGGGCGTGGACTGCCAGCTGTCCCGGAAAATGTTCGACGCTACATCGTGTCTCGGCCCGTCATCGGTCCGGCTTACTTGCAAGGTCGAGGCACAAGAGGCTATTGGGCGGTCGACATGTCTACACATAACATCGTATTTCTCAAGGACACGTGGTGGTCTCTGGAACGATGCAGTCCGGAGGGCACAATCCTAGAAGAGCTCCTTGCCGATGGTGTCGAACATGTGCCTGGATTAGTCTGGCATGGTGTTATCCCTAGCACACTTCCAGATCAAGACCCCTGCGTTCTGACGGGTAAGCGATGCGAGTACAAGTTCCGAAAGTTATCTCATCACTGCAACCAGACGACGACTTCGAAATCCAAGTCACTATGTACTGCGACTATGTCCAAGAACCATGGGCATATTCAATGAGAGGGAACAGTCTTTTGACGGGCCGCAGGTCTCATTATCGGCTTGTGGTCGATACAGTCGGCTACCCTTTGGAGTCCTTCTCGGGAACCGCGGAGTTACTCCACGCGACATACAATGTTTTTCACGGTACGCGACACATCCTTGTCACCGACGGTCTGGCTGATAGTGTTTGTCTCAGCTCTGCGGCAAGCTTTCACCAAATCGTCGCGTCTGCATCGCGATGTCAGTCTCGCGAACATTATCCTTGTCCGTGAAGGCGATGCCGCGGTGCGTCGGGGGGTCCTCATCGATTGGGACGCGTCAGCACCGGTCAATGAGACAGGTCGGTCAGTAGTGCTCGGTGTCGCGGTAAGTGACTCCATGCCTGCATTCGCCTACCCGCTGACGTAGTTCAACATAGGGGACCTACCCATTCATATCTCTAGCTATGATTCAATCTTCCAACGATCGAGCGCAAACGCTGCTCGACGATATCGAATCTCTTATCTACGTGGTGATATACTGCGCCTATCTCTGGCTCCCCCACGATCGCAACAAAGAGGATCTGGAATACTGCGTATACCAAATGTTTGATGCCAGGTTTCCCCCCTCTGAGTACAGGCTGATCCACGGCCGGGGCAAGGCAATCAATCTCGAAGATCAGCGTTACACCAGTGACTTCCACTGGCCTCAGCTCTTCCGCGACTGGTTGAGCACAGTTCTCAACTACCGTGCTCCTCCTTTCCCCCTTATCGCAGAGTTCGAGGGAAAATGGGAAGACCCAGAGCATCTGGACGTCTTCTGGCGCGACTTTTTGGATACACATTGCGATTCTCTGCCCACAGGAGATCGCACTGAGAACGACCATCCTCGTGCTCGCTCAAAGAAACCTATACCGAAGCCATATAAAAGCCCCTCTTCTCCCGGCGATCGCTCTGGTCTACACCCCTCGCCCGCCGCAGAGCCCGGGGCAGCTATTGGATTAATCCCACGTGACAGTCAAAACAACATCAAGACTTGCATGTCCTTGTTCCCGAGCACTGGGCTATGAAATCTTTACGACGCAGCGAGCGACTCCGACGAAAAGCGGTATCTGCGCTGCCCGTCAACTAACCGAATACGTCGAGGATATTTGCGCCGCAGCCGTTGCGGTGCTTCTCGTTGCCAACGTGCACGCAGGAAGATAGCCCGTACGTAGAATGACATGTAATTACCACAGTGTATTATACAGTTCCATCGCTTTCATTTACGATATTCCTCTGGCTCGTTCGTCGCGCTCGCTCCACGGTCACCGAAACATCCGAGAATGGGCCGATCACGTTGCTTCCCATCCTGCGATTAACGAAATGGGCGTTGAGAACTTGCTGGACTACTGGTATGAGTTTCTGGACAAGCATGAGGACGAGTTCCTACGTTGTACAAGACCACCTGGCGGCCGCCACTGGCAGATCCGAGTTCGACGATGACGAACTGTTTCAAGCGCTCCGGGCGTGGGATGTCTTTGGGGATATTTAATTCAGTAGATCCGCGGTGGCTTGTTGTGAACATGTTGCGAGCCGGTGGAGAGGCTAGGGCGGGATCGAACGCCAAGACTGGGGTTATCAGATAAGATGTCGGCAGTCCGGCCGGGTCATCACGACCGCCTCCCAGATCGCGAGAACACTCCCCCGCTGGCGACGCTTACCCCCTTGCCACCTTCCCTCTGTCGTCCTTGGTTTCCTCTTACGGCTCATCGCCTCCTGCGGAGGCTTTTATATCCTCATTTATACCATATATATATACTTTCCGCTTGCTCCCTCCGAGCTTTCTCCCTTCTGTCCCCCGTCCCTGCCCAGCAAGCAACCTTCGCCAACCGCCACTGCCTCGCGTCCGCTTTCGCTCGCCCCTCGAATTCTTTCCCCCGACCCTTCGACCCTCAATGTCCGTCGATTACTCACAACCTGTCACCGACCTCCTCAGGGAGGGCACGCGGGAGGCCCATGAACGTGCAGAGAAGAGTACGGGAGCGCAGTACTTGGTCACTGGCGGGCTCAGCAAGCAGGAGTATATCCGCTTTCTCATGATGTTATGGCATGTCTACGAGTAAGTCGCCGTCTTTTTGTCCCCACCCAAGTCCTGTGCTTTCCAGGGGTGCCCGGAAGTTTCACGGGACCCTTTGTCGTACTCGGACGTCCTCAAAGCGTTTGCTGCTCCCTCATGTAATCTGACTTCCCGAAAGCCACTTCCGTGTGTAGAGCCAATATTGACTCTTTTCTCCTAGTGCCTTCGAGAACGCGCTCGAGCAGCACGCCACCCATCCCGTACTTGCTCCGACTCACAATCCTGGACTCTTCGCGCGTTCTGAGAACCTCGCGGCGGACATCAGTACCCTCCTCGAAGTCCCGGAGACATCCTGGAAGGCGCACCCAGTCCATCTTGCTCTCGAGAAGAAGACCCCTGCCGCGCTCAAGCGCTATGTCGGCCGCCTCCGCGAGCTCGCCGCAAGCTCCGATCCCTCGCGTCTCCTTTCGCATGCCTACGTCCGCTACCTGGGCGACCTTTCGGGCGGACAGTTCATCAAGCGGCGCATCGGCAAAGCATACGGACTCGAAGACGGTGCCGGGCTCTCTTTCTACGCCTTCCGCCCGCTCGAGGGCGGCCTTGTCACGGGGGGTGCGGGCCTCGGAGAGATGAAGCGGATCAAGGAGTGGTTCCGGGACGGGATGAATGCTGGGGTCGGCGATGATGCCAAACTCAAAGGTGCGTCGCAACTGCTCGATTGTCGTTGCGCGATGATGGCGCTGACATGTGTGGCGTCCTCTCTGGCAGCGGCGGTCCTGGACGAGGCGGTACGCGCGTTCGAGTTCAACACTGCGTTATTCGACGTGCTGCGGGTGCCCGAACAGCTGTTCGTGAGCTCGACGACCGTGCAGGTGCCGTCGCCGCTGTCGTCACCGACGAACGCACCGTTGTCGCCGGCGCAGCCGGTGTACGAGGACATGGGGAACTCGCCGCTGCTGGAAGCAATCAAGAAGAGCGGGGAGTCGAAGACGGTGTTCGAGGCGGAGGAGCCGCCGAAGCAAGAGTGGGTGGTCCAGGTGACGTCGGTGATAGCTATAATCGCGGCGTTCGGGATCGCGCACTTCGTGCTCGTTGTCGGTGGGTTCACTGGCTCGCGCGGCTACGATAAGCTATACACTCTCCAGCAGTGGCTCGACGGCGTTCTGGGCACGACCGTCTAGACGTAGTTGGTCCCAGCCGCCAGAGACCACTTGCTGTCTGTGTTCAGAGAAACCTATCGTCCGGGTTTCGACGCACAGATGTACCGAAGATGTACCCTTCTGCCGCATACCAGACAGTCACCAGCTTCTACTTGCTCTCAATATTCCCAGCCGTGCGCATTTGTGCTATCATCCTCCCATTCGTTTCCCCTAATTGGCATATACCGAACTTCGAAGAACAAGATCCGAGATCTGAGCATTTGGGCAGTGTTTACACCGGTCGTCTGGAGACTCTGTCGTTGGGCTGCATGCTCTAGAAATGAGACAAGGCGATGGCAATTGTTCACTGCGAACCGTCGCAGCGCCCACAGTGACAATAATAGGCAGGCAAGAAATGTTGCTATTGGTGCATGAGTGTGGCGGAAGCTGACGTCTAATACAAAAGAGACAGTGTCTGCAGTGGCGAACGACTTCTCCTCTCCTCTTGTCACACAACTCCACTCTTCAACAACTGCCACCCGCCTCAGCTCTCATCCCATGACTCAGACTGGATACTACAACACACCCGTGGCCCTTGATCACCGTCTCGACCTCGCCGATCCTGACCTTCAACATTATGCCCAAGGGAGTTCGAAGTACACTATAGGATCTCTGCCATTCGGACGTTTCTACCAAGAATTCATGACTCCGATAGAGGAGCAAGAGGCAGAGGTAGACGGGAGAATAGTTCATCGCTACGTCCAAGCTGAAGCCCTGGAGATAGAAGGTCAGCTTTCGACTCGGAATGCGTTCAAAGCCGTTCCCAAGGCCGCTACTTCGTCTGAAGAGATCTACAGACCTCTCGTAAGTGTTGAAAATTTCCCTCGGGTATGCGGATTAATGAGCCCTCGCTGTAGCTAATGGCGTTAAACGAGGCGACCAAGCATAAATCCCGCTGTCCAGGCTTCGTTTTCCAGCTCACTCTGGATGATTCAACCGACGCGAAATCCTATATTCATTGTTTCGCCAGAGACAACGCGCATCTCTTCAAAAAGTCCCCCATATCTTTCCATGACGAGCTCGCATACACTGAAATGTTCATCCAAGTCAACAGCGACTCCTCTCACGACCTCTTCGTTGATCCGCCCGGATTGAACGACGAATCGATCGCGTCACCTCCGGGATGGAATTTCATGGCATCCACAGACGACAAAGAGCTTGACACCCTTCGGCGTAGGTTACATGGCCAGCACGTCGCCTTCGCCATCGAAACCCTTGCCCGTCAACATCGTATCTGCTTATTCACGGCCGTGCTTTGCGGCGCAAACCTTCGGCTCTTCCGCTGGGAACGTGAGGGATGCATCGTCTCCGGATCGATCAACATCATCGAGGCATCCCGCAACGGTCTGCGACTTTCTCTGGCACTTCGCTCATCTCGCCCCCGAGAGACGAGGTTCGATACCACGGTCTCACTAGCTACGCACGATCATGAAGTTTTATTCAAATCTGTCATCACCGCACACGTTCGGCCCAGCTGGACGTCGCTGGTGATGCCCTCGACAAGGCCGTAGCGCAACATTATGAACCCGGCAATGTCAAAGTGCTTGGCGTCCTCGGATACAAGCTCCCAACGGTCCCGGAGAACGTCCGTCAATTCATCGTTTCTCGACCGGTGGTCTCTCCCACAAGCATGCGCGGAAGGGGTACACGAGGATACTGGGCTGTCGATGTTTCACATATGTCTCGTCTTCGTGAAGGATACATGGACATGCCTCAGAGGAGACGGCGTCGAAGGGACTGTCATCGAAGACCTCACGACGCAAGGCGTCGATCATGTGCCATCGTTGTATGGCACGGCGTGATACCGTCCCGTCTTCCAAAGGATGCTTGCATTCTGGAGGTAAGCCCTCTATTACATCGCTGACCGCTCTGCTGACGTGGCTTGCTTAGATGCAAGCCTTGAAGTGCATACTACGTGGATGTCGGAGATGATTAATGACCCGTGGGTCACCACGATGAAAGGCCGGGAGATCTCCACGCTCAGGCAAGCACACTATCGCCTCGTACTTGGGACTGTGGGGTACGGATTGCAACACTTCAACGGAACCGATGAGCTGCTTCACGCTATGTACGACGTATTGCATGGTGTGTGAATTCGTCATCATCCTGAATATCGGTTACTCAAGTCGACACAGCGATGAAGCAAGCACACTCTAAGGTTCGCGCTTGCATCGGGATATTAGTCTGGGAAATATCGTCCTCGTCCGGGAACCAGGTAGTCAATCACCAAGGGGGTACCTCATTGACTGGGATGCGTCTTCACCAGTAATCGACGGGAAAGCCACGCACCCTGGTCTTGCGGTGAGTTATATTGTGTATTACCATCAGTCAGAGTTCTGAAAGATCGCTCCTCAGGGAACAACTTTGTTTGCTTCTCGCGAGTTGCATTCCGGGCCCAACGACAAGAAAGCTACGCTGTTAGACGACATAGAGTCCCTACTTTATGTTGGTTTGTACTGCGCCTTTCTATGGCTTCCCCATACTGCATCTCCGACGGAGCTGGACAATTCCTTGTACAATTTGTTCGAGCGGACCGACTTCTCGCCAACGCACAAGAAGTATATGCGTGGCGAAGGCAAGAGATTCAACGCCATAGATCGCCGTTTCACAAACTTCGACTGGTCACACGGTTTTCGTATGTGGCTAAACATCACGATGGATGTCATCACGCCGCTTCGCCACCGTATGGTGCGAACGGAGAACAGCACGCCTCGATGTCTTGGACGAAGCCTGGGAGGAACACCTGAACATCAGTAAAGACACTCTACTCGTACCGTACATATGCGCCAACGCGTCGCCAGGCCGCCTCGCCGTCGAACTGAATCCATGATTCAGACGTATGATTCGCCACTCAGCATTCCACCACCTCCGCTTCCTTCACCCAGTCCCCCACCACCCAAGCATCCGATCGGTATCGAACCTTCGTCGTCACGAGTTCATCGCCCTCGCCCTTTCTCACCTGCGGTCAAGCAGTCTCCGGTCGCTGATCTCGCGCGTAAGCGTGCTCGGCGCCACGAACGCTCTCCTTCTGCTGCTCCGCCTCGACGCAGCGCGAGGCTCCATAACAAGCTCCGCCCTTCCACCGCGCCTGCAGATAGGTGCGATGCTGGCAGGCGAAATTTTCGGTGACTGCAGCGATATGGGGACCGTGCAGCTTGCGCCGTAAGTTTTCAAGGTCGTCATCGCCACTAGTGTCCATAAGTTTCCAGTCCCTGGACATCTCGCGAGCTTTCCCGGGTACATGGGGTGGATCAATGAAGAGGTCGTACGAAGGAGAGGTGTTGACTTGAATGAGCATCTCGGTATACGCCAAGTCTGCGCGGGAAGTTGGGGGAAGGCTCTCGACGACTTGAAGGTTCTCTGGGGTATAGCAGCAAATGTAGGAGTCCAGGCTTCGGGAGGACCAGACGTAAATCCCTGACAGCGAGACTCGTGTTTCGTCGCCTTATTCAAGGCTTTTAACTGAAGAGACATGAAGCGGATCTAGCTATTTTGAAGCGCAACGTGCTCACCAGAGGTTCCAAAAATTCGCCGAGAGTGCTCGCTGGTCAGGAACGGTTTCCAAGCGTTCCGGGGGACATACGTTTCCTCTCATCCACTGGGGCCAATCTGACGCCAATGTCATGGAGCCCGTCTCCATGGTCTGCATGGTACACATCCCAAGGACCGAAAACTGTTTGGAAAGGGAAGAAACGGCGCGGGCCTCACAGTGTACTTGGTGCTTTCCTTGACGTTTCTGAGAAGCGAGGCGTCGATGTAATGGTGCAGTTTTGAAGGGAAATGGGTGGGCTCCCGAAGTTACGTGCTATACAAGCGTCATAATAGGCGTTCGGAGATATATCATACATATCCCAGGCTTGGCGGATGGAGAGGACTGAGTGAGAGTAGGCAGGGAGTGGCGCGTCGAGGGTACTGAGCAGAAGAATAAGTCGGGCTTGTGTTGTTGTCTCAAAATCCCAGTACTTCTTGTGTGTCCCTGGGTGACGTATGGTGGCATGTTAAAGGCATGTGAAGATTCGGAGCAATAGGGATTAGGAAAGATTGTGGATCTGAAGTCTGAGTCTGAGTCGTCGTGACGCGCCGAAGCCGACCGTCCTCGACCGAGGCACGCGAACGGCCCGGTCCTCCGCGGTGGACTGAATGCATGGCAAGCCCAGCGCAGCAAAGCCTGCCATCCACCCTTGTGTCCCCCTCCCTCCGTTTCCTCCTGACTCTCACGGCTGCCCAGACTGCGCAACTCACCGAAGGATGGTTACTCAAGATTCGCTACTACCGCCCTCGGTTTGAGTCAAACACTCACGGCTCTCGAGCTTATGGCTACTCTTGGCAAACACCCTTCGGCTTCCGCGGTATATCGGGGTTGGGAACTCTAGAGAATCTAGAATAGCTACGCCGCGCAGATCAAGGCGATATTTTTTGGACCTTATGGTGCAAACCGGGCTGCCGTACTCCAAGTGAGTCAAAATTCTCGATTCCCATAGTACAACTGCCTGATGTACGTATATGCAGGAAGTTGTCAGCACATACTTCGTGCGTGAACTCGTTGGCATTCTCGAAGGAAGGGAGGTGGCTTGCGAGTGCAGGAGACGGTGAGTATTTTGTTCTTGAGGGAGTGACCCCAGCGACTGATCCCATCTCCCGCTCTCCAACGATTCTCCAGATCCATACATCCACTTGTGGGACTTCAACCAAAAAGCGTGGATATTCCTACATGGAGCTTCACTGGCCCACGTGTGAGTCTCTTGCCCTCAGGCCAAAGTTATCGTAGAATGTTGAGACCTCGACCGACAGTCTAACGTCTTTACCGTGGCATTTTCGGCATCCGGGCAGTATCTCTATTCGCAAGTGCACTTCTTTTCTTGACTGCGCCCCATGCCCACCTCCAAACAGAGGTGACACGCAAGACATAATCTATCAATACGATCTCTTGCACATGTCCTCGCCTGTTGCCCATGGCCCTCGCACTCCAAGCTGGCGTGATACTCGGCATGAAGTGAGCACTGTCTCTTTTTCTTTCCTCATACTACTTCCATTTGATTTCGTTTAGGATAGCATTCGTGCTATCTCTTGTCATCCCGAGACTGATAATCTGTTCTTGAGCGGAGCGTGAGAGCGGTCTAACACCCGCTCATTTCACTCACTAATCTCCCTCTTGCATACCCCAGAGAGGACGGAAAGGTCATCTTGCATGACATGCGTACCCAGCTAAAATACAGCCACGCGCAGAGTCTTCTCCAGCATACAGCTGAGATCACATGCGTACAGTACCATCCTACGATGACGCACATCTTTGCAACGAGCGACAATCGGGGACAAGTTTGTTTGCGCGATGTGCGGATGGCATTCGGGCCCCTGTCACAGCGCTCCAATGCGGGAATTGTGCACGAAGTGAGTAGGCTCGACATGTCTGCTCGAGACGACTGACTGTTGACTTTCAGTATGTTACCACAATAGCAAAACAAGGGACGGCGAGAATGGCGCGGCCGGAGGCAAGTAGCTTGACCTTCGATCGCGATGGTACTTTTTTGCTCTTCGCCTGTATCCGGTACCTGACGAGTGATCCAGGACGTAGACTCGGCGTTACGATGTTGGTGAGCTCATTTTGTATTTAGCTGAAGCTTCTGTATATTTTGACACGCCCATTAGCACCACATCCCAACATTGTACTCTCTTAACGACCCGTATCCCATCGCGACTTTCAGCGATCGTTTTAATGCCAACAGAATACCCGGATCGTCTTGGAAGGATATGTACTCTAATAGCTGCACAATGAAGGTGGTCCTGCGTCTCATATTGCGTTCGTAGAGGAGTTTGCTGATGAAATTTACATTAGCATGGTACCTTCGGCGGATTGGGATCAGACAGAGACATGTTCTACGCACAAGGATCGGATGATTTTCGGACGTACATCTGGAAGATACCTGACGATGCGGAACTTCTTGCGCAACGAGCGATCCTCGACGACTCCGAATGGCACAACTGCCCCAGACCTGGAGAGATTGGTGAGCCACAAGCTATGTTGATAGACGAAAAGAGTTGTCGTACTTAATGCGCCTCTGATTGACGCAGGATACGCCTCTTCACTCGCAGGCTCTCGATATGTTCCATTCGAGGTCTCTCGGCCTTTTACCCGACTCGGAGGCACGTCCCGTTCCCCGGCGTTCTCTCCTCCGCTGTCTAATATGTTTTAATAGGGCACGGCTCGATTGTAAACACCGCCCTCTTCCACCCCCATCGCCCCCTGCTCCTCACCGCCGGGATCGAACGCTTCACTCGACTGCACAGTCCCACCCCGACCACCCCATGTACCGAACGCTTGGAAGCCACTCCCCTCGAAGTGCGCTTGGCTGCCTCCTCAAACCCTGGTTCGCGCGAGGTGTTACTGCGCGCGATGGGCATGGTCGATGACTCCGACACGGAGGAAGCGGAGGACGACAGTCAGGCTATTGCCATGTTCGATCAGTGAGTCCAACGCGTCTTCGCGCTACTCCTGGCTTACGCGTCTTTGTAGCATATTGCGACAGGAAGGCAACGGAGACGTGTTCTCTATAAATCCTTGGACGCCTGGAAGCGACGACGAAACGGACTCGGATTCGATCGATGATCACGAGGGTGTCTCGTTGCAGTGACTGACAAATGCGGACCGTGTTCTTTCTTCCCTGTATGTACGGCCTTGTGCGAAGAATTGAGTCGCGGACAAACCCTTTCACCGCTTGGAGCTCCAAGGTTGTATGAGGTCCGGAAAGAACGGCCTTTCGTGACAGTTGTTTTAACTAGCCCTATCACCGATATCAAAGGTACATTGTGATAGCACAATACATGTCTACATAGTACACAAGACGGTCATAGCATGATATATGCCCATCCGACCAGACCTCTCCGCACCAATTCCGTTTACAGTGATGCTCACATACCAATCGCCACACGGAACGCATCGGTTTCCTGCCCCTCTGCCATTCTGACGATATGCGTCGCCAGCGCGGCGCGCCCGCTCTGCGCCCGGTGCGCGTACAAGAATCTCTGGCCGTACTGCAACGCGAGGCGGCGCTCGGTGAGCGACGCCCCTGCGCCGACCCAGACGTACACCGCGGGCGCGGCGGCGTCCGCGCTCGCGTCGAGTACAAATGCGTCGTCGGAAGTGAGCGAGGACGCCGTAGCTGGCGCGACCTCGTCAAAGACGACCTCGCCCGAGGCGTCGGAGAGGCGGAAGAGGGCGTGCGGGGAGGTGACGGTCGCCGCGGCGGAGGGCCCGAGGGCACGTCGCTGAGATCGAGCTCGGAGAGGAAGGTGCCGGCGCCCTGCCCGTGCTCATCTGCGAGACGGTCGGGCATGAGAACGCGGCGAATGACAACGCAGGACGAAGGGCCGGAAAGGGCACGCACCGTACACGGTTGCGTCGCACTGGCTCTGCCTCTCGCTCACGAGCGACTGGACGAACTCCGCGGCCTTGAACTTGCCTTCCCGACGGCGTGCTCCGTGTTGAACTGCCAGACGCGTGGGCCCATGTCCAGCACGAACACGCTGCCCTGGACGACGCTCGCGCCCGCGGCGGGCACCTCGCGCACCTGGACGTGCGCGATGCCCGCGTGCGGCGCGCTGATGCGGTACAGGCGGCGGGTGTTGTCCGGGGGCGGCTCCGAGACGTGGTGGAAGCCAGAGGCGACGCCGCCGTGGAGGGAGGTGAACTTGGGGAAGTAGGAGAGGAACCGCGGGGACTCGTAGCCTTGTACCTCGCGGTACTGCACTGGCTTCCCGCCTAGATCTAGACGGGGATTTGCATAAGCATCGTGGAACCGGTGCGGGACAGATGCGACGTACGATCGTCGAGCTCGACGGTCTTGTATGCTGCGGTCCCAGCCTCGTCCTGACTGGTCTCTTCGCCGAGCCAGAAGTGGAGGTCGTAGGAGATATCTTCGTTGTCGGGGTCCTTCTTGTACGTCTGCACAAACAACCGTCTGCCTTGGTATATGCCGACATATGAGAGATAGGCTTACGTGCAAGACAATGTACGAGTCACCGTCGTAGAAGCGGCCGTAGTTGGTCTTGGGCCACTCCTTGACGGTGAACTTCTCAATCCTCCATATTTGCGTGCCGGGCACCTTCCCGGCTTCATCCCAAGCCACCTCCCTATCACCGGCATGGGCCCGCACGTTCTTCTCGAGCTGCGCAAGTACGGCGGCAGATGGAAGGGGGCTTGGGGGCTGTCGAGAGCTAAATACTCACATCGGACCCCAGCAGCGCGATATTCGAGTCCTCGATGTTGTACTGAGTCGCCTTTGTGAGATGAGCCATGGTAGGGTGACGGGGATGCGATTTTGGGTGTGCGATGTGGGCTGTCAACCGGAGATGGGTGAGGTACAAGCAGCTTGGCTCGTCGCGCACTCGAAAGAGGCGGAGTGACCTACGGGCGGTTACTTGATCACGTACTGCTCGCCACAGCACAAACGAATCGGATACGAACTCAAGCTACCGCCATTGGCCATCCATGTGTGCAGCAGTATTAATGTGTGATAATGTACAGATTACAGGAGGATTTGTATGATTCTACGCATCGCCGCCACCAGAGGAAGCAGACGGCTCGGATCGCACGGCGCCGACGATCTCCCTGCACCAAGACGTATCCGCTTGCTAGGCCGCTCGTCTTCGTCTTCATCATCTGCGTGCGGGTCGGGTTCGCGTGCCCTTTTCGGCGCCATGGCTGGAGGAGACAAACAATGTGGCTCATCCCCGTCGGCGCCGGAAGCGTGACCCGGTTCACAGGCGTCGTTTGTGGGCAACGCGTC
Organism: Epithele typhae; assembly: GCF_022376455.1. Classification (NCBI taxonomy): domain Eukaryota; kingdom Fungi; phylum Basidiomycota; class Agaricomycetes; order Polyporales; family Epitheliaceae; genus Epithele; species Epithele typhae. The sequence goes on along the minus strand of NW_025954216.1, from coordinate 271,800 downwards.
CCCGTGTTGCCTCAGGAATGACCACCAGAACACATTAAGGTCGTTCACGTATGGCCAGCCCCTTTCGTTCTCGCTGGCATGAGCGTCAGTCGCATTTGGCTGCGACGAGGCGTAGTCCAGCCATTCACGAAAGAGGGTTGGCCAGGTGAAGCCTTTGATGTAGTGACCGGTCTGCTCGTTGCGGATCTTGCCCCAAGGAGCAGGGGAATCGCCGTCCAAGTCGGGATCTGTCGCCAGCTGAAAGAGATTGTAGAACGAGTGTCGTTCGATGGCTTGTGGCGCATGGTGGGGCAAGAACAGGAAGGCGTAATAGAGGATCACATAGAACAGCGAGGCGACGTCGTCTTGCAGCGTGCCGGCCCTTTCAACCGGATCGAGTAGCATTTTGCTGGATGCAAACTCATATGTACACTGGAGGAAAGCGACGTCATTTCCAGCCCCAATGAGAGGAGTTCAGGGTACGAACCGTGAGTCCGAGGTCAAGCGATCCACCTTTACTATCGGTCGGATACGAAGCTTCCCAGTCAATCAGGTAGCCGCGTCTGAACTTGCGTCCGGGTTCTCGAACAAGGATGATATTCCCAATGCTCACGTCGCGGTGCAGAATGCCAGCATTGGCGTGGGCTTCTCTCAGGGCTATGAAAGGATGCCCCGTCAGGGCAGGACGTGCATCACAACACTCATAACGACAGACCTTGCATTACATCGTAACCCGCATGGAGCAGTTCCCCTGAGCCGGTGAGGCATGCCAAGGAGTACCCAACCGTGCCTACCACTATCCGGTAGTGCGGCTGCATGGGCATTGCAATCCATTCTCCTGTTGTCATCGTCGATACCCAGTCCGAAAACGCGAGCTGTTCTGCCTGTGTACTTTGGACAATCGCTTCATCGTCTGGACATCGTGTTTGTCATAATGCAATCTTGGGACGCATATACACTCACCAGCTAGTATGCCCCCCTCTAGATCTAGGGTGTACGGCACGATGCCGTGCCAGATGAGCGACGGCGCTGACCGCACTCCAGCTCTGTTGATCCGTCGTAGAAGCTCACCCTCCACATCGAACGTATCGCGTATGTAAGGCCAGGTGTCCTTGATGAAGACGATGTCGTGGGTGCCGATGTCGACTGCCCAGTATCCCCGAGTACCTTTGCCACAGAGACTGATGGGATGCGTGACTGGCCTGGACACGACATAGCGCCGGACGTTTCTCTCGTCGACCGGGAGTTGATGACCCAAAACAGGAAGTACTACGGCGTTGCCGGGTTCGTAGTGCTCCGATATCGCTTTCCTGAGGTCTTCATCCTCAAGCTGGAGCTGTGCTTTGACGTGCGCGGTTACAACTTGGAGAAAAAGCGCCTCTTCCGCCCCCGCCGGCCTCTCGAGGGTGGTGTCGAAACCGCGCTCCATCGCGGACAGGCAGTGAAAGTGCAAGAGGAAGTTGGCAAAGTTGGGGGTCTGGCAGATATCGAACGACTCTGTGACTACGCATCCGCTTCTATCCCAGCGATACAGCCGAGCCTGTGAGCCTGACACCACGGCGGTGTAGAGGCAGGTGCGATGCTGGCGCGCGAGGATCTCTTCGACAAGAGCAATGTGGCGTCCGTGTGCGAGACGCCTGAGGAGTTGGAGCTTGTTGTCGCCGCCGGTCGCCGTAAACATCCAGTTGGTTGCTTTAGGGTCGACTCCAGCCGGCGGATCAACAAATATGTCATAGGAGGAGTGAGCGTTCACTTGGATGAACATCTCTAGAAGTCCGAGTTCAAGGCGACTGGACGGAGGAAGCCGAAGAGCTTCCTTGTGTTCGAAATTGGCTTTGGTGTAGCAGAGAATATCAGGCTTGTACGGTCCCACTCGCCGCACCACATCCCGATAAGACCCCGCATCTCTGAATATGCAAGTGGTTTTGGGCAGCGCCTCGAGCTTCACAGAGAAGGCTGAGTGCCAGTGAATTCACAGGGTGGGAGACACTCACCAGCGCATCGCACTTCTCGTCGGCGTTGGCAGCCTTGGCAGCAGTTTCGAAGTCTGCGGGAGCAACCAAGCACTTTGTTGGATCAAGACGTGAGGGACTGGGAGTATAGGCGTGAATGGCGATGTTGCCGCTCCCTCGTCCACACACACGCTTCTCCGACGGGGTCAGGAATTTGTTGAGGAAATCATCGAAAGGCATGGGACCGAGGGTACGGCCCATCAACTTGTCTGCACGAGTGCCAAGGTGTTCGAGGCTGTGATCGGGAGGGTCGAAACTCAACTCTTTGGCTTGCGCCAATGAAGCATTGTAGTATGCTGGTAGAGGGTATCGAGCCGAGGTTGCCATGGGTGGATGTATCGAAGTAGGAGGCGAAGGGTTACGAGTTGGGGCGGTTTTGTCCGCGGGTCGAAATACTTAAGGCAACCCGTTTCAGCGAGGACAACGCTTGGACGCGGGCGGGTGCCACTGGGAGGAGAAAACAAGAGCACAATAGTGAGTGCCTGGACCGTAACCTGGTTCGCAGGACCAAAATCAATACTATCTCCAAGCAACCAGCCACTGAGTGCGTGCCTTTGTCTCCTTGTACCGTGGTGGATGGCTTCGCAATAGTGACATGAGCGAAGAGAACCAACATGCGTCGTCGAAGATTGGAGACCAAGAGGAGCTGGGCCCTTGCGGACGGCAGAGAAAGTGAAAACAGAGGGTAAGGTTTAGAAGAGATGAAGCAGCAGCCGGTCCCCCGATAAATGGCGGGAATTGGATCAAGGACATGGATGGGCGAGACAACGCAGTCTCTGAGTCGCAGCAAAGCGCACTCAAGCAGACTCAAGCCACCCATGAAGCGCCCACGCGGCGGGCCGCCGGCGCTGTGATCGTGATCGAGGATAGGGTACCGAACATCGAGATGAATTCGAGAAGCGAAATGGACATTGGGCATATCCTGCTGGTCTTCAGCTGCTCAACTTGTCACCCTTTCAACCATGGCCGGCTGGTCGGCGCGCCTGTCCCGGGTGTTGCGAATCTCGCAAGAGGCAGTGATCTCGAGCACAGGTCGACCGCGCTCACTCAGCACATCCGTTATCAGGACTGGGCCCTGAACGCGATGTTGCCCACGACTCCTCGCGTTTGTCTCTCGGCTGCTTCCACACTGTTACGCCCTCCCTCTTCAGCATGACACGCATCACGGTCAAGCTCAATGATGGCAACGAGGTGACGACCTCCATGCTCGCGTGTGGATCCGCCAACGTCTGACAAGAGCACTATCGCAGATGCCCGCCATTGCATTCGGCACCGGGTCCAAGTGGAAGGGTCAGGTGCGTTCGTGCGCCTCCATCTTAACACCTTTTAAACCCCATCCTCCTGCATAGGACGTGACGGACTACGTGAGCCAGGCCATTGAGGCCGGGTTCTCGCACATCGACTCCGCACAATGTATGTTCCTTCTTTCCGATCCTAGCCTCATTCATCCGAACACGTGGTGGCATTGTCAGGGTACAAGACCGAGGACAGCGTCGGTCGCGCCATCCATGAGAGTGGGCTCGGCCGTTCTGACCTTTATCTCACCACCAAATGGTCGGGTCTCACCACCATTCCCGAGGCCATCCAAGACAGTCTGAAGAACGTATGCCCATCTCATTCGGCTATACTTCCTGCACAACACGTCAACATTTTTATCCGTAGCTCGGTGTCAAGCAAGTTGACCTTTACCTGATTCACAACCCAATGGTTATCACCGATTTGGAGGTCAACTGGCGGGACTTCGAGAAGATCAAGGAGGACGGGCTCTCCAGGTACGTCGCACATGCCTCATTCCTTGCCCTTCCGTGACGTTTTTTCAGGAGCATCGGGGTCAGCAACTTCGACTTGAAGCTCATGCAAGATCTTCTCAAGATTGCCAAAGTCAAACCTGCTGTGAATCAGGTGCGTTTCTCTCTACCTTACCGGTAATTTCCTCGTTTGCCGACATTCAAGTGCAAGATCTTGTTCCATCCGTACAACTACGCTCAGATGAAGGAGCTAGTGGAGTTCAGCGCGGAGCACGGTATCGTCACAGAAGCATACAGCAGCTTGCAGTACGTACTTTTTTTGGCTTATTCATTCAATGCTCTCATGTGTCGCGCTGGCAGACCCATAACGAAATACCCGGGCGGCCCTGTCGATAAGCCTGTCGAAGCAGCAGCAAAACGATTGGGGGCGTCCACTACGCAAGTTCTCTTGTCTTGGGTCAAGAGCAAGGGCGTTGCCATTGTGACGTGCGTACTCTCGCCCCTCCGCTCGCTCTCGTGCGTCTCACCAATTCACACCGTAGCACGAGCTCAAACAAGGGGCGGTTGCAAGAGTACCTGGCGGTCGCTGAGCTTCGTGCGTTCTCTGATCATCTGCCCATTCATATCTGTAACCAGTGCTGTTAGCCCCGCTTACGGATGAAGAGATTTCTGCCATCGACGAGGCCGGCGCGAAGGGTCCTTCTACCTCTATTATGACGTCGGAGAAGGCTAACGTCAGAAAATGGTTCAAGATCGCATCGATCACCCTTCAACTGATATTTCAGCTGTGTTTCTTGGTTCGTTTCGCCTATCGTTGGATGTATGTGTGGTAGTAGGTCGTCTACTCGTATAATACCGTCGAGCTTGAGCTTCGGTTGCTTCTTACATTACCACATACGGAAAGTCAGCGAAATGAGACCACTATTGCCACTCATACTGATTCTATGTGTAGAACAAGGATTAACTGTACAGATTCAGAAATGTTACCGAAATACATCCGAGCTCGTTCTCCATTCAAGATGCTCGAGAAGCAACTTTCGCAAAGGCAGTCAGATAGTGCCCAGACGAGTTTGCAAATGATACACATGTTGCTCTCGAACCTTGAAGCTTCGCGCCTTAAACGAATCTGCTGCGTACTCGGACAATGACGACAAGACAACGACCTTCCACACCGCGATTCCCGCACGCGCCTGCACTCACTCTGCGTACGTCACTTCCAGTGGACCTCACCGACGTCTCTTCCGGGGGCGACGATCCGCAGAGAAAACTTAGCACCTCGTGCCCGCGTACTAGATGCACCTGGCCGAGGCCATTAACCGGGCGGTCGGCGACCGCATCCTCGTCGCGGTGGGATCACGACTGGGACGCTGGCGGAGGAAGCTGAAGAACCAGCTCTCAACGTCATAGAGATCGCTCTGAGATGGACTTCTGGAGTATAGGAATGCATTGGTGTCTACGTATGGAAACATCTAGTGAACGGGCGTTAGCGTCAAGGACTGGGTGTAGAACAACATGGCCGAAACTCACCTGAATACAAGGGTCACCAAGCGACCTTCTTGCCAGCAGCGGGAGCAGGGAGACCACATCGCAGGATATGAAATCCCCGTCCGAAATGCTTTAAAACACTCCGCGCTCTCAGCTCGACGACGCGCTTCTCTCGAGGCTTCAGATCCCTACAGCCCTTGCTCGAGGACTCGGACCGTCTGGGCCACGACGAGTCATTCGAATCCTCCTCGGGTATGTACCCGGTGAAGCCCTGGGTGAACGGCCGCAGCCGGCGGTGCATGTTCCACGTCATGCGCACCCTGTCGCCCATGGCGCACAGCTCCCACTCCTGTATCCAGAACGAGGGGACCTCGCAGAGCGCCGTGCGGAACTCAGCGAGCGAGAGGCGCTCGGCGGGGTCCACCGCGAGCACGCGTGCCAGCAGGCTGACGCACGCAGGGGAGAGGGGGAACGTCCGCCGGAGGGACATTGGGTTGCGGATGAACTGGCGGAAGGTCGCGTGTGCGGTGGTGGCTTCCTCCCACATGGTGCAGCCGCAAACGAGCTCGAGCAAGATGATACCGAGCGCCCAGATGTCGTTTTGTTGTCGATCAAAAGACAAAGCCGGGTAGCCCAGGCCCTCTGTCGGACATGGCGAGGTGTGAGCGTCTTGATACTGCTGTGATTCCACTGCTGACAACCACTTGCCTGGACAGATATAGCGATACGTTCCGTGTCTGAACTCCTTGCTCTCCCGGATGTCCGACGCCATCCCGAAGTCCGCGAGAAACATTTGCGTCATCAATAGGTCCGTCAAGATGTTCGACGGCTTCAGGTCCCCGTGGTAGATCCCCTTCTCGTGGCACGCCGCGACGGCGTCGATGATTTGGAGCATGATGCGCTTCACTTCCACCGGCCGGTCCGCGAGGCACATCCGTTCGCGCACCGCGTGCCGCAGGTTTCCCCCAGAGACGTAGTCCATGACGATGTACGCGTACTTGTCGCTGTACATGCACCGCCGGAGCGTGACCACGTTCGGGTGCCCCGACGCGCGCTCGTGCAGGGACATCTCCCGGTCTTGCATCGTCGCGACCGCTCGCTCCTTCGCTTCCTTCGCGTTTGCGCCGTACGGGCCGCCGGTGTGGAGGAAGGGCATGACCTTGATCGCACGGACGATGGTTTCGTCGCTGCCTGGGACCCGCTCCAGCGCGCGGTAGACGACGCCGAAGCTTCCGGACCCGATGCGGTTGAGGATTTCGTAGCGGCCTGCATCCACGAGGAAGCCGCAGGGCAGGTCGGGGAGATAAGGGCTAGAGAGACGTCCTGAGCTGTAGCGAGACATGGTGTGTGTTTGTGGAGAACGGAGGGGAGGTAGAAATGCTCGAAGGGCGGCGACCGTGCTCTTTATGCATACCGGAGAGGGCCTCCTGAGGCCGAGTAGTAGAATGCGCCTGCGCAAACCGATCGTGTGTCCGTTCCACCGCGGACGGGGTCGTCGAACCCGCGATGCAGCGGATGAGCGGAGTCGGCGCGCAGCGGGGCTCCGACAGCCGAGCGGATGTAGGAAGGTTAGGATCTCGACATCCGAGAACGCAGAGCGGGCCGTCCGTCGGAATTGGTGCGACGAGCCTTCCGGGGTCGTGAGGGAGGTGAAAGTAGTGGTGGAGCTGCAATGCGAACCGCAGTCTAGAAATGATCTCTTCAGCGACGTGGTGAGCATTCAGCTGAGATTTCGTCACGTACCGCGTTGAGCAACGTTGCAGGCAGTCAAAAACAAGACAGCGGTTCAGGGCCACTCGCAACGATATCCGACATCCGCTGTGCGGGTCGTTCAGGCGCTGCGATGCAAATATCCGTGCGGGTACCCTGACGGAACCTATAGCGCACCCCTCAATGGATGACTTGCCTAGATGGTCCATGGTCCTGTTCTGCTCAACGAGAGATGGATCGGTTGTGTATGGGATGGAAGGGATAAGGGAGGAAGGTGCTGCAGACCAACGGACTCTGACGGAGGGGTTAGAGGGTTGGTTTTAGGCACGGCGCATCGCCGAATGCCTTGTGCTGAGAACTCCCATAGGTATCGGTGTCTTTGAAGTATTTCTACTGTGCCTGCCTGCTAGATGTGTACACGCAAGTACCGGTATCGGACGCACGAAAAACTGATGGCTGGTTATGCTCTGGGCCGCACAATCGGGCTTGCGAGAGGGTGTACTGGCAATTGGTGGACGTACGGGCGCTGCTGTTGTGACTTGCCAGAGCCTGATGTGAACGGCAAGCGTTGTTCCGAAGATTGAACATGGCTGTGAGACTATCTTGCAATAGATTGCGCGTGATGCTGCTAGATGACAGGCGAGCGAGGAGTGGTTGCGGAAATAGGCCGGACGATGGAGATCATGGTGGCAAGGAACGACGTGAGCTAAACACTCGGGAGCGCGCGAGGAAATCTTGTCTTGACTGCATGCCACCTTACGGCCACGGGCACATTTTTGTTGCCGTGGTGGCTTATTCTGCTGCTGCTACTCTTAACTCTGTGCACTGCTCCTTGATACGCGTCCTCCTCTCGCTCAACTATCTCCACCCGCCAGCCTGGGCTACTTATGTATGTCTCGAACGCGTGCTAGCCTGGGTGGCATCCAACTTTGAAACCACACCATTACATGGACGCGTCGTTCTCGTGGCCTGTAGTTTCTCTCCTTCTCACATCCTCGCGGCGGACTGTCGGCGTTTGAACGTTCAGTGTTCAACCCTCCTGGGCGGTCGTATGGAGAAAGACGATGGAGGCCATAGCATACGACGGGACGACGTCATTAGCGAGGATCCAATTTCGCCGGACCCTCGAATTTCGCCCATGAATAGTGTAAGTGCTGCTCAGCGCTGCTCGGTTCTTAGTCTCCCCAACACCTGCTCCTCAATTTGCAAGTCATGCCCCCCTTCGTCCTCATTTCTCCCGCCACGCGCGGACTGTCCCTCGCTCTTGCTCGCCACACTCTCCGTACCACCCACCACCCTGTGTTCGCGACCTACCGCCCTTCTCCGACGACCCGCTCTGCCAGTCACTCAGACGAACCCAGGTCGCCCGAGTCCGTCCGCGCCCACATCCTCCGTCCGCTCGCCAGGGAACAAGTCGATCGGTCTCGTCTTCACGTCCTCCCTCTCGACCTCCTGTCCGAAGACAGCATCGCGACCGCGGCGGCCGACCTCTCACGCACCCTCTCCAGCCTCCAATCTCCCCCTCGCACCTCGCTCTCGCGTTCTTCGCCGGGGGCATCCTTCATCCAGAGCGGCAGCCGGCGGACCTCGACCTCGCCACCATCGACGAGACGTTCCGGCTGAATGTGATCTCCCACCTACTCCTCATCAAGCACTTCTCCCGCTTCCTTCCGCCGCCCTCCGTCGGGCGCGCAAGCGAAGAAGCCGCCCTGGCGAAGTGGGTGCACGTCTCGGCGCGGGTGGGCTCGGTGTCGGACAACCGGCTCGGGGGCTGGTACTCGTACCGGGCGTCGAAGGCAGCGCTCAATCAGGTCGTGCGGACGTTCGACCTGCACTTGCAGGCGAAGCGCGTGCCCGCGATCTGTGTGGGCGTCCATCCGGGAACGGTGAAGACGGAGCTCAGCAAGGCGTTCTGGAAGGGGTTCCCGCGGAGAAGCTACTCGAGCCAGAAGATGTGGCAGCGAAGTTGGTTGGGGTCGTCGAGAAGCTTGGGACGGCCGAGAGAGGACGGATATGGGACTGGAAGGGCGACGAAGTGCCACCATGAGGAGGTATGTGGGCCCGAAGGAGCTGTTCGAAGCATCGCCTTATTGTCATGTTCTTATGCTAGACGTTCAGAGAGTCGCACATGTGCATGGGCCGATATGAGTGTCTGTTGTGTTCGGTTTGGGAGTGGTCTGTGCTTATGTGCACGAGTGGTGACATATCACAGCCACGCCCTCTCCTTTATAAAAGGTCCCCTGCTCGAGCACGGTCTATCGTACAGCCCACTCAAGCTTCGCTCTGGCACTAGTTTTGCGCCACTCCCCCGCCACTCCCATTATTGCTGTTCTTTCGCCGTTGCCAACATCGCAATGTCTTTCCACCATCCTGCTGGTTACTACAATGCTTCTCTGTCTTCAAGCACCTGCGCAATATGCCCGCTACAAAACCTCCAGTCGGCGACGAGGCTTGCATCATACGCCAGACAAAGCATTCGGAATACAATAGGACCGGCCCCCCAATCTAACTTCCTAGACCGTTTCATACGTCCATACGAGCTCTACTACATGGAGCCCTCACACCGCTCTCGTCGCGACATCCCCATTGACGAAAGCAATCGCCTGTCTTCCGACGACGCTTGGGCCGCGGTCCCCAAGGCCGCTGCCGTTTGCGAAGACATATGCGGCCCCCTGGCAAGTTGTCGTTATACGCTATGTGTACTACTTCTGACCGCCGCTGCAGGTGCAGGCATTGAACAAGACCACGGGGAATAAGATGCGTTGCCCTGGCCTTGTGTTTGAGTGTTCGCAGGAGCACCCGTCCCTCATATGCTGCTACACGGACGAAAACTCAGAACTTGTGAAACAGCAACCTCCGTCATCTCGCGCGGAACTAGGATACGTCGAGATGTTCATCCAGGTGAACAGCAATCCGTCGCACGACATGTTCGTCGACCCACCCCAAAAACCTTTCGGCCGCTCGATGGGCACGAACGTGCACGGCACCATAGACGATCTAAGCTTACGGCACAGGCTTCACGGCAAGCACTCCGCCTTCGTCTCCGAGGTGTTCACGCGACAGCATCGAACCTGCCTCTACACTGTCATCTTGTCCGGCTCGAGCGCGAGGATGTACCGCTGGGACAGAGAAGGTTGTGTTCTTTCAGAGTCCGTAGACGTGCACGAATCTCCGGCAGCGCTCTGCGACTTCCTCTGGCTGTTCTCTCACGCCTCTCCGTCGAGACGTGGCTTCGATACCACTGTCGAGCGGGCATCACAACAGGAGGAGATCCTTTTCCGCAACGTCGTCACTCAACACGTTCAACTCCAACTGGACCTTGCAGGCCAAGATCTCGAACAGGCCGTCAGCGAACACTACCAACCGGGCAACGTCATCGTCCTGCCCGTTGTCGGCCATCCAAAGCCGGTGGATGCGTCAAACACTCGTCGCTTCATCGTGTCAAGACCCGTCCTTGGCTCGACTCGCTGGCACAGTCGAGGAACGCGCGGATACTGGGCGGTCGACACCGTGACACGGCGCATCGCCTTTCTCAAAGATACTTGGAGAATCCTGTTTCCGGGGAGCATTCCAGAAGGCCTCATTCTCGAGCAACTCAACACTGGTGGTGTGGACCATGTACCCAAACTGGTCTGTCACAGCGTAGTCCCGGACGGCACCCCTATCGCACCTTGTATTCTGCCCGGTAAGCGTTTTATGCTACGTCCACAGGCGCGTCTAACTTCTGTATACAGATCATGATCTCGAGGCTCAGTGCACGTGCTTGTCAAGTGCCTCGATGAGGACTGGGCGGCTAAGGCTGGTCAACTTGTCATCCTGGGCACGAGGTCTCATTATCGACTTGTCGTCGACATGGTTGGGTATCCCCTAAACCATTTCTCTGGAACGGCGGAATTACTTCACGCATCTTGCGACGCCTTTCACGGTAAGCACTGGCGTGCGCCACCATCATAAACAATCGTGCTGACACAACCATCTTTCAGCTCTCCGTCAAGCGTTCACCAAGACGGCGCGCCTGCACCGTAACATTGGTCTAGAGAACATCATTGTCGTGCGCGAAGGCAGTAGTCCTATCCGCCGGGGCTACGTCATCGGCTGGGATTTTTCCCTTCCAGTGACCACATACAGTCCGCCATTACGGTCAGTGGCTGCGCATCCAAATGACTAAAGTGGCTCCTGATGTGATCCATCTAGGGATCGTGCACATTCATGTCGAGACGAATGGTTCGGCAGGTCGGCTTGGGTAAACCACACAGGGTGCAAGACGACATCGAGTCCCTCTTCTATGTGGTCCTGTACTGCGCCTTCCTCTGGCTCCCCCACGGCGCGTCCAAAGACGCCCTAGAGGTCTCGCTGCGCCGGATGTTCGACGACGAGGGCCCCTCGGGCAAGGAAGAGAACCTGATAGACCGTCGTTACACAAACGGATTCGGGTGGTCACCGCCCCTCCGCGAATGGGTGGACACGATGTCGCACTACATGGGTCCTTGCCCTCCGATGGCTGACGGCACGTCTGAGGACAAATGGAGCGATCCTGAGCACCTGGACGTCTTCTGGCGCGAACTCCTGGACAAGTACCATGGCGTCCTTCCCTCGGGAGATCGCGTCGAGCACGACAACCCGCGTGGCAATAAGTTGACCAAGAAATTGAAGTGTCGGCATGGAGCGTCGTCCGGATCCGATTCACACCCACAACCACCCAAACGTCGGCCGACTGTTCCCGACGTCGACGGAAGCACTGGCGAGCGCCCGCACAAACGACCTCGGTACTGATCGTGGTGCCAGGCAGAGCGAGCGACTTCGAGGGGCGTAGGGCATGAATGTCGCAAGCAGTTGTTAGTCCTGTAAAAATGTCGTTACTCAACCGTTTACCTGTCTTTTATTGATGCAAATATCATCTGACGATTATGAGTTGCTTCTTGTCCACGAATGCCTCGATCTCGATTTGTGCAGTGCACCCCGGGCCGGTCCGAAGGAGTGACTTGGGGAGTGGAGAGGGTACGGCGCCCGCTGGGGCTCGCCGCGATAATTGGACCGGACGCGGCCACGGTGAGCAGTACGCGCGGAAAGGGTTACGAGGGACTCCCTCGATCGACATCAATGTGCGGCAGTACTAGCAAAGGAGGAGAGCGCGCTCAAATGGGCGTAGCGCCCAGTCGCGGGGTTTGGTCGGACACCGCGCTCGCTCTCGCGTGGGCCGCTGCCACTCACCCAATTATATACTCTCTTTCTCTCCTCCCCATGTCGCCCTCCTGAACCTACCCACTACGCCCTCACGCAGCGCTGCTGCCAGCCCTTCGACGCGTTCGTTCTCCTTGGCGCCGTCTTCGACCCGGCATATCGCCGATCGCCACCGGCACAGTTATCTGTCAAAGTGTCTTTGTAGCAACGTCTCGGTTTGCAGCCTTACTTCTGCGACCAACTCTTCGCCAGCACACGCTCCGTCCACTCTGCGTAGCCCTCGCCCATGGCTCAGCACGCCCATCCGCCCTTCCGCCTAGTCCGCTCATGAACATGACCAACTCATTCCTCAACGACGGCATGCTCATGCTCTCTATACCCGGTCCCAGCAGGGATCCCACGTACTACATCCACGATGGAAACAGCGTCCTTTTGGTGGAGAACACGCTTTTCAAGGTGCGCTTCGGTTCTGGGCTTCCCTGGTGGGCAGAAAGCCGTGCGGGGTTCGTTAGCGCAACAGCTTTGATGGAGATGACGTCGATAGAGCGTTCAGGCTGGTGGATACGCGACTGCTTCCGGCTCGCCAAAAGGCTCATAATGCATAGCGTCAGTAATCGCCCCGGCCTATGCACTATGAGCATATATGCACTATGGGATGGTTGTCGGGGCGGCTTGCACCTACACGACCCAAGCTATGCATTGTGAACTATATGCGCTAACGCTCTTCCGTCCAGGTTCATCGCTCTGTTCTCACCAAGGACAAGTCCGCTTTCGAGACCATGTTCCAGCTCTCAGCAGAAACAGACTCAGCACGGTCGGACTCGAGCATGACGGTCGCGCAAGAGGGCGAGAGCGACGACAACCCCATCCGCCTCCAAGGTGATACTGCGGACGAGTTCCGCGCACTTCTCTGGGCCCTCTACTCCCTGTGAGTCCGCTCTCCATGCTTCTGCGCGCTCGCCCTCACAAGTCGGCATCTCTGCGGTAGGCCCCACGAACTCTCCGTGGCCATGTCAGCCGACGCCAACAGCACGCAGCTCGCGAACCTCGTCCGCATCACCCACAAGTACCAGTTCCGCAGTATCATGACATGGGCGTTGTCCGCACTACACGCCTACTGTTCACGGCCGGGCGCGTTCGACGACATCCTCACCACGACATCTTCCGCCCCCACCCCGCCCATACCTGTCAATCACCCTCCTACCCTCCCAGGTATCCCCTCGACGTCTACCTCCAGCCCGCCAACTCTCGAACAGCTCACCGAGCTCGCGGCGCTCTGCGAACGTGGAGACCTCCTAGATGCGACGCTCACCCGCTGGAAGCGGCTCATCGGCGAAGGCCGCGACCTCGCGCTCGCGGTGACCATCGGCGAACGCTTCAACCTGCGGCCCATCGTCGGCCTCGCCTACCACGCGCTCATGCTGCGCGGGCAGGGCGCGTGGGCGCCGCTCACGCGCGCCCAGCGCGTCCGCATCCTCGCCGGCTTCTACGCGCTCTCGAAGCTCTGGGACGCGCTGCCGGGCCAGGCGCCGCCGCTGACGCACACCGCGCGTTGCACGAGCCAGCAGCGGTGCGCGAAGGCGTGGGGCGCGCTCTGGCGGACCGTGCTCGAGACGGGGACGCAGGTGATGCCCGGGCTCGCGCGCGAGGACGTGCTCGGGAAGACGATGCTGGCGGAGAGCATGATGAAGGCGCTCGTGGATCGCGAGATCCCGAGCCAGGGCTTCCTGGACGGGATGCCGCATTGCAGGGAGAGCGCGTTGCTGGCGACGAGCATGCGCGTGCGGGAGATCAAGGAGTCGCTTGCGGACTACTTTTCGGATGAGTTTTAGGATTTGGTTTTCTCGGGGATGGATACACGTCCTCTTATGAATGGCATTGTTCGGTGTGTGAAGCTGTATGCCTTTCCCTTTGTGTCGCTTATTTATTGCTTAATGCGCGCTTTATACCTGTAGTTCTCGTCAACTCAATCACGACATATGTATTTGTACGTGAAGATGAATGGCCTTTGGATGCGTTTCTCATAGGACGCTTCGTCGTTGCCGACGTGACAATTCGTGACGAAGAAATTTCTGGCCTTTGCACAACTTCTCCGTTCGCTCCGAAAAAATAAACAAGTCATTTCAAGACTGTCTACCAAAGCCGAGAGAAATCGAGGAGGGAACGGACAAGATACAGCACGACTCCACAGGAGCCGTTTTGCACAACCGATGCAATCCTATCATTTGGGTACTCCCGATCTCGCGCGCACCACGGCATGCACCACGGCATGCACTCCAAATCCGCTGCACCTATGACCACAACAACATCTGTGAGCTGCGCGCGTGGGACCGCCGCGCGCACATTGGGCGCGCCGTTCGCCAATAGATCAAGTTGACAGCGTCATGCTAGGGGATTTAGCTTCGAATACATCAGTATCTACTCGTTGACCTCCTTGAAAGCATCCAACCCTCGTTTCCTGATTACGTCGCTAACGGCACGCTCTGATTCCACCTCTTCAGCGACATACGCAACACCGCCTTCTCTCAGTTGCGTGTCTGCCGCCCGCCGCGTTACGCACAGGCTCTTCAGAGGCAGTCCAGGCACATGGATCCCCACCCACACCAGCGTTGGGGACCCTTTCACGGCGATCTCGGCGTGCTCAACGGGGTCACCCAGTGCTTCTGTGGCGTCGTTGGGGAGATACCGGCTTTCATACTTGAGCAGAAGGTGCGTCGCCGTGTCCAGGATGCCCACCTCCACCAACAGCCCCTTGCAGACCGAACGACAGATCAGCTACCACTTCACCGACGCACGCGAGCAACCCACCAAGACATCGCGCCGATCCACGATCGCCATCCGGACGACCACGTTCCGCACCGACGCGTACGACTCCCGGACGTCCATCCCACGCGCGCCCGCCCGCCGCCGGGCACCCGTACGCGTCGACGCGGAGCTCGAGCGTCCGCGCCCGCGCGCCCGCGACGACGGCCGGGAGCATCCACGCGCGGTGCTTGTCGAGCGGGAGCGAGAGGCGCGGCACGCGCCGCGGCCACGCGAGCGAGTAGAGCACGCAGAGGTCGTCCGTCCACAGCGCGCCCAGCTCCGCCCACGCGTCTCCGACCGTCGAGCCGGCCGATCGAGCCCAGTGCCGCTCCGCGTCGCGGCGGGCGGCGGGGCACGCGTCGCGGCAGCCGGTGTGCGCGCGGGCGCCGCGGAGGACGAGGCGGGCCGCGCGGGGGAACGCGGCGGGGAGCTCGAGGAAGCCCGCGGCGCGGCGCTTGGCGAAGACGTCCGCGGCGCGCACGCGCGGGAAGGGGCGGCGAAGGGGCCGCAGCGCGCGACGGCGAGCGCGGAGAGCCGCTCGGCGAGCGGCTGCAGCGCGGAGAGCGCGTCGTCGGAGAGGGGGACGGCGCGGAGGTCGAGCGCGCGGAGGGCGGGGAGGCGGGCGAGCCGGCGGAGGCTGTCGGGGTCGACAGGCCTGTCGTGCGGAGGGCGAGCGCTTCCAGGCGGGGGAGGGAGGCGGAGATGATCTGGAAGAGCAGTGGCGGGTGGAGGATGTAGTCCCAGGAGGCGAGGTGGAGGGTGGTGAGGTGGCCGCAGTTCTGTAGGATGCTGGTAAACGCGTGCCTGACCTGCGCCGTGGCCGTCAGCTCTGACTTGATCTTTACTTCAGGAGCGTCGATGGATAGCTCCTTGATCAGGGTCACTCGAGAAGAGCCCGTTGTTGAGACGAAGGAAGGCGAAAAATGACAGCAACCTGCTCGGGTCGGTAAGTGCTTTGGATTCCGGGCGCGAGAGTAATGGAAGGAGGGCGAGGTCTTGGAAAAAGTGACATGTGCACATAAGGCGGGATAGATCGCGTCGAGTGAGCATTGAGAGGATGATACGAGCACATCGTAATTGAGCGTTCTCAAACTGATCGCAGCTGTGAATCCATGCTGAAGACCCCCACATCTAGAGTTAGCCTAGAGTGAACCAGTCCTGAATATTCCACACCTACGGATAGCACTCTTCCTGAAGAGCAGAACGGATGATACAAAGCAGGTCGACGTCGAACCCGTTCGCGCAAGAGCCGCCACATACGTGGAGATGTGATGGTCTCGGGACCGAGATATACTGTGGAGTCACGTCATCCCGGAGTTGTGGGAGTTTGATCAGGCAAGCGCCTTGTGCGTCGTTGCACGAAGAACGGCAATAACACCGGATGTTTAGACACATTGTACATTGCGTGTTTCGTAATCACATTCCTTGTCCATGGTTCAGTAGTCCATCACATCCTGCCTTTCGTCAATCAACTCAGTTCGTCTCAGCGTCCGTGAACGCGGTCGTGGCCAGGCCGACCTGGCTGTTGCCGGTGTCGTACACGCTGTAGAAGCGCTGCAAGAAAGCAAAACCGTCTGCCAAAACGACCCGGCGATCAGCGTTCCCGCGCAGATCGAAGGCAACCACGTCCACGCACTGATGAAGTCGAGGCCCTGCCCGCTCTGCGAGCCGAGGTCCGCCGCGACGAGGTAGATCTTGCCCTCCTCGCCGCCGATCGTCGAGTTGAGCGAGCGCGGCCAGATCTGCGCGTTCGGCGTCATCTCGAACGTCGTGCCGCCGATGCTGAAGAACAGGCTCTGCAGGTCGCTGAACTGGCTCTCGGACAGCGTCAGCAGGCCCGTCGTCTGGTCTATCGTCGCCCCGGTCGCCTTCTGGTACGCCTGGAACGCGTCCGTCGCGAGCAGGAGGAGCGTCGTGCCGGTGTCGACGATCCCCGCCGAGCCGGAGAGCAGGCTCGTGCTCTGCCCGTACGTCACTTCCTGGTCGATGCCCCAGTAGTGTGACGCAGGCGAGGTCGAGGTGATGGGTACGAAGGTGACGTCGCTGGTGATCTTGGAGGAGTCGGAGCCGCCAAACGTGAGCTCGCCGTTCATGTCGCCGTTCGCGGACGTGCTCGGCTGGTAGAAGATCCCCAGCGAGTTGTTCGGGATAAGGCCCTGCGCGAAGAGGTTGTCCGTCACCGTGGGCACGGAGTCCGTGCCGGAGACGGTGCTCGAGGTGAGGTCGACGGGGCCGACGCCGAGAATGCCGTCGACGTCGTTGAAGCCCTGAGCGGTGCTGGCGACGCCGATGCTCTGGTTCTGAATCACAAGGTCGGACGAGATGGTGACCGTGTCGGTGACTGATAGCGACGTCAGCGTGGGTACGCACTGAGTTACGCAAGGAACTTACACTCGGTACCGGAGAAGGACCCGGAGCCGTAGCTGACGTTCTGGAAGAACCGGCGCGTATCAGCAGGTCTTCTACGCTAGTGAAGCAACGAGAAGCGACATACCACCGACTTGCTGGTGCTCTTGCTAGTGTTGGTCTTGACATACTTCTTGTCAGCGCCGAGCCAAGTGTTCGAACTCCCTTTTGTGGACGCCCCAAGTCAGTGCACGACGCTGGACATCAGACAAGACGAACTCACCCGTGTCAATGAGGAGAGTGTAGTCCGTCGCCGGGTTTCCAACGCCAACGGACGCGGTGTATGTGACGCCAGCGTCGGTGACGTCGACTCCGCTGCAGAGCTAGTCGCCCAGAGCCCCCAGTCGAGGGTGTCGTGCCGCTGCCGGAGTGGTAGTCGCGGAGCCAGAGCCGTGGTGGTGGCCGTGGTGGCGCGGCGGCGACGGCCTCGTGGAAGGCAGCGGGGCCGTGGGGGTTCATGCCCTGCATGATCTTGCGGGCACGAGCAAGGTCGCGGGCGACGATCTCCTTGCCGCTGCCACGGCAGCTGAGGCGGGCCACGAAGGGGACTGCAGCGATGGACATAAGGGGTTGTGTGTGTTGTGTGTGGTAGGAAAGAGAGAAGGGGACGTCGAAGGGAGGATGATGTCAACCGAGGATGCGGGGTGGCCTTATATCCCAGGCGAGGGGTGGGGAGACAGGCTGTATTTAGACGCGGGGGCGAGGGTCGGTGAGGGGCGGCAAGTCGCGGTGCCTTCCTTGAACAGGACCCTGCAACGACCGCGGAGGTGGTGACGCGAGCGGGTTCGTGGCGCGCAGCGGAGTCGGACGGCCTGAAGGCCAGAAATAAGTAATATGGTTGCATGCGAGCCCGCGCGTACAATGGAAGCATCAGTCCCGCGGCTCCGCAAGGGTACGTTGAACAGCCATCGTTCCGTGTGCGGTGACGAGACAGACAGGCCTTGATCGGGTGGGTGTGGGCAAGGAAGTGTCGTCCAAGGGGCCCGCTGGAGGCCATCCGGCATCCTACGCTCCGTCTGCGCACGAGAAAGGAAGCCACGAGGATGTCGTTGTGCGCAGTCGGTGGATCACAACAGCCGAGGGCGTTGTGGCAACTCGTCGCGAGATTTGCGGGGGACGCTCCAAGGGGCGACGAGCGTCGATGACGCAGCGGCCCTGTTGGCCCCGGCAACACGGCCCCGCGGGGTCGTGGTGTTGGAACTGGCCATATCCAACGTGCATGTGCTCGGTGTACCGCCAGCGGCCACGAGATAAGCCATTCCGGGCAGCTCGTGCCCGACAATGGTCTCCATCCCGCCCTGCTTCTTGCCCCCCTTCCGGGGCCGGGGGGCTATTTATATCACACCGCATGTCGTCTCTGCTGAAATTGCTTGGCTCGTTGCTCCGTCTGTGTCCTGTGGAAAGCATAAGCCCCCATGTCTCTGGAGAATGCGGAGACATCGCAGAATGGTGAAGCGGGTTGATGGCCTTGCGGTGACGTGCAAGGTTTTCGCTCAAGCAAAAGCAGCCATGACGCACCCGCGTCCCCTTCTCTGCGTCATCTCCCGTACAACTCTCACCACGAGCGAAGTTCGCGCTCACCTTGTTCCTTGTCTGGATGTGAGCCCGTTCACCGCATCAGGCATGACCAACACACGCCCTGGGCGAGATAACTGAGCTCTTCTCCGAGTTCTTCAAGCGGCGTTCGACGCTCGAGCCAAACGTAGTCCAGGCCATCACACCTATGCTTGTAGGCCTCGTCAGACCACGAGAAAGATACGCTGGTGGTGCATAGTCGTCCCACCTGGGCCACCGGCGAAGAACGGCAATGGAAGCCGAGGCAATGCTCTCCTCCCCTGCTGCGCAGTGTCCCGCCCACATGGCTTCGCGACTTCTCGGTTGGCACGCACAGCAACAATGTGAACCGACCCGCAGCGAACGCGGGGAAGTCAGCAAAGCAACTGAGAACGCAGCACGCGCCTTCACGGAGGGTGGCAATCGCCGGAGTAGTCGTTGGTATAACAGATAAGCTGATCGTCGGTCTTGCGTCGGTCAATCGTGTTTTCCGCCAGCACTGCATTTTCATTGTGGCTCTTCCATCAGCCGACCTGATAACGGCCGGGCACAATTTGAGGAGCTAGAGAGGGTAGACGAATAATGCAGCAGAAGGTAGTTCAAGAAAAATCTACAGAGTGTCGGGGATAGAGGGGAAGTACAAAGGGATGGCCCTGAGTACTGCCCCATACGGATCAGACCCAGACGAAAGCATACGAAATCCGCGACGAGAATGTGCTTACCGTAGAGACCAAGAATAGACAGTATTTCTTTCACCATATGACAGTACGCGACCGTCACCTATCGCGATCATGCCCTTCAGTTGGTCTCCTCTTTTGTGAAGACCGTGGGCGCGAGCCTGATCCGGCTGTTGGCAGTGTCGTACTTGCTATAGAACCATTGGAGGAAGGTAAAGCCATCTGTGACCACCTAGCCAGGTAGGCCATTGGTAGGCGGGAAAGGAAAGGACACCGACTGATGAATTCAAGCCCACTCCCGCCGTTGTGTGCGAAGTCGCCGATGACGACGTAGATCTTGTCCGCACTTCCGCCGAGCATTGCGTTGAGCGACCGCGGTCAGATCTGGGCATTCGGCACCATCTTGAATACGCCATCGCCTGAACAATGCGTCGACGTCGACGCCAGCTAAAGGAGGAAACCCGGACCACACCTACCAATCTTGAAGAAGGGCAGCAGAACTCGAATTCGGAGCACTGGAACTCGCGAGCCTGGTGAACGGTCTGTGGCGGTGGATATGCGGCTCGTGGTGAAGATGGTAGAGGTGGACGTGACGGAAATGCTCGCGCAGCTGACATAGTTGTACGAGCGCGATCGCGCGCGTGATGCACATTGAGCAGTGCGGAGAAGCATGGGGGTTTCTGTCAAACGTCGCCCTGCATGGTCACTGCTTGAGACTGTAGTGCGGTAAGTGAGTGAGTGGAGCACACACAAGTAGAAAGCAAATTATATACTTTCAGCCCTCAGACCGTGGGGAGGCCCGTCATCGGCATTAAACGAATGCGCCCCGGCGTGAAGCAGTGACAGTTATGTTTTTCTTCCGGTTGAATGGTCGGAAAACACGCTTGAATGGTGCGAAACCTAGGTCATGGATGTCGGTCGCAGACCTGACGCCGGTGTCCGGTCTTTGACGTTGGCCAGTGCGATGTACCTACTGGTGGGACAAACGAACGGGCTGGGCGGCGGGTCCGAATCGTAAACTCCGACATGACTCCGCCACCGAATTTGTGGCGGAGACTATGATTGTCGCCTTGGCGCTACATGAACGCTGGCACCTTTGCTTATCGGCGGTGTCAACGTTAGTGCTTCTCCTTGGCTGAAACCTGCCACTTGCTTAACTTCACCACACAGCACACCCTGGAAATGGACACTGGGAAACCTTAGCACAGACGAAAATCCTCAAGGCCGTGTCACCGTCGCTCACTCGCAGCATTCCACCAGTTTCGACGAACTTGGGGTGGAGACACACAATACTATCACACCGTTTTCAGTACTTCAGGGTTCGTTAAATTGATCCTGATGGTATACTCTTTATTGTTTACTTCTCTCAGTATAAGCTTTCAGACCCAGGGTTCACGCTGCCTTGAGTCCTTGACATCACTGTCGCAAGAGTTAGCAAGCATACCTCGGCGCACGTTCTGGTCGACGTATCTCTCACCCCGTCTTTTACTGCACAATTACCATGAACAGCAGGTCTTACCTCGCTGAGCTGTTTTCCAATGTCTCGACCTCAGAGTCCTGGCGGTCCAAATTGAGAGTGGTTGGGAAAGTCTTGATGGAGATTCCTTCTCGGACATCAACGAAAGGAATGATTACTGATATGCGTGACATTGTCAGCGACCATGTCAGCATTGGTAAGTTGTCCACACTTTTCCGTCATCGGCCGGGGTCTGACACACAGACCAGCCTTCGGGACCGAAATTGTGACTGGGATCCTTCCCCACAAAGGTTCAATCACCGCACCTGAAGATATTGGACGTTGATGATGGACGCTAAGGAATGGATTTTGGGCGTGCGTGTCCCGATGGGGAAACCGCCCTTTCGGAAAGCCCTTGGCCGAGTGGCTTGCTGTCGTAAGTGTGAGTAAATTCGAAGTTGGACTCAGTTCACACATCACTGATATTGCCATAACAGTCCCAGCCTTGGTGCTTGGGACTGAGTGGTGGCACTCGCAAGATGCGTCAGCTGTGCATCCCACAGGCGGTAAGGTGCTTCGTTGCTGACTGTCGGCAGAGATTTTCTCCCAGTGGCCAGTGAACGGTGCCATGTCTGGCCGGGCCCGTGGAAGCTTGTGAACTTCTGACCGAGGGCTTTCGGAGTTGGCGCCCGTGGTCCACACGTTCGCCAACGTTGGCCCTGGGGGGGTGAAGTGAGAGGGCACGGGAGGCCACGTTCGCGGGAGGAGGAGGCGCATCGCTCTCCGGTTGACGTACATGCCCCGATCGTCATGGGGGGTCATACCAGGCGCTCGCGGCACAGACTGGCAATCGTCATACTTACCGCGGGTCGGGCGCGCACCCAGGCGCACCCCGAGCGCCCAGAGTCGAGGTTCCCCAGACCCGGTAGGAAACGCCGCTGGGACACGCGCCCAGCGACACACGGGTCAAGTGATGATGCGAAGAAAGACGAGGGTCTTTCTGGTGAACTAGACAAGGCCTGAGCAAGCAAGAGAGGTAAGCAGGAACAGAGGCGTCGCTGACGTAAGCTGACGCCCCCACTGCAGGCAATGCAATGCCACTCGCCCGCCTCCGTGCTGCCATCCACCATACTGTATATATACAGCTTCCGCCATGGCACTCTCCCTCCTCTCTCCGTCCGTTCTGTACCCTCCTCTCATTCATGGCTCTCGACCTCTCTAACCGTGTCGATATCATCGACATGCGTGCCCGCCAAACTCCTTCCTCCGCCTCCGTGCGCGACGACATCCTCGCCGGCCTCAACAAGCCCGTGGGCGAAAAGCAACTCCCCACGCTCCTCCTTTACGATGAGGTTGGCCTCCAGATCTACGATGAGATCACTACCAATGCCAAAGAGTACTACCTCTTTCCCGCCGAGGAGGAGATCCTCAAGAACAAGGCGGATACCATCGTGAAGGTCATGCACTCTGCAAACCCCGCGCAAGATTCGCTCGAGGAGAATGTAGTCGAGCTGGGAGCCGGGTGAGTCTTCATCTTGATGTCGCGAACCACTCGTGCTCTTTCTGGCAACTGGCTTCAATCCCTTCCGCGCTCACTGTCTTTCGTGTTATCACATGAGCTGGGTTATCTCTATCCCTACTTCCGCTCTTCTTCCCGCGGAGTCCCATTTTGACTATCCACATCTGTCACGCGGAGTATAGCTTCTGTATCTTATCAGCGCGCCTTCGCCGAGTCTCAAGTACGGCGTATATAAAGCGTGCATTCTGATAGCTCGTACAGTGCGCTCAGGAAGACCTCCCTCATTCTCCGTGCACTATCACGTCAAGTGCCCGAGCCTTTCAACACCCCTCCTATCAACTACTACGCTCTCGACCTTGAAAAACGTGAACTCGAACGCGTACTCATGGAGGTCAACCACTCGGATATGGGACCCGAACTGCAGGGCAAGGTCTCCACCAACGGTCTCTGCGGCACCTACGACGAGGGCCTCAAGTTCATTGAGGATGGCGGCCTTTACGCTCGTACTAGTCTGAATGACATCGACACTTCGTTTACTGCGAAGTATCCCCTCGAGCCAGTTGCGCGCGACGTCTCACCCAGCTCCGACTCGTCGGATCGGAGTCGCACCGTCCCAACCGAGGGTACGGAGGCTACACCCCCATTAACCCCTAGCGTCCAAACGCCTCTCCACATCCTATTCCTGGGGTCTTCACTTGGCAACTTCACGCGCGGGGAAGATGCGCGGTTCCTCAAGTCTTTGCCCCTTCGTCCGGGCTCTGGCAACACCTTGCTGCTCGGCCTCGACCACGGCAGTGACGGAAAGCAGATCGAGGCCGCATACAACGACTCCAACGGCATTACGCGCAAGTTCATCATGAACGGGTTAACATGCGCCGGCCGAGCGCTCGGCGACGAGAAGCTTTTTGAACAAGACAAGTGGGAATACGTGGGGCGTTACAATGAGGAGCTCCGTAAGCCCCCCTTCTTCGATGTTTCGCCATGACGCAGTTCTGATGTGCATACGCACGCTAGGCCGTCACGAGGCATATTACAGGTCCACATGCGATCAGACGGTCGTTGACCCCGGGAGCAAAGCATCCTTCCCATTCGTAAAAGGGGAGCTTGTACGTGTCGAGGTTTCCAACAAGGTGCGCCGGTCGCCTAGTGTGTGTTCGCCGGGCACCATTTTGACCAGCATGTAGTTCTCTGAGCGCGATGCCTATGCGCTCTTTACGGAAGCAAACCTTCGCCCGGTGCATCGCTGGACGGACAGCTCCTCCCAGTACTCTCTATGGCTCCTGGAACGCCCACGCTTTTCGTTCCCGCTACTCACCTCCCCTGGCCGCACCCAGGATGCCTCGCGTTCTCCATTCTCTCTCCCCACTATTGACGAGTGGCGGCACATGTGGGCTGCCTGGGACTTCATCACACGCGAGATGATTCCTCAGTCGATGATGTTCGAGAAGCCTATCGACCTTCGGCACATCTGCTTGTTCTACTGTGGACATATACCCACGTTCCTGTCTATCCACCTGGCGAGACTGCTCAAGGAACCTGGTACCGAGCCTGTGGAATTCAAGGTGCGTTTATCTGACTTGGATCACGTACAAATGCCTGATCACGGGTTTCCCCATTCAGTACATCTTTGAGGTTTGTCCTGATTGTGCATTGCTCGGCATCGCGCCCGCCTTCTAATCCCTATCGCAGCGCGGCATCGATCCTATCGTCGATGATCCGACACAATGTCATGTAGGTCTTCATTTCCGCGACAAAAAGCGCCCTATTGATGAGATGGTCAATTCCTTTAGCCTCATTCCGAGGTGCCTCTGCACGACGAGGACTGGCCCTCCCTGCGCAGCATCTGGGAGTTCCAGGCCCGCGTGCGGACTCGAGTACACGACCTCTACGATGATATTGAGTCTGGGAAAGTAACGCTCACTCGCAAGATCGCCCGTGTACTTTACATGACCTTGGAGCACGAAGCATTTCACGCCGAGGTAGCTGGCATTCTCCTCGTTATACGCACGACGTTTCTGATGAGGGCAATCGCAGACACTCCTTTACATGCTCCTCCAGCGTGCCGGCACCGGCACGATCCTCCCACTGGCTTTGTATCTCCTCCCTGGGAATCCTCGCTGAGGCTTGGGATACGCATCCCCAGCCGGAGACCCCAGCCGTCACTCTCGGCCCGGCCACGCTTTCCATGGGCCACGACGACGACGAAGCCGACGATGACTCGACGGAAGTGCTCAGCCACGACTTCGGCTGGGACAACGAGCACCCGAAGCGCACCGTGCAAGTCGAACGGTTCCGCATCGAATGGCGACCTGTTACCAACGGACAGTTCTTCGACTTCTATGTGAAGGAGGGTGGCAAGGACCTCGTCCAGCTCCCGAAGAGCTGGGTGGAGATCGACGGGGAGATCTTGGTGCGAGCCGTGTTGCTTTTGCTTCACCCTGGTGATTTGAAGTTGACTCGGTGTTCAAGGTGCGACGCTGTACGGCCCAGTCCCGATGAAGATCGCTAGGAACTGGCCGTTCGCGTCGTCGTACGACCACCTCTCCAAGTACGCGACCGTCAAGGGTGGACGTATCCCCACCGAGCCTGAGCTCCGTCTCTTCATGGACAAGTTCGAGTGCGGCTACGAGGGAGGCGCGAACATCGGGTTCCGCAACTGGCATCCAATTCCGTACGTTGGGCCTCGACCACTGAGCCGAGAATGTTTCTCTGACCTCAAAGCTTTGAATTGGACAGACCTACAGCCGGTGGCACAAGGACGGAGGGAAGGGTCACAATGGCGGGTTGTGGGAATGGACGTCGTCCGTTCTCGAGAAGTATGACGGGTTCGTGCCGTCGAAGCTGTACCCTGGGTGCGTTTGTTTCCCTAGGGCTCGCGTATGACGCTGACAGCTGGTGCAGGTACTCGACCGATTTCTTTGATACCCATCACCAGGTTGTGGTACGTCGATGCCTCTCCGCGTTCACGGCTGCCCCTGATGGAGAATCGCAGATCGGCGGATCGTACGCAACGATTCCTCGTCTGGCAGAGAGGCGCACGGTGCGCAACTACTACCAGCACAATACCCCTACGCGTGGGTCACCGCGCGCATCGCGTACACATCTGAGATATCTTGGTATTGGAAGACGGGAGAATGGCAAAGGAAGCTATACCAATGTACATCTACGGAAAGGTTTTTGGATATGTTTCAAACGACCTTGCACATGTTGTCTTGTATTAAGCAAGCAAATCGCATAATCGTTGCTCCGTACACAAGGTGCTACTATACAACATGCGAGGAGGCGATCGTCAGTCTGCTGCCACAAGTTGCGCCAACCTGACTTCCGAGTTCATCACTGACCGGACGCGACGCGGTCGTGCCGCGAATACGTCAATGGATTACTCTATGCACCCCTCCATACATCCCTTCTTTGCTCGCTCGCATGAATGCAGAAAGTACGCACCGTCGCGTTCATGGTCTCGACGATTGCCAATGCATCGACGCGTTTGCGGGATATCCCCACTGTGGCGTCACAGTTCTGACCTGGAGTTGAAGAACATGCTTGACCCGTCCAGGTGCAGCATGTTGGAGAGGAGGCGACACGTTCATAAGGCCCGACATGATAACGTCGATGTCATCGCTCGACGGCGGGGGGTCTTCCAGCGCGGCGGCCGCGGACTTGACCCGGGTGTGGTCGAAGAGCTCGTCCTCCTCCAGCTTCTTCACCGCCGCGCGGAGGTTGTTCATCACTTGCTCAAACATTCTGCAAGCACGCGCACAGCGTCGTCAGAACTCCGGCGTGCGTAGAAACGAGAGCCAGAAAGAAGACGTACGATTCTCCTCAGCGGGGGTCAGCTTGTGGCGCGAGGACGGGCGCGGGAGGACGAGCGGGTCGCGGCTCGCCTCCTCCTCTTCCGCGCGGGGGTTGTGCAGGCCGATCGCGTCTTCGCACTTGCGCTCGAACTCGCTTTCGGAGAGCTCGGCGTCGACCATGGTCGTCTCGTCCGGCCCGTAGTCTGTGCCGATGGTGCTTGAGGGCGAGGGCGCGCGCATGACGGTTGGTGCATATTGGAGGTCGGTGGGATGTACGACGTAGAGTTGGGGAGGCATGGCCGGAGACTGGATAGCGTCGCAACAAGGTGACCGGTGAATGTGGCTCCGGAATGGTGGCGCCCAGTTGATTCTGGCTTGCAAGGATACCTAATTAGAAAACGCGTGACAAGACCCTAGCTAATGACGCGACGCGTCGAAATACATGGACAAATAACGCGTCGGTTGAAGATGAGAAACGCGTCCATTAGTCAGGCGCGCCGCGCCAATTATAAGAGCGCGCGTCGGGACGCGTTCTCTCTTTCCTGCAGACCACCACCTCCCTCCCCTCCTCCACCTCCCGTTCCCTCTCCTCCGACCTTAACATTTGCCTTGCGTGCCTCCTCACTCATGGCCTTTGTCTACAAGCGAGGTTAGCCTTCCTTCCTGTTATTTTCTGGTCCGCCCACTGAAGCTGGCTTCACTCTTTTCCGCCCTCAGACGGGTAAGTCGCGTCTTAACGCGTTCCAAACTCACCACAGAGCGGCCAACTGATCATATACACTTCTCTAGTCGCAAGGAGCGCGTCCAGTTTGATAAGGTGCGTGTTTCGACGCGTGTCTCGCCTTGTGCATCACTCATGGACGTTGCAGATCACGGCTCGGATAGCTAAGCTTTGCTACGGCCTCGACAAGGATCATGTGGACCCGATCGGGTATGTCTCTCGCATTTCATGCTTTCAGAAAACTAATCATCGCCTGCAGCATCACCCAAAAGGTCATTGCTGGCGTTTACCCTGGTGTCACGACGGTAGAGCTCGACGTGAGTGTTCTCTGTCTATTTGCGCGAGACTCCAATCTCAGAGAGGAATAGAATCTCGCCGCCGAGACGTCCGCATACCTCACTACCAAGCACCCCGACTACGCCATTCTCGCCGCTCGCATCGCTGTATCAAACCTTCATAAGGAGACGAAGAAGAACTTCTCCGCTGTAATCCACGACCTGTATCATTATGTCAACCCCAAGAACGGCAAACCCGCTGGTATGATATCGGACGAGACGTACGAGATTGTACAGAAGAACGCGGAGATGCTTGACTCAGCGATCATCTATGATCGCGACTTCAACTACAACTAGTGAGTGCTTCTGTCCTCGACCTTGGGCGCTTAGATTTACTTTTTCTTAGCTTTGGTTTCAAGACTATGGAGCGCTCGTACCTGCTGAAGATCAATGGCCGTGTTGCGGAGCGGCCACAACACTTGATCATGCGTGTCGCCGTTGGTATCCACGGTGCTGACATCGAGCGTGCCCTGGAGACCTACAACCTCATGTCCGAGCGCTACTTCACTCACGCATCTCCTACCCTCTTCAACGCCGGCACGCCGAACCCTCAAATGAGCTCATGCTTCCTCGTCTGTATGAAGGACGACTCTATCGAAGGCATTTACGACACTCTCAAGGACTGCGCTATGATCAGCAAGACTGCGGGTGGTATTGGTATCAACATCCACAACATCCGTGCGACCGGGTCGTACATCTCCGGTACCAACGGCTACTCCAACGGTATCGTCCCTATGCTTCGTGCCTACGACTCCACTGCCCGCTACGTCGACCAGGGAGGCAACAAGCGTCCGGGGGCTTTCGCCATTTACCTCGAGCCGTGGCACGCCGATGTCTTCGAATTCCTCGACCTCCGCAAGAACCACGGCAAGGAGGAAGTGCGTGCTCGCGATCTGTTCTACGCCTTGTGGATTCCGGATCTCTTGTGAGTCTTATCCTTTCGTAACGGCGAATTATGAGGCTGAGATGCCCCGTAGCATGAAGCGTGTTGAGGCTGGTGGCAAGTGGTCGCTGTTCTGCCCCAACGAGGCGCCGAATCTTCACGAGGTCTGGGGTGAGGAGTTCGAGGCGCTTTATGAGCGATACGAGCGCGAAGGCCGTGCTCGCAAGACCATTGAGGCCCAGAAGCTCTGGTACGCCATGCTGGAGGCGCAAATCGAGACCGGCGGTCCCTTTATGCTCTACAAGGATGCCGCAAACAGTACGTTGCGCCAACTTTGCTTCTGTCGATCATCTGCTCATTCTACTCGAAGGGAAATCCAACCAGCAGAATCTCGGCACGATCAAGTCCTCCAATCTATGCACGGAAATCATAGAGTACTCTTCGCCTGACGAGACCGCTGTGTGCAACCTGGCATCGATCGCTCTTCCTTCGTTCATCGAGAGCGGGAAGTACAACTTCCAGAGGCTTCACGACGTCACCAAGGTTGTTGCCTTCAACCTCAACCGTGTCATCGACGCCAACTACTACCCCATTCCCGAGGCCCGCAAGTCCAACATGCGCCACCGTCCCATTGGTATCGGCGTGCAGGGCCTCGCCGATGCCTTCATGGCCCTCCGTCTGCCCTTCGACTCCGCCGAGGCCCGCAAGCTCAACCTGCGGATCTTCGAGACCATCTACCACGCCGCGGTTGAGGCCAGTTGCGAGATGGCTCAAGCCCATGGTACCTACGAGACGTACGAAGGCAGCCCGGCGTCGCAGGGCAAACTCCAGTTCGATCTCTGGGGTGTGACGCCGACTGATCTCTGGGATTGGACGAGCCTCAAGGCCAAGGTGGCGCAGCACGGTCTCCGCAACTCCCTGCTTCTGGCTCCTATGCCGACGGCTTCGACGAGCCAGATCCTCGGCAACAACGAGTGCTTCGAGCCGTACACGAGGTGGGTATTCGTGACGTCTTCGCAGCTTCCGTGGCTGACATCCTTTGCAGCAACATTTACACTCGCCGTGTCCTTGCTGGGGAGTTCCAGGTCGTCTGCCCATGGCTACTTCGTGAGCTGGTGGAGCTGGGTCTCTGGAATGACGACATGAAGAACATGATCATCGCCAACAATGGCTCCATCCAGAACATCGACATCATCCCCGATGACGTCAAGGCCATCTACAAGACCGTCTGGGAGATCTCGCAGAAGAAGGTCATCGACATGGCCGCGGATCGTGGCGCTTTCATCTGCCAGTCGCAGTCGCTGAACGTCCACCTTCAATCGCCAACCACTGGTCAGCTCACAAGCATGCACTTTTACGGCTGGAAGAAGGGTCTCAAGACGGGCATGTACTACTTGCGCACTCGCCCCGCGGCTCAAGCGATCAAGTTCACTGTCGATAGCTCCTTCCTGAAAGCCGCCGCCAAGAAGTCTGCGCAGAAGGCGAACGGCATCACCAATGGCACCGTTGACGACGTAGTCTCCACCGGCCTCCCTCACTCTTCGACCCCCTCCCCCCCGGCGCCCTCAACACCCATCAAGCAGGAGCCTGTGACACCTTCTCTGAGCACCCCCGTTACCAATGGCGTGTCGACACCCACACCGGCCTCCCCATCTCCTGCCCCTACCGCCGATTCAGCGCTGGCCAGTGCGACTGCCTCGTTGACTCTCGACGAGCGCATGGCGAAGGCGGCCGCGCAGGACCCCGAGTTCGCCGCTGCGCTACAACGCGCGCGTGACCTCGAGCTCGAGCAGGCGAAGCTCGCGTGCTCGATCGAGAACAAGGAGGCTTGTCTCATGTGCTCTGGTTGAGCGCGCTCCCCAGGGCGCGCCCCGATCTCGCTTCCGGTGTCATACGTCGTGGTGGACTCGCATGTACGCAGCTGTGTATTGTTTTGATCATGTTCTCGGTGTATCCATGTCTATCTGTTCCTTGTCTATGGCTCTCCTCACATAGCCTCTCATCTTGTACCGTTATGACACCCGCATATCTAATAGACTGGCATGAACTCTCGTTTATTGACCGTGCGCCGAAAAAGCTCGATCTGGACGAGACCAATTTGTTCCGCGGGATTCGGGAATTAAAGTTGGCGAGCGTGGGAAGGATGCGGTCAAGCCCACGGCGGACCCCTCTCGACCTCCTCCCTCCCCCTCGTCAGCGGCGGCCATGTCGACGACGGCACTCGCAGTGCACCCACAGCCGTCCCCTGTGTGCCGGCTTCCCCCAGAGCTGCTCATTCACATCTTCGTCCACTGCTCCGACCCCCCCTCCGACCAACTCACCCTCCTCGTCCTGGGCCAAGTCTGCCGCCACTGGAGAGAAGTCAGTCACATATCACCGCGCATATGGCAGCACATCTATCTATGCGAGAGCAACGGCACCAGCCTTTCTCACAACCAGGCCCTTCGATGGATGCAAAATGCCAGTCCCCTCCCTGTCGACGCTCATATATGCACGTCCACCACGGACATGATCCTCCCCCTTATGTCCCCCCTTATGTCCGACATGCGGCGGCTCGAGCGGTGTGTCATTTCAGGCCGCCACGAAGAAGAGTTCAAGTTCTTCGAGCACGCTTTCGACCCCGCACGCACATGCCTCGTCGACGAGCTCGGCCTCCTCATCAAGGGGTCCTCTGCTCTCGATCCCCTCGGCCTCAACGCCAATTCCGATACCGCGGACGACCGGCCCTTCCCAAACATCTTTCAGGTACACTGCCCATCGGAGGGGCCTCCGGAGCTCGCCTTCCACTTCTCCCTGTACGCCCTCCCCCTTCCTTTCTCCATGTACCCGATCCCCGTCAAGTCGCTCTCCATCACCGAGTTTTCTCTGGATGTCACGACCGACATTCCGCGCATGCTCGCCTTCCTCCGCTGCACCCCCGCGCTCGAGATTCTCCACTTCGCCGGCTGGCCTCAAGAGGGCGATCCGATCCAGCCCGGGAAATCCACCCTGTCACACTGTCTTACCTGCATACCCTCCGCATCCGGAGCACAGTCTCCGTGCGCGCCATCCTCGCGCACCTCCACGCCCCTGCGCTCCGGGAACTCTACCTCGAGCACACAAACGTGGACTTCGAGCTCCGCACGGAGCCGTACGTGCACGCACAGGCGCCACCCGAGGACGGCGAGTCGGACGACGAGGCACACGACTTTTCGCAGTCCCCATGGTCAGACCACGCGACGGGCATGGGGCTCCGCGCGCTTCTCCGCCGCAGCCAGCCGCCGCTCGAGGTCCTCCACATGGACTACACCGATCTGCGGACGAAGGACTTCCGGTGGGTGTTCGAGCATCTCCCCCTCCTCCGCGAGTTCCGCATCGTCGGCTCGGACATGTCCGACCGCGTCGTCGCGATGCTCGCACCCTTCCGCCTGCGCCTCGCCGGGGACGGCCTCCGCATCGACGACAACGACGGTGTGTGGAAGAAGGAGGGCGAGAGCGCGTGCGAGTTTGGACCGTGCGCGTCCCGCGACTCCAGAGGCTCGAGGTGTGGCACTGTCAACGCATCTCGGGCGACGCGGTCGTCCGCGCACTGCGCGCGCGAGTTGCGTTCACGGATCTCGCGGCGCAAGAGGGCTGGGGCAACACTCTGGAGAACATCACGATCGTCGGGTGCGCCGATTTCGTGTTCCAGCACGCGGAGGCGTTGGAGGCATCGCTTGGGCAGCGGCTGAGGCTCTCATGAGTCGTCAGTCGTAACTGGGCGTGATGA
This sequence comes from Epithele typhae, assembly GCF_022376455.1. Classification (NCBI taxonomy): domain Eukaryota; kingdom Fungi; phylum Basidiomycota; class Agaricomycetes; order Polyporales; family Epitheliaceae; genus Epithele; species Epithele typhae. The sequence goes on along the minus strand of NW_025954216.1, from coordinate 239,787 downwards.
ACGTCGTCACCTATCTCTCCCATCGGGTTCGAGGACTTGGGGCTGCGCCCGTGTATAATACTCATCTCTGTACGATAGTGCTCTCTCCTCGCTGCGTTTTGCGCTCCGAAACTTTGTGCTGAATGCTCGCTCGTTTTCTTGTGGACTCCTCATTTGTAATGGTACTAATCGTCCTTCTGACTCACCGCAGTTCATTCACTCGTACATAGCACGTTACGGAACACGAACACATCACAATACATCGTACAGATGTGCAGGGTCGTTGGCGGTCTTCACGTTGCCGTTTCGTCTCCATCTGTCCGCTTAGATCTATCTTCATCTCTTAGTCGGCGTAGGCTCGCGAAACAACATCATCGTCGCATCCCTCGTCGTCGGTTTATATACCTATCAGATCTATTCGTTTTCACACTGAAATACTCTGAGTCGGTGCTGCATGTATGTCATCGCACGCCTCCCTTGCACGTACATGTGGAATCACCATGACACAACCATTCAGCATGCCGCCCAGTAAATAATTGCAAGGTCGCGATGCAGTCTCATGTAGAATCACAGGTTTGTGGGTATAGCAAGATGTGCGCCAGTGCCATGCTACCGATGACCTTGGCCTGACGTCCTCGTGCGCTGCTCGGAACTGCGGAAGTTACAATCAGCGGACGAGAGCCACATGTGCGAGGCCCACCTCATGCTCCTGGTGGGCTCGCGACGCGGGGCGCGGGCGGCGTACTAGGTGACGGGGATTGGGTATGGGAGGTGAAGTAGGCGAACTGTGAAGGAGAGTTGTAAACCCACACGCACAGTTGTCCAGCAGGTAATTGATGTGTACGGGTCGCTCACTAGCAATACATAACAACCCAGCCAAATCTGGTGAAATACCAGTTAAACGGTACAGCTACAAATAGTAATTTATTGCTACAACAATCTCGGCCACACATGAGAAAAAAAACAGCAACTCGCGAGTCCATCACCTCGGGGCCCAAACTCCACTCCTAAGTGCTCGCTGAAAAATGTACGCCTGTGAGTCCACGCTCCGCTTCGTGCGGATCACCCTCAGCTCCTCGAGTAGCGTCTGTCGGCGGTACTCCAGGCGCAAGTTCGGCACGTTTGTCTGTGTAGCCAGCCCCGTGTCGTCATTATCAACGCAGCAACTGCGGGGTACAAAGACCGACACACCTTGTTGATCTCGTTACCCGCCGCGCCGGGTAGATACCACTTCTGCCCGAGCCAGTGGCGCTTGACCTCCATCTCGAATCCGCTTGGATGACGGAGTTGCGGGCGAGCTCGGCGAGGGAGCTCTGCGGGAGCTTGTAAATCTGCGCGAAGGGCGGGCCAAGCGGAGTGGGGGAAAGGTGTGTGAGTAGTGCAAAGAGACATGGAGGCGGATGGCTCACATGGCGGCCACGCTGTACTCCTCCAGGAGCGGTTCCTGTGAGCGTTGGGGTCAGCCTCTCCCGTCTTCTCGACTGCGCCGCACCACGGGACAATGCGATACCTTTGTGAAGTGGAACTGGAGTGGATCGTCCGTGCTCAGGCTGACGTTGAGCCCGACATGGAAAAATTGCGGCAGCGGGTTGCGCTCGTAGGTGAGGAAGAGTGCGTTGTTGCTCAGCGGGCTCATCGCGATGCCGATCTGCTTCAGGTAGAAGAGTACTGGAGCGCGGGGACCTTGCGCAGCAAGATGCCATGCGAGATCGAGTGCGCGGTAAGGAATGCCGACGCGAGATGGTCCGGGTCGCCCGCTTCGCCGCAGTGGGGACGGAAGACGAAGGTGCCTACAGCCCAACTTGGGTTAAATTCGTGAACGGCCAGATGTGTGCGCGGACACTCACAAAATCCTCGCGCGCGACGCCAGTGATTGAGGCTGGCGATGTTTGCGTACATGTAATAGACCCTGGAATGACGTTGGCTCCGCGGAGTAGTTCGACACAACGCATGACCCACCAGTACGAGTAAGGTGGTGACTCCTTTGCGGACCACAAGCGGGGATAGGGGAACTTCTTGTGGAAGCGGCGCTCAGTCTTGGACTCATCGTCCACGGTGTCAAAGCCGATGACGCGTTGAAGGAAAACATGGAGTTCTGGGTGAGACGAGGGGTCTTTTGTGACCTCGAACAGCGGCTGGAAAACGTCTGAGACACGTTATAAGCAACTGAGTGGAGATGAGAATGTCACTGACGTACTGCGCACGATGTCCTCGAAGTTTGGACCGATCCGTTGGCCTTGTACACGTCGTAAAGACGGGGCACCTGGATCAGCCAGCGCACATTGTGAGAATACAGCTTGTGGTTCACGATCCACTTCGCCAGCTTGTCCCACTCGTCGTAGCTCCTTCCGTAGATGCTAAGACGCCACTCGCAGTTCTGACAGGCGTGACATCAGACCGCGATATCGTTCCCACTCAACGAGGCGCTCACCTGGTACTTGCTCTGCTCGAGATCGTTCATGACCTCTATCGCTTCCATGAGCACTTGATAACCACGCAGAAACACCCTGCACTCACCCTTGGTCAATTCCGCGAGATACCGGCCATGGATGTAATTGTCCGTCTTGAGGAAGATCTCGCGCAGGCGCGACTCCCCGATTGGGTTGTACTTCAGGTTGAACTTGTCGAACCGGTGGAACGAGTCCTGGTGCGCGTGCATGTCCAGGGTGTCGATCGAGAGGTCGTACGCGGTCAGGTTCAGAGATTGGAACACCTGCTCGAGCGTGAGCTCCTTCCCGTCGCGGAAGATCACGACATCCTGCAGAAAAGGCGCTTCAGATCGTGTGTTGAGGCTCGCGGTCGCTGGGGCTCACTTGCGGGCTGCGCTTCATTTTTGACTTGATGAAGCGCAGCAGGTGTTTTGGTTCATACTGCTTGAGTGATGGACGTGGGTGTCCACCTTGCGGACATTGTAGAAGTCGCTGGTGGCCACCGTCTTCGTCAGCGCGGACGGCGCAAGAGGTGGAAGAAGACCTCGCACCGGTGCGGAATGCCCTTCATCTCGGCCAGCTCATACTGCTCGTTCAGGAGGGAGTACATCGTGAATTTGCTCGCGAGGTAGTTCAGGCGGCGGAACGCGAAGCTCTTGGTGGGGCCGTCGCAGATAACGGCGAGCACCTTCTCCAGGTCGACGAAGTACTCGCGGATAGTAGGTATATCGAAGTGTGGCGTTTTTTCTGACGCGACGTGAGAGACGGTTGGACGGGATAGTAGTATGCATTGCTGCAGCGCCGTGTATGCCACACTGCAGGGGAGATGTCTGCTCGGGGCGACACTCCGAGGCAGCGCAAACAATCTATGAAGCTACCAACATACATGGTCTACTGGAATGTCCGCCTGAGCGGGCATTCGAAGTGACCAGGATGTCCTCCATCGTCACTTCGTCCTCTGGCCCTCCAACTGCCCGCTCAGGCGGACCTGCGAAGAAAGCACGCACCTTCTCCCTTGTAGACCTGGAACACGCCCTTCTCGTCGATGGCGAAGTTCCACTCGTGCGCCCCCGGAATGTCGCACGCGGTGAAGTCGAACTCTTCATCTTCGTCGGGTGCGGCACCGAGGTGTCTCGGCACAGCGGTGTCGTGCCCTTTCCAGTGCCAGTGAGGCGGAGGCGGGCGAGGGTAGAGGCGCCACGGCGAGAAGGGGCTCTTAGGCGGCTTGCGTGACGCGTAAACGACGTCCGGGCAGACGCCAGATACGCCTATGATGTCGTCGTCGAGCCCGGTGAAGACACCGTCGTGGTCGCGCGGGTTGAAGCCGAGCTTTTGGCCAGAGCGCGACATGAACTTGTCGCGGAGGTCGAGACATTCGTCGAGCGACTGGAAGATCGGGACGAACTCCGACGGGACGGGAGGTTCTGCGAGCAGACAGCGAATGCGCGAACGAGTCAGCGAGATCGAAATACGGGACCGGGGAGCTGGAGGGCGACTGGTAGGCTCTGGGGGCGCGAGTGCGCTCCTTGAATTTGAAGAGAACCTGCGCGGCGCAGCAGTCTCGACATTCTCCCTGATCGTGCCCGCGCGCCCCGGAAAACCGACTGGCGCGAATGGACAGTGAACGTGCAACGCACCTGGTGGCCTCGCCTGCCCTTCGCATCCCCAGGACTGCCCGGTACCATGGCCTCTGGTAGCGCCCACTCGTTCGCGGGCTCTGGGATCGACGAGAGCCTCGCGGCCAGGAACGGACTCTCGCGAGGACGCTGCGAGCCCGACGGCATATTCGGGGAGTTTAGCAGGGAGCTCGGTCGCCCCGTCGCGTTCGTATCGGACCCTCGGCGGTGGGCGAGCAACTTTTCTTCGATCTGTCACAGCGCGCTGAGGGTCAGCCGTGAGGATGCGAGACTGCGAGCGCGGAGGCCCGGGAAGGGGACTGGGGAACGTACTTGATGCAAGTTTTTCTCCTCGGAGTAGTCGAAGAATCCGCCTGTCGGATCGAATTTGGGCACCGGGGGCGAGTGCAGCTCAGGCCGGGAGTCGGAGGAACGACGGGAGGAGCTGCTGGAATCATCGTCCTGGATCTGGAGGGCGGAGATGGAAGGCAGCTGAGACATGGCGGGGGGAGACAAGGCGTGCGTCGACCCTGGGCGTGCACAGACGAAGAGCGCGGGGGCGGGGACGATGCGGGGACGAGCAGAGGTCGAGGGCGCGTCGAGGCAATGTATAAAAAGGCGGCAGTCGGAGCGGGCGCCGCATCGCGCGCCTCTCGTTCTGCCACCAGATGTATGCGTTTCGTTCGCCGGCCGACAAGCCCTCTCGCACCCGCCGATCTGAGCCAAAAGGCAGGCAACGTGTAGCACACGACGCAGAATACAGGTATCGTTACAGCTACTATATGGCGCAAGCAACAACACGACTCGTACAGCACCCCACGACCGACCGACAAACCCCCGTCCGATCGCCACGCAGGCAACCACGTTGCCACTAGGATGGTCTCGAAAGCCAGATGCAAAAGACCATTCACTCCTCGATCTCCAGGTCCCCATACGGCTTTGAGCGGAAGTAGCTCTCGTCGAAGTGGTGCACGCGGACAAACCCATCCTCGCCTCCAGACGCGTAGCAATCCCCCTTAGGAGACACGGCGATCCTGCCACACCGTAAGAACAGAAGCGCATGGTGCTTGAAGGGAGAATGAGTACGCACGTGTTGACAGGACCGAAGTGGCCTTTCACGCGGCCAACCTCTTCTTCGAACAGTTTGTGCCAGAACCGCGTCTCGAACTTGCCTTGCCGCAGGGAGGTTGTCGTGACGCTCATCGCATCCTGCCCGCCACCAAGGAGTACGTACGGCTTGCTCGGCGACAGGGCCGCACTGTTGAGGGGTGTTTCCGTGACATAGGTCTTGAGTACAGTGAGACTTTTGGTCTCGTGCAGCTATTCAAGAAGAGACGTTAGGGACTCCGAGGAAACGACGTCGAACGTGCGCACCCTGGCGGTCTTGTCCTTGCTGCTGGTAATGAAGTACGACCGGTCCGGAGCGAGCTGCAGATCCGTCACGACGTCACGGTGCGCATGCTCGTTTAGCATGACTTCATCGCCAGTTTTTGCGTCGAAGAGGGCAATCTTTCCGGATTCGTGGCCAGTGATGATCATATCTGGCCGGTGGGCGAATGCGCATACAACGGCTTTGGAGCCGATGGGGTGGAACATGGATGTAGGCTCTTTCGGTTCTGGGTGCATCACGGCACATGTTAGCACATGCACCTGCGAGGCACACGGTAGTAGGGGGAAGAAGCAGAGGAGGAAGAAGAGGAGGCTGGTGAAAGCGATGCAATTGGTGGGCGGAACTCACGATCCGTGCCATCTCCGTCCCGGTTAATCGTGAATATCCGAACAGCACCCTGGTAGCCCATACGCTGTTCCGTAATGCAGACAATCTGGTCGTCATCTTCGCTAAAGGCGACCCGTTTGACCGCAGTGGGGAATTCCCATTTGAAGAGACATTTTCCAGTTTGTACCGACCACAACCGCAAGGTGTTGTCGGCCGAGCCGCTCACGAGGAAATGCGACTGGGCTGGAAACGACCGGTATGCGAGTGGATCATACCGAAAGGACGTGTCAAGGAGGAAATCGTTCAAGACGCCGAATGAGCGGTTGTGAGACCACGGCAGGGAAAACAACGCACAGTCAACGTCGATCGTCCATACAGTGCCGTTGTGTCCATCATAGGTCCCAAGTCGTTCTCCATTATGGGTGTACCACACGTTGATGACGTGATCTTTTGAGCATGAAAACAAGAGATCTCCCTCGGGGTTGAACTTGATTTGAGTGAGTGAACGTTCGTGTCCTGTGGCATATGTAGATCAGCCTTCCGGAGCCGCAATTGAGATGGAATGCATAGAGACCTTGCAACAAGATGGGCCGCTAGGAGCTGCGTTAGTACCGGGGGATGAAGAAGTGGCTTCGACGTACCATTTTGAACGGCTTTGGGGGAGCAAGAGCGGTGGGAACGAATGGGAGTGAGATGGAAGGGTGTATGCGGGGAGCCTGACTCTCGCTAAGTTTTCGACGGGCTCAGGACCGCAACCCAATATAGAAATGTAAGCGCCAGAGCGCGACGGCTCGTGCATGGCGACACATCTCGCTTTCGAAGTTGCTGCATCCTCTCCGATCTGTCCTTGATCTGCATCCACCTCCATCTGTGTCCTGCTCTGCCCTCCTTTGCTCCTAGATCTGTTCCAACGAACTCCATCTGACGACATCTCTCCTCGGGCTCTAACCGACAACCTAGACCCTCGTCCTAACGTAACTCGCTCGTACGGCTCGTCATTGGCTGCGTCAGAAGTAAAGCCTACTGCGGTCCTTCATTTCGCCACTCACGTCGATGACTCTCTATACTGCAATATAGGCCCTCTCCCTTCCCTCGGTCATGTCCGCCTCCACGCAGGCCGCCTCGCAAGCGCCAACGAATCGCGGAGCGCGAAACCCGCTCGTCCGCATCGCCCGACAACGGTGCGGAGCTACCCTTGACGCCCCCTCGTGCTTTTGACTCGCACCCCCGCGTCGGAACATCCTTAGACGCATACACAAGCGATACAGCCCCTTCGCACACGTCGGACGTGGACGCAGGCCTGTGCGCCGACGACGGCGCCATGGCTGGCGAAGGCGCTGCTGACGAAGGCCCGAGCGGTGCGACGTGTCGGAGAGCATCAGCGGGCAGCGAGCGCGGGCCCGGCGGGGGCGGGAGTGGCAGGACGAGCGTCGCGGGGACGGATATGAAAGGCAAAGGGCGGGTGGGTCGGGCGGGGAAGAAGCACCCCACCCGCGCAGGGACCCCGACGTCGTCATCGCCAGCAGCCGCCCACGCCCACGTGTTGGAGGAAGAAGGGATGGCCTCGCACCCCGAGGGTGCGTCCCCCATTGATCGCCGCGCAAACGGAACCGAGGACAAGGATGATGCAAGTGGAGCGGGGTGCGTCCCGCAGAGCTTCGACGCCGGCAGCGCTCTGCCGACAACACCGCGGAGCCCCCGCGCTGCACCCACGGCGGTGCACGATGGCGAGTACTACATGGACAGCGCGGACTGCGTCGTCCGCGTGGGGGACACGCTCTTCAGGGTGAGTCCTGCTTTCTGTCTCGCCCACGCGCCGTCCTCTCCGCCTGAGTGCGCCCCAGACCGGCATGCTCGAATGACGTGCACGCTTGTGGGCATCGTTTGGCTCTCGTCCAGTTGATCCCGATGCTGATCTCGAGCCCTCCTCTCCCGATCGCCTGTGGTTGCCGCGCACGTTGTAGGTCCACCGCTACTTTCTGGGCGCGACTCGTCCGCGTTCCAGCACATGTTCGCCATGCCCCCGCCGACATACCGCCGCTCTCGTCGAGGGCTCATCAGATGACAACCCAATCTGGCTCTATGGAGAGTCGCGGAGCGCTTTCGGGCCCTACTCTCCGTCATCTACGCTCTGTACGTGTTCCTCTCGTTCAGGCCACACACTAGTCTAGTGTGCCCCGATTCCCCCCTCAGAGAAGTACAGCTGACTGGGTTCCCGCCACGCAGCCCGCTCCAGCTCCAAGCGTACAACACCCCGGCGGGAGACGTCGACCGTTTACTGACGATCGCAGAGATGACCAACAAGTACCACTTCGCGTCGATTGAGAAGTGGGCGGTCGACGCCCTCTACAACGTTATTTCCGGACTCCACGGTGCCCCCCAGGAACAGTACGCACTCGCCACATGCACCTCGGCGTGGATGAAGCGTCTCCTCGAGGTGGCCATGCTCTGCGACCACCCGCGTCTTAGGGACCTCGTCGCAGAGAGCTGGATGGTCCGGATCATCGCGCTCGACCTCCGCCCCGTCCACGCCCTCGATGTCGCCGACCATAGCGGCCTGCGCCATCTCAGGCTGCGCGTACTACGTCCAGCTCCAAGAGATGGGCGACGACTTCGACCCCGGCGTCGTCGAAGACGGCCCCGCCTTCTCCCGCGCGCGCTCCGACTCGCGCCATCCTCACCCGACCCGGGCGAGACGGACGGGCCCCGCCCCGCAGCGCCCACCCGCGCGACGCTCTCCCGCACGCAGCGGCAGCGGCTGCTCTCCGGGCACTGGTCCCTCTCCCGGCTCTGGGCGCGCCTGCGCGCCGCGCCGCCGCGGTTCGACCGCCCCGACGGGTGCACGTACCACCAGCAGGGCTGCGTGCGCACCTGGGCGCTCGTGTGGGCCGAGGTCGCGCGCACGGAGGCGACGCTGAGGCGCCCGGCCGTGGACGTCCTCGCGCGGCTGCAGGCGATAGAGGAGCAGCTGCTCGTGCACGCGGACCTCGCGTGCGCGCTTACGCCGGCGTGCAAGCGCGCGGCGTTTGCGGCACTGAGGGAGGTCGTGCTCGGCGTGCGGGTGGGGCTGGCGGACCACTTTGTGGACCTCACGGCGGAGGACGAGCCGGGTGGCGAAGGGCGAGAGGAGGAAGGCGTGGCGACGTGACGTGCTAGGATCCTGTTCTGAGTAGGCCGGACCGGATATCTTTATTCACATGGACATATGGACAGTATCTTTATTGCTGCAGTGGGTTCGGCATCAATGGCGAAAGGAATCACAAGTCGCAAGCCATCAGGTACGTTGTACTAATACCTCGGATTTGTCATCGGTTTTGCGGGATGATGGCCAGGGACGTCGGCCGCCGTCAGAATCCGGTCCTCGCCAATTTTACGCAGGTCGGTGCATATGTCGCCGAAGTGCTGTCAGATAGTTTGGGGGTGCTTTGCTTACGCGTAAGAAGGACAACGGATCATGGTGCCGTGGGGGCGCATGAGAAGGCGCACCAAAGCTTGTTGGGCAAGTGCCCGCCAGGCAAGGGTCACACATGAGCGAGAAAGATGTGAGTCAGTAAAACAGCCGAAGAAACAAAATCGGAAGTGGGCGCAGACGTCATGATGGCAGCCACCGATAACGTTGCAGGGTGAATGCATGTTCAAGATTTCGTGCGCGGAAGCGAGAGGCGGGCTAAACACGATCTTGCACACAGATCCTGAGGGCCAGCCGCGACCCTTAGCTCGCGAGGCGTTACCCGAGCCTCCATACCCTCTGCCGACGCGGGGGTGCCTGGTATTGGTGGTGAACGTTAATGTGAACTCCCATGTCGGCGCTCGGCGTACCTCTGCTGTTCGGATGCGGATCAGATGGCAGTGGCACATAGCCGCCTGGGGTGCTCGCGCGGCGCGCGCGAGCGGCTGGAGAGCGGGGGGAGGGGGAGATCGGCCAGCGGTTCCACCGCAAATACAAATTCGGGTGGGGATCGTGAACGAAGAAGGAGCTCGCGCGGCGTACGCGCGAGGGCGCGTCCTCGGGCTAAGCGGGAGAGCGCCGACTGCGAGCTTCCTGGGGATGCTCGAACGGCGTAGAGGATGAGGCTGTGGCGAGCGGGGACCTGTGGGCGGGCCGGAAGCAGGCCGGGCGTGGGTGTAGCAGAAGACTATGACGTCATGGGAGGTGAGTATGCCGGATCGAAAGAATCTGGGAGCCAGATCTCGCTGGAGATGCTTGCCCTTGCCCGTTGGCGCTGCGGGGGTCCCTGACATCATCCGAGGGACACACAGCGACCAAACAAGAGAGTCCGCATGCGGCTGCTTGCATCCTCGCGCGCGCAGGCTCCTGCCTCGGGCCGGTACCTGCACGGCAGAGCGCAATGCCCTGCAGGGCTGCAGGGCTGCCTGCGCACAGGACAGCATGCGCGGTGAGCGTGGAATGACGTCATCGGATTGGCGGGGGCAGGGACCATGAGGGCGGTGTGGCGCGCGTCGCGAAGCTGTGCCGCCTTGACTTCGCTCCGCTCGCAGCTGAAGAACCCTCTGGTAGAGGCCACCTGGCCGCGACGCCTGCCTGGGATGGTAGCGCGCTCGGATGGCGCAATGGCACACCCCTCCTTTCTCCACCCCATTGCGCTCGTGACCACTGCTGCTGTTCCCCTGTCCGCCGGCCTACTTCTCCCACCGTCGCCTCATAAGCATCTTCGCCTCGCCGTACTCCGTCTACACTGACACCCCCCGCCCCACACCTCGCCACCCCGACTCCCCCTTCCCCTCGCGCTACCACCTTCGCCAAAGCACATCCCCGCCCCGCCCTCCAAATCTCAAAAGTGTTCAAAGGCACCATGCGCGCGACCTTTCCGACATCGTCCCCTGCCCGGGACTTGGCTCCGAAGCCCGAAGCACAGCAGACACTCGCCGTGTCTACAGACGACCCATCCCGGCCCCCGCTCAACAGCCATCACGAACCCTCGCCACGCCCGCCTGCGCTTGGCGCCACTTCGCTCGCGCGGCACTCGTATTCTCCGACGACTGCGACCGGTGAGTCTCCCTAATCCTTCTCGCGTGCACCACCACGGGCATCGAATCGCCGGGCTATTCGTAGGACGTGGCAGACAAGGCCAGGGTGAAGCAAGGGCTAGCCGGCTACCTCTGGGTCTCTGGGCCCAGGGAGAGACCGCGCGACGCGCGGGGCACGTGACGGACACTGCGCGGGCCGGAGTTTGAATCTGGCTCTGGCAAACGGCCGCGGGACTATTTTCTTCACGCTGGACACCGCGCCAAACGCGCTGCCCTCGCCGCGCGCCCACCCCGCCAGACGGCCCTGGTCCCGTTACTCTCTCCGGAGCTGGCTGTAGTGCCCTCCGCCCGCTCTGCCTGTCCTTCCTTTCCCCCCGGCTTTTTTCTTTTCTTTTTGCCATGCCGATTTACTCTTATGCCCTTGCCCTCCACTAGTCGACCCGGCCGCCACCCCCACCCAGCATTCCTCCGGCCTTCCTCCCTGTAAATATCTCCTCCTGCCGCGCCTCGCTTCTGACACGTCCCACAGTCCTCGCTCCCGTGCTTGAGCTGCCCTCTCCCGAAGACCCTGACGCGCTTCCCCAGTTCGAGAACACTCCAGAAGGTTTCGTCGACCTCCTGCGCGTCACCGACGACAACACCATCTATAATCGGGCAATGTACCGCGCGCGGATGAGCTAAATATGCCAGATTCACGCTCCAATGGTTCTTCTTCCGACCCTGGACGACCCCCTCCCCGTGCAGAGGTGGTCGTTCCCTGGCCAGCCTCGTCGTCCTCCCGCGCGCCAGTCATTCCCGGCGCCGTTCTCCGCACCTCATTTCCCGCCCGCTCTCCAGAACCCGCTCCAGGACGCCCGGCCGCCCACCTCTGCCACCGCTCCTCCCTTCCAGGGCCACCCTCACCAGTACGCATACGGACAACGCGGAGCGTTCGTCGGACAATATACGATGTCCGGCCAACCCATGGGCATGGTGCACCAGCCGCCCCCGCATTTTGGGTACCCTCCCCCACACCCGGGTCTCCACGCTCACGACCATTCCATGCACGCGTCCCCGCTAAACCAGCACCTGGGCTACTCCCCAAGCACCCTCATGCCCATGATGCAGGCACACTCGCCCGTGTACTCGTATCCTGGACACTCGTCACCGGAGCACAGTTCGTCTTCCAGTCACTCCTTTGCGAGCAACCCGCAATTGTTCACGTCGCATCCGCGGTCGCAAACGCTCCCCTCCCCTCCCCCTCAATCTCCGCATTCCCCTCCGACCTCCGGCCCGCCTCCTCACGGTATTCCTGTTTCGATGGCGCCCCCACACCCCTCGTCATACGCTGGTCAGGCGCCGTTCTCGCCCATGCGCTATTCGACTCCACCGTTTTCATACCCCGCCCACTCATTTGCGCCCTCGCCCTCCCTATATGCGTCTCAGTACCACTCGTCCTACCCCCGGACGTATCCGCAGGCGAGCACGGATCAGGATGGTCATGGGACTTGGTGGTATCTTCCTCCACAACCTGGATCGAACCAGTTTGGGTCGTTCCAGAGTCCGTTCGCCATGTCATATGGCTCAGTCAACACACACGACGCTGAGCAACACCCGTACGGACAAGCGACCGCATCCCCGATAACATCCACCGCGTTCCCTTCTCCGGCGTCCATGTCGGGGCCTGACGCTACCACTACCTCCATGGGCCCAACCGCGCTCTGCTCGCCCTCCGTCCAGTCTCCTGCGCTTCCTTCCTATGGCCATATCACGCCAGACGAACCACCGCCGTTACAGCGAGGGCGGCCGCCTGATACTAAGACCTCACCACCTCTGTCTCCTCTTAGTGTCGCAAGTAGCCACCCAGGCGCTGAACGGCCCGAACAAGCGCCTCGAAGAGCGTATCATCCCAACCCGCCAGCGCAACGCTCGGAATGGGTCGCATGGGCAGGGAATGTCCCCTCCGACGCGACACACGACGAGCTCTGGCGCTTCTTCAACTCCCCGCCCAGCCCTGGATCGACAAGCGCACTCTCCGCTGGGGCTCAGTCCACTCAGAGCGCACCGGCTGGCCTGGCCCCTCCCTCGCTCACCGGCTCCTCGGCATCGACTGAGTCCCTGCACGGCGGCGTATCGTCCATCTTTCTCATCACCCGCTCAAATTGCGCGTTCATCAACTTCCAGACCGAAGCGCACCTCCATGCCGCGATCAAGCATTTCAACGGCGTGCCGTTACGGCCGAACGACCCACGTTGTCCGCGCCTCGTGTGCCGCATCCGTGGTCGTGACGACGACCTCAAGGCCGGGGTCGGGGGTCAAAGAGGTGCCGGCGTGCACGTCCGCTGGGTCAAAGAGAAGCGCGAACGAGAGAAAGAGGCCCTACGCCGGCTATCGAGCGCTTCTGGTACGTCGACGTCGTCCGCCGACCGCATCACATCGGCCTCGATGTCGCCTACCGATGCCCTACACGTACAAGGCCTGTCACTCTCGAGCGACGATGAGGCGGGTCTGGGCCGGCGTAGGAGGCCAGACCCTCACTCGAGCAGCTCCGGCTCGTACGCGTCGACGAACTCGAGCATCCTCACCACGAACTTCCCGAAGCGATATTTCATCCTCAAATCGCTTACGCAGGCGAGTGGCGTGCACTGCACGGTTTTGTGGTTTCTCGAGCTGACGTGTGCGCCAATCTCTAACAGTTCGATCTCGATCTGAGCGTCGAGAAAGGCCTTTGGGCTACGCAGCGTCACAACGAGGGGATCTGGAACAAGCTTACCGGACGAGCAAGGAGGTGTACCTCATCTTCAGTGTCAACAAGAGCGGCGAGTTCTATGGCTACGCAAAGTAGGTGATTCCACCTTCCATTCCTGGACTATTCCAACGACCTCGATATTAGGATGGCAGGCCACATCTCTCGCGGAGAACAGCAAGTTTTCTGGGCCTCACGCACCTCTCGAGACAGCCCCACGACGAAAGGGAAGGAGAAGGAGGCGACGTTCTTCTCGCCCAGCGAACAGCGTTTCGACGAATCGCCCTTCCCGATGTCACCGGAGAGTAGGTCCATGCTTGGTTCAACCCCGGCCTCGTCGGCGCCGCTAACGGAGCGCAAGGGAAGGAGCAGAACTCTGCCCCCGCTGAGATGTTCCAGCCTCACCATCGACTCAGCCAAGCGACGGAAGGACCGCATACGGCGGCGCAAGCCAGCTTCGACATTCACGCCCTGAGGCCCGTCGCAGCTCTCATCGCAACCCAGCACAAGTCGCAGTCCGTTCCTCGACCTGAGATTGAACTCGACAAGTCGGCACCGTTTCGGGCGATGCGAAATCCAGAAACCGTGGAATCCGTTCGTCCGTTGGGAGCTCCCCCTTGCGGTCCGTCCCCGAACAGGAGGAGCGCAGTCCAGGTGGAGGCCGCGACACAGGCAAGGCCATCGACACCTCGGCCGCCGCGACGCCCATTGCGATTTCCCCGCGTCCTGTTCCAGACCGGGACGGCCAGCCGGTGGGCGAACGTTCCCGTGCCCAGGACGACGGTCCCACCTGGGGCGAGTCTTTCCGCATCGAGTGGATCCGCACCGACCGCCTTCCGTTCACGCGCACCCGGCACCTGCGCAACCCGTGGAACCACGACCGGGAGGTCAAGGTTTCGCGCGACGGGACCGAGTTGGAGCCTGGTGTCGGGCAAGCGCTCCTCGACGAGTGGGACAAGCCCGAACCGCCGCCCCCAGCAGCCAGCGCCTCTGTCGACGTCGGCCGACGTCTAACTGGCCGCGGGTCGATCTCTGCGGATGTGCTCTCTCCACAGGCGCACTCTCGGTCTGAGAATCAAAAGAAAGAGGGTGCCAGGTAATGGACGCCGGATATTCGCTTGACACGGACGATACATCGCCGCTTGTTCCCTCCCCCTCCCGCTCTTTCACGCAGACTTCCGTTCGCTCCCCCGAGCTTTGCATGCCCGCCCTGCTTCATATCCCTTCCGTCGCCATCCATGCCAAGGGCTCTGGGTTGGTTTAACTCCCTGGGCCCACCGATCCCGGTGCCGATCATCATCCCCCCTCATCTACGAAACTGCTGCCTCGGCAGCGCTTACGGCACCGCACGCACGCACATACACGATGGCACGCACGCACTGCACGCTCACGTTATAACCTAAATCTTACCATACTCATCCCCTCGTCCGCGCGTCCGATCACACACGTATTGGAACTTGTAGAACCCGGGGATCTTTTGTTGCTGTCCGGGATCGTTCGTCCGCCATCTTGGCTATCGCACTCGCTTCTCAATGTTTTCGCGTTCCGTCACACATCTGTCTGTTCCTCCATCCTCACTGCCAGGGTTGTCTGTAGGGTCCACTTGTCGCTCTCTTTTCTTTTGGGTTGGCTGCTGTTGTCCGTCGTCGTCCTCGCACACGTTTCCGCTCGTTCGTTCGTCCGTCGCCCCCACATACGCATACACATTGGCACACGCACCGAACGCACACGCACACGCACCCTGCATCTCTGTCCCGTCCCGTCCCCGCTCCGATCGTTTGGTTGCTCTGTGGATCCCTCGCTCTAGCACCATTCCTTCCTCCCCGCCCCCGTCCCCGTCCCCCCGCGCATCGCTACTCCCTCCCCCCCCTTCGCCCGAATCATTGCACACGCATCCTCCCGCGACCCCATCTGGTGTATCCATAGTAGATCTGTCTCTCGTCGCTCTATCGCATACTGTAATCCCTCGCTCGTATCATGTGGCATTATACACGACACTGGATGCGCCGATGTGCGCCAGGCTTCTTGCGTGCCGTCCACGCTGGCTGAAACAACTTGTTCGATGGCTCGCTGAATGGCTGAAGTCTGCAGCCGCTCCATTCCGTGTACGTGGCGTGTCGGCGCACTTTACGTTTCGGATGCTCGTCGTCCGCCCGACCGCATCGCGGCGTGTTGCGACTGGGCGGAAATCACTACCGCAGCAGTTCCTTGTGCGCTCAGCGAGCGAACTTCACCTAGGGCGAGTCGCACTCCGATTGGTCCGCGCCCAGCTGATGATTACCGTCGGGTCTCCCTGGACGCTCTAGAGCTCCGTGCCGGCTCAGGCTCTTATCGCCGCAGTTCATCGACATCGACTGTTGTTGGAGCTCCACCGCTCTCGTGGAGACCTCCTAAGGGCCGTCGTACGGGGAACGGTCGAGTTGTCGGCATTGCGCGGGTCCGACGCCAGAACCAGTGGCGGTGCTCATAAGAAGGAGCGGCGACTCGCGGCAGCCCTGGCTGACGTCCCTGGCTTGTGGTGTCCGCACAGGTACGCGGCGGTTCATGGAAAAAGGTTAAACAAGAACCACTGACAGGTTACTGCGCGAATATGTGACGACGCTGTGATACGCACCAGAATGAAAATTGATCGCGTGGATACACACTGGCCTCGGGGATTGCGGGGCCGGGGAGGCTCATGTCTGGAACATGAACGGCGGTAAAACTTATGTTTTGGCGGATCCCAGGAGGGCGCGCTATTGCGGAGCTGGCGGAGTTCAATCTGAGGGGGAAGTGCGGGCCGCCTCGGCTCAAATGGAGAGCACGCGAGTCGCGTCGCGACGGTCATGTGATCGCGTTACCTCATGTTCGACTTGACGCGACCGCGTGTTCGATCCCTCCCAAGCCAACCTCACTGCAAACACCTTTCCTAGGCTCTAGCCGACGCGGAGCTCCCCACGTCGCCTTCCTCTCACTACACTCTTTGAACCACCGCGACACCCATCGACGAACGCTCCGCACAAACATCTATAACAGGACACATCGTCCATACCTTGCTACATCCTCACGTTAACCCTCAAACTATTTCGGGTCCAAGTCAACCATGACGGGACAGACCAAACAACAGTATCCCAGGTTCATCAAAAACTGGAAGCTGGGCCAGAAGCTGGGTGCCGGCTTTTCAGGTGTGTGCAGCGCATGTGTCCATCAAGGTCGCTCGTTTAATTCCGGGATCTGCAGGCGCCATCTTCGTCGCAGACCACGTCCACACCGGCCAGCGCGCCGCCATCAAGCTCCAGCCCGTCGATGAGCCAACCCCGACGAACCGCTACGAGCGTGCCTTCTACCCCGCCATGCAGGGTGGGACCGGCATCCCGACGCTGTGGGCATCAGGACAGGCTGGGACGTGGGACTACCTCGTCATCGATCTCCTCGGGCGCAGCCTGGACTCGCTGCACCGAGAGCTCATGCTCAAGCAGGACGTGTGGGACCTCCGGAGCGTGTGCAGCGTGGCCATCCAAACTGTGAGCCCCTCGTCCTTGTCCCGTCTCCCGCCCCGTGCGCGCGCGGGCAACTCCTAAAGGAGCCAAGATGTTCGACGTCATGTCCTTCTCCTTCCCCCCTTCCCGTGCTCTGGATACCACCGTTGTCCCGCTCTCCCGCCCCCTGCTAGAGACATGTTGACGCTCGGTGTGCGTTCGTCGGCGCACAAAGATCGACAGGATGCGGTGGATACACAGTCGTGGGATCCTCCACCGGGACATCCAGCTCGGTAACTTCGTGGTGGGCCCGTCGCCGAACCACGAGACGCTGTACATGATCGACTTCGGCTTCTCCAAGTTCTACATCGACCCCGCCACCCGACGGCACATCCCCGACAGCAAGGCGCCCCGCGACTTCATCGGCAACTACTGGTTTTCGTCCGTGCGCGTGCACTGCCAAGGCAGGGGTGAGTGGTTTGCTCTGTGCCCGCTCTCCTGCGTCTCTTTTTTTTTTTTTCGCGTAAGCTTTCGTGCAGACACGAGGCCCCGAAGCGGGAAACGTGCCTGTGCGCGATGTCTTCGCGCGCCTTGCGGCTACATTTGTTACGACACGCCACGTCGTGCAGCCCCAACGAAGTTTCCATGATGCACGGTGTCGGTTATCAACACGACCCTTGCACTGTGTACATATATGCGCTATGTTCAGGCTGCGCTCCTGCTTCTTCATGATGCACCACACATATGTGCATTATGAGCTTTTCATCTGAAGCTGGGCCGTGAGGAGTTGTTACCGGAACACATTGAAGTTTCACTGCAGAGTGATGGTGCGAAAAAACCACTATTGCGATGAAGCTGTTTTTGATTTCACTGAATTTGACACGACTTGACGTTTGCATTATCTAGTACCGTCACGAAGGGATGACATGGAGGCGCTTGCACTCATGCTCATCCACCTGCTCACACCTTACGGACTAAGTTGGACGCGGAACGGTATCCCAATGACGAATGAGGCGCACGAGCGGCTGAAGAAAGAAAAACGGCTAGCTCGCCCCGAAGACCTCTGTCATGGTCTCCCACCCGTGTTCGAGGAGCTCCTGCGCGCATCACGCAAGCACGATTTCCAGGGCTGCCCCGACTACGAGTACTGGATCGAGGAGTTCCGTGCGCTCGCGGACGAGTACGGCTTCGAGGAGATCGACCGCTTCATCTGGCCATCGCCATGCCCCAAGGTACGTAACGAGCAGTACGCGACCCTGTGCCACACGCTGATGTACCCCGTCACGCCACCCTTGCTCTTTTGTCTCGGTCGTGTTTGCAGCCGACGGTGCGCGTACGGGCAGCGCCCAAGCAGGCGGCGAAGAAGAAGGCGGCCACGGCGGAACTCGAAGGCGTCCTGCAGGACCTCGCGGAGCTGAAACTCGGCGAAAGCTCGCGCCAAGCGCTCGGCGAGCGCCCGCACCTTGTCAACCGCGGCTCGAACGGGGACGGGAAGAGCAAGGACAAAGTGAAGGACTCGATGGGCAAAAAGCCCGCCGCTGGCGCTGCGGGAGGCAGCGACTCGGACGAGAACGCGCCCACACGGGGTTCCGGGGCGGGCGTGGGGCGGGCGAAGGCGACGCGGCTGGCGCAGCTCGCGCGTGCGGCCGGCGCCGCGTCGGACAACCGGGGGCTCGCGGCGGTCTTGCGCGAGTTCACGCAGGTGATGCAGGAGAACCGGTCGCGCACGTTGACGAAGGAGGGCTTCGCGGTGCTCGACGCGCTGCACAAGCAGCTCGCGGACCCGTCGGTGTTCGTGGCGCCGGCCCCGCGCCGACCTCGCGCGAGCGGAGGAGGCAGCGTGGGGACTGCGGGGACGGCGGACAGCGCGAGGGAAACGCGGTCAGGGAAGATGAACAAGCTGTGGCGGCTCGGGGTCGAGGCCAAGACGGCGGGAGACAACGGGCAGCTGGCGCGGCTGGTGAGCGAGTTCGGGCAGGTGATCTACAAGAGCGGGGGGCGGACGGTCACCAAGGACGGCTTTGGGTTCTTGAACGCACTGACGACCCGGCTCGAGGCATTGGCGTGAGCTCGGGCGGGGAGCTGATATCTATTGCTTTGTATGTTGTGAATATTGTTGTTGTGTACGTGCGCTCTCTGTCCGTGCGCTCTCGCCTGTCGTTGCCGGGGCGGACGATTGTCGTTGTATGTAGCAGATCTCCGGTGTACATTGTGTGCAGCCCGTGATGCAGATGCGCTTCGCTGGATGGATCATCGTGCATCATGACAAGGGGTGCTGAGGACAGGCGAGGGCATGTGGCATTCGCTCCGCAAACTGGGGTACCGTGATTTGGACGGCAGGTGCTCAGTTATCGCCTCAGACCCGCACCGGGACCGACTGAAGCGTGGAAGAGGAGGAGAAGAAACGAAGGAAGAAACATAAGTAACTCCTAGTGGAACCGGATCCGCGGAACACCGGAGCGCCAGCACGTTTGGAAGCTTCGCTAGAGCGCCTGTGAATGTCACCGAGCCCGCAGGTATGGCAGGAGGCGCGCGAACGTTTGTTGTCCGACGTCTGTCCAAGGACTTGGCGCGGTGCTGCCACTTCCGAAGATCTGACCCCGCGCGACCCCGCCTCGTTGTCTGCGCGCGCCCCATTTTTCGTGGCGTGGCCGGCGTGCTGCTCCGGGAACGTACACAACTGCTGGAGGTGGTGTGCGTGCTTGAGAGCCCAACCGTGGATGCGTGTGATGTTCGCAATATATCGGCGCGCGAGGATGCCTGGAGCTCAGATCTCAGAGCTGGGGGTCGCCCGACGAGCGCGGGTGGGGAGAGCGGCGAGCGGTCCCCAGCCTGGACAGATTTTGGATAGGAGGCCGGGGCCCCAGGTGGGGATCGAGCTCTCCATCGGCCTTGGAGCGAGCCGGACGGGAGCGCGGCAATGGGGAAATAAAAAATAATCGCAGACGTGGCGTTGGCGGTTGGGACCCCAACGCAAGACGCGAAGCGGAAGAAGCCGCCGCTCCCCATAAAACGCCTCCGCCCCAACATTTCCCCCCGTCCTCCTGCTCTCTCCCTAGACGGCCCTTAGACGGTTCCCGCTTCCATAGACGTCTCGCTCTCTAGTCTCTCCTTTGTCCCCCCACCGGCCGACCCACCATGGCCCCCAAGGACCCATCCGCCAGGACGACCATCCAGCAGGCACCGGTCGTCATTCCCGACATCCCTATGAAGGACATCCTCGGCGCCATCCCGTGAGTCTTCATTGTTCCTCACCGCACCCGCATACATTCAATGTTGCGTCGCGCAAAGTGCCCACTGCTTTCAGCGGTCCGCGCTCAGGTCGTCCCTCTACATGTGAGTGTGCTCTTGCACGCGTCTTTGACGTGTCATCACGCGTCTTTCTCATCGTCCTCCTCAGCGTCATGGACGCCGTGGTCATCGGCTGCGTTTACACTGCGACACGCTACCTCGATCCTCTCATCACCCCCGAGCACATCGAGCTCCCCCATCCGTACCTCTACACCGCGTTGAGCTTCTCCCTCTGGGCGCTGTACACGTTCTTTGTCGGCCTCTTCGCCACCGGCCTCTGGGTTATCGCCCACGAGTGCGGCCACCAGGCGTTCTCCGAGAGCAAGACGATCAACAACGCGGTCGGTTGGGTCCTCCACTCGGCGTGAGTAGCTGTTCTACGGGTGATACCCCAACCTTCCCGTACTTAGACGCTGACATGTGAAATTCCGCCTTCTCTTTCTCAATTCACTTGGAACCGTCGCTTCTGCCGCATCTCTTCACTTCACATAGACTTGGTGTCCCCTACCATGCATGGCGGATAACCCACGGGCAGCACCACGCTTCGACTGCTCACATGACCCAGGACCAGGTCTTCGTCCCTCGCACCCGGTCCCAGATGGGACTCCCGGAGTTCGACCCCAACGGCGAGGACCTCGCGGGCAGTAGCATTTCGATCAAGGTCATGGACGAGCTTTACGAGGCCCTCGGTGACTCGCCCATTGGCACTATCGTCGACTGCCTCCGGTACTTGGTGTGTGCTGCTTCTGAACATCTTCGCACTAATGTCGCTTACGATTATAACGCAGCTTGGTGGGTGGCCCGCGTACATCACTATGAACGCGTCCGGCCAGACCCATTTCCCTAAGGGCACCAACCGTGAGCCTGACTCTCGATGTCTGTGCGAATACCTCCGCTGACTATGTCACAGACTTCGACCCTACCGCAGTGATGTTCCGCCCTGACCACCGCAGCCAGATCATCGTCTCTAACGTGGGGATCCTGCTGTGGTTGGGTGCGGTCGGGTATTCGATCTCTCAATGGGGCTTCTTCGAGGTGTTCCGCGTTTACCTCATCCCTTACCTCTGGTATGCTAGTCGTCACCGAGTTGTTTATTTTGGCTCATGTGCTTCGTAGGGTCAACCACTGGCTCGTCCTCATCACCTTCCTCCAGCACACCGACCCAATTGTGCCCCACTACCGCGCTTCCGAGTTCACCTTCGCTCGCGGCGCAATGTCAACGCTTGACCGCTCGCTCCTCGGGGACCTCGGCAGTGTTATGGGCTGGCTTGGCGCGGTCTCCACGCACGGTATCGCGGAGACGCACGTCGCGCACCACATCTCGAGCAAAATCCCTCACTACCACGCCTGGGAGGCGACCTATGCGCTCCGCAAGCTCCTTGCCAAGCACAACATGAACCTCCAGGGCAACCCGGTCGGCTGGCGTGAGATCTTCCGCGTCATGAGCCAGTGCCGCTTCGTTGAGGACGAGGGCGAGATCATCTTCTACAAGAACTCGCGCGGTTTCGCGGCTGCTAAGACCGCTTTCAACGACAACACCGCGAGCGACTCGGGTGTGGAGCTCTTCGACAAGGAGGCGTAAATCACGTCTAGTGCGTGTCTTCGTCTTGTCATCAGTCTCATCGCCCTGGTCTCGTTCATCGCCTCCCGTTGCTGTCAAACCCCACGCTTGTAATTTCCCTTGTACGAACTGTTACCCTCGTCTCGGATAATCCTCCCGTCGGTCACGCATTCACCACCGTTCCCCCACATTATACGGCACACACCGATCGCGGTAAAACATGGCCACGTCATGTCACCTTCCTTTTCTTGTAGGAGAGGTCACGCTGCCTCCGTTGCTCGTCGCTCCTCGCCACCGGTCGACCGGGCGAGCGCAGCGGACGCACGCTTACACGAAGTAGAACGAGCTAGAGACGTCTTTAACGGTCGATAGGCTAGAGAGCAATAATGGATCGGAAGTTTCGCAGAACTCTAATGCCGTGTAGAATCGATGCTTCAGGTCCCCACCAAGGCCAGACAAACGGCCGTCGGTCGGCATGTATTGACAGTTTCCATGGGGCGTAACGAATGTACACTGCGCCGTGCATTTTTATACACGCAATGTGATCACGCGTGGATGAGAGTGTTTAGTGGAATTTGCCATGGAATGATACAGTGTACTGCCTAAGTTTTGGGGGTGGCATGCGGCATACGTCGGTCATCCTGTGAGGGCTAAGGCGAGGGTGGTTCGTACAACAAAGCGTAAGAAGGGGAGAGTATGCTCAAAATACCAGCAGGACCAACCGGACCTCCGCACGCTAAAGTACGAAGGGAGACACGGGGAGAAGGGAGAGCGGCTGGTGCGCTCACCGCCTACTCCTCCTCTTCCTCCTCTTCCTCTTCCTCCGCCTCCGCCTCCGCCTCTTCCTCCTCCTCATCCTCCTCCTCCTCGCGCGCGGCCTCTACGACGGCGGTCGCGATGCGGTCGAGGTCGCGCTGGCCGTCCTGGGAGATGCGGCGGCCGCCGTTGTCGGTCTGCTCGAGGACGCCGATCTTCTCGAGCGACTGGCAGATCTTGCGCTGCACGGACGCGGAGCAGTCGGCGTGGTGCGAGGGGCGGTTCCCGCGGCGGTTGCGGCCGCCGTGAAGCTTGGCGAGCGCACCGATGCCGACGTCTTTCCGGAGGTAGATGTGGCGCGCGACCGCGGCTGGAGGTGGGCAGGTGGGCAGATAGAGGGTTTTGGACGGAGCGAGAGGGACACCAGGGATCCGAGAAGAGAGGGCGGGGAAGGAGGAGGGGAGGTTTTTCGTTTTGGATTGTAGATGCAGGAAGGGAGAGATCGGGATGGGGATGAGGAACAGACAAAAAGATAGCTGGGACGGACGACACGCACCTGCGCGGACATAGTACCAGTCGGGGTCGTACGGCGCAAGCTCCTTAAAGGAGCCGGTTTTGACGAGGTCTACCCAGGTGGGTACCTCGAGCTTGCCAGACCGCTTGAGGTGGGAGGCGTATGCAGAGATGAAGGACTCCGCGCTGCACAAGCAAAGGGCGACGACAACGACTCCATCAGCACCGGTTCCGTACGCGGTGAATACGGACGCACCTGATGTCTCGTACGTTGGGCATTTTGAGGGGGGCGGCGGGGGCGGGAGACGGTTAACCTTGAAGAGTGCGGCGGGCGCGGCGTTGGCGACGGTTCTGTGGACGGGGCTGAGGGCGGCAAAATTGAGTTCGAAGCCAGCCAGCCGGACTATGCAGTTCTGCGCTTAGTCAGCAGCCATCTGCTGACAGACGCCCGCAACCGCTTCAGGACGCAAGCAGTGCCCGCCGTCGGTGGTCTGTTCTCTTCAGATATCACTTGACCTGCGCGGAAGGACACCGTTTGAAGCTAGGATGACCGCCTCAATCGCATGTCTCATCGCATGCATAAACTTTTCCGGCTCCGTCAGCTCTGCTGCGGTCCGTCATCGCCCACGGCCGGTGCTTGTCAACTACTCCGTGTCCAGAACCAGTGGCGGACCATAGCAGTAAGTGACGTCTGTCCATCCCAGGACAGACGTGGGAGCCGACAGACGTGCCTGTGCAGGCAGAGTCTGATAGAAGGTCGAGCACCAGCATGGTCTGACGTAGACGGTATCCGATTCCTAGGACGCTCGGGAGTCGGTCCCTTCAAAAGGGTACGTCGGCATTGCTCGCACACCCTCGTCGTCGGCGTACTCCCAGCCGCCGCCAAGTCGGCTCACACCATGGCATTACCTGAAAAATCCCCTCAAATTGTGAGCACAATACCGTTCTCTTTCTCGGATGTGCACTCATCTTCGGACTCAAAGTTCCCTCTCGAGGCAGGTGGGCCAGCGAGACCCCGGAATGCTGCTCCGACCACGATCCCCATCACAAGCTCCTTCACTGAACATGAGATATTTCAAGCCTGGGAGAAGTGTGGATCCACCGTACAAGACCATTGCGACCAGATGGTGAAGCGCTGGAAGGAGGAGATTGATATGTTTTTGGTTTTCGTGAGTGCCAGAACGCCTTAGTTTGTTATGTCAACAAGATAATCACTCACATGGTGCAGGCTGGTCTTTTCTCTGCAGTACTCACGGCGTTCAACGTCCAGTCATATGCGCTCCTCCCACAGGACAACTCCGATGTCACAGCAAACGCCCTCGTTCAAATCTCGGCTCAGCTCAGCAGTCTCACGATATCCGGGACATCCACCACCTTCTCCGCTCCGAAGTTTGACCCCTCGAATTCTCCCGCTCCTCGCTATGCAATCTGGATCAACACCGTCTGGTTTTCGTCGCTCATCTGCACCCTTTCTGCATCCTCCATCGCCATCATGGTCAAACAATGGCTACAGCAGTACGAACAAAGGCTCTCCGGAAATTCTCGAGATATCGCTCGGCTTAGGCAGTATCGATACGAATCTCTTCTCAAATGGCGTGTCGTCGAGATCATATGGATACTCCCCGTTCTCCTCCAACTATCTCTGTTCTTGTTCCTTGCTGGACTCCTCATCCTTCTCTGGAACCTTCACCACGTAGTTGCTGGTGTCGCTACATTCCTCGTTTCCTTGCTGGTCGTCTTCAGTTCAACAACCACCGTTATTCCAACGTTCAAAGCCAACTGTTTCTACCAATCACCACAAGCCTTCGGAGTTCTGCTCACCTTCCAAGCATTACGCAAGCTTTTCCGTCGCGGAGGGCACGACGTTTTTCGTGACTGGAATGCACGCGAGAAGGCCGAAGTCAACTTAGCACGCGACGATCTCGACTGCGGTTTGGCAATCAAGACTTACGAGATCACCTTGGACGAAGGGATGCTCAAGAGCGCCGTTATTCCTTGCATGTGGGATATCAGTACCGATCAACTCTCCTCCCTCGTAGAAAACATCCTTCGTACCTCAAATCGCTTTGAGCCCGTCATCCCGTGCATCCTTCATTTCTTCATCCTTGCCTCCCGAGATCCAGAGCCCAACCGACGAATGGTCAGCAAGCTCTTGAAAGGGTCGTTCTGGCCCCGCTTCGAAGCCAACTCGGAGCTCGGCGAGCTCTTTCTTCGTGCCATGGCCACTCTCGTGTCTCGGAACTTCGAGCGGGAGCTCGCTTTCTACCGGATGACCTGCTCGCTGTCGTTCTATCCCCTCGACTTGAGTCTCCGAGTCAATCAAGATACTATAGACCACAGTACGTCCCCTCGAGTCTGCACTCACCCCATCTGACCCGTTCTCCACATCGCCAGTCCTCACCGTCCTCCCCCGCCCCGAAAACGGCACCCAGTTCACCGCCCTCACGCGCCCCGGGCCTGACGACCTCCCACTTGCATACGCGTACCTGCTCGCCGTCCCGCGGCTCGTCCGCTTCCTCGCGCAGCTCCCCGTCGGCGCGGACCCGCACGCGCAAGTCCGCGTCCACATGCACATCGACGCCGTCTTCCACGCGCTCCAGTGCTTCCTCCTCCACGCCTCGCTCTCCGAGAACGTCGCCGCGCTCGCGACGACGCTCTGGGCGCTCCGCGCCGCGCGCCACCTCGAGCAGGTCGTCGCGCTCAAGACGGACGCGCGCTGCTCGCCGCTCGTCCCGCCCGACCTCGTCGAGCTCTACGCGGACGCGCTGGACGCGATTCAGAGTGCGGTGCAGCGGAGCGGGACGGGCTTTGCGGCGTATTTCGGGAGGCACAGGCCGGGGTTGGTGGGCGGCGGCCCGCGTGGGCTACGCGTTGAGCCGGCGGGCCTGGTCGAGTCGCTGAGGAGCGACTTGGGCGTGCTTAGGAGGCTGTTTTTCATGGTACCGTGGCAGCTTGGCGCGCGGCGCGCGGCGACGAGTGCGTGTCTCCCGGTCGCCCCGCGGGTCGGTACTGAACTGATGTCTTACAGGATCTTCCAATGCGCAGGTTGCAGGATCGCCATCCCCCACGCCTATAGTGGTCCCTCCGTCGTCTCTCGGAGAAGACAGTGGTGCGTCTGGGAGGGGGCGTTCAGCCAGTCCACGAGGTGAGCTTGTCTCCTCATCCCTGAACTGCGCGCAAGGATGATCCCATGCTCACGAAGATGGATACCACAGCACTATCTATCCACATCCCCTCCAGGCGCCCCTCCGAGCGGTACGGCCTGCGCACCCCACAGACAAGCGAGCGCGTGCCCAGCAGCTGCGACGCGCGCCGCTCATCGTCGACGTCCCCAACACCCACCCCGCGGCCCTCGCGTCCGCCCGAGCGCGCGGCGCCCCCAGCCCACGCAGGCCATTCTCCGCGAGAACGCAGCGCGGGCCCTCCCGCCCTCCCGCCGCCCTCGGAAGGCTTCCGCCGGACCCGGCCGCGACTCCGCGTCCCGCCCCCGATCGCGGTGGGCGACCCCGGCCGCTTCATCGCGGCCGGGGTCCGGAGTCGCGCCCACGTCCGCGTCTCCTCCGATCCGGCAGACTACCCCGGCTCTCTCGCCGCGGACAACACGTCGATCACGACGCCGCTCAGGCTGTCGCTGTCGGGGACCTCGCGTGCGCAGGTGACGCTCGGGGACGACGAACGGCCGGAGTCGGACACGGAGAGCGTCTTGCCCTTCCTGGACCAGTTTCTCCAATGACCGGGGTTTTGAACGAACATTGTGTACGCATAAAATCGCCTCCAAACCTTCCGCACGTGGCTAGCCCTCCTCCTACGTCCCTACTGGGAACATCCTGTTCGACTACCTGCCGGAGCACATCTGTACGCAATCGAGAAGGAGAGGTGCAGACTCCAAGGGTTAATATACCTCAGCATTCAGTTTCTGCAGGACGGACGAGCACGAGACTGAGCTCCACATGCTCCCGTAATGCGAAGGCGAAATGCTGGCATCACGACGAGATGGCACGCTGGTACTTATTGAAGTCGAAGGTAACGGAGAGCTCCTCACGGCGTGGATATGGCACGACTCACTGGTCCCCCCACGTCCTTATACCCGGTTCCCTCGCAGACGAACATCGTCAGAATGGCAGAGGGACAGGAGGCGGATGCGTTCCGTGCGGCGGTTGGGACAGTGTGAGCACCGGGCACCGATGCGAGCACAACTGGACGGCAGATATTAAAATGCCGAGCCGGCGAAAGTTTTTACGTGTATGTACATTTCGCAGTGCATCCATCTAGACAATCGTGTTGAGAAGCATGCACTGGCGCTGGAATGTAATATAGGATCATCGATTGCGCCCGTGCGGGCGAGACAACATAATGTACCAATGCGGGGGATTACAAGAGGGATGCGGAGCACAAGTGATCAAGCGGGAGATTGCACCCAAGTGAGATGGAACGAAACGACATGAGACTGGCTGGCATAATCCGATTACGCAACTAACGACCTCCCTTCCGGCGAGTGACCGCGCGCCGGCGTGAGGTACCGGCTGCGATCTTGCGGCCGCTAGTAACTTCCTGTTGGGGAGCGGCAGTAGCGAGCTCTTTCATTTCGCGAAGCCGCATACTACGCCGAGGCGATGGTGGTGGAACAGGACCAGCACCAGCACAGGTAGTTTTGTCAACGGCGTCGATAGGAGACTGGGTCGTTCGGGGTAAGGCTTGGCAAGGTAATTCGGTGGCTACGTCGCCAGCTTGAACGGCAGAAGAAGATGGGGTGGTCGCTGAAGCTGAACTGCTGGCGGAAGACGGCAAGAACGGGCTGCTGTGAGCGTGCCTTTCAATGGCGCTTGGGACACGTCTGATTGTGCGAGCACGGGGGTGATCGTGTTCCACGCGATCATCTACGGGCAAGGTGCCCCCATGCTTCCGCAATAGCTCGCGCCAGAAGGCGTCCAAGTGTTCAGGATCAGTCCATTTGTCCTCGTAGTCGCACTCCTCAGCGCGAGGAGGGGTCATATAGAGCATAACCGTCTCCAACCATTCACGGAGAGGAGCTGGCCAGTTGAACCCTCTGGTGTAGCGCTGGTCCCGGAGGTTCATCGTCTTTGCCGTGCCGTGGAGCCTTTTGTCGCCGTAATAGGACGCCTTGTGATCAAACATTTGGTACATTGAAGTTGCAAGGCGGTTCTTGGATGCGTCATGGGGAAGCCAAAGGTAGGCACAATATAGGATCACGTAGAAGAGAGACTCGATGTCGTCTTGCAGTGTTTGTGCAGTATTTTTGGACGCTTGATGCATACGAATAGATAAGAATGGGAATGTCCCCTGTAGGGACAATGCGGTGAGCAACACGGTAGTTTCACGCGGAATCACTCACCACCAGCCCGTGCTCTATCGATCGACCATGGTCATCCACTGCGACTGCTGTATCCCAGTCGATAACATAGCCTCGACGGAACTGGGCGTCGCTTTCGTCGCGGACCAGAATGATGTTCCCTAGACTGACGTCTCGGTGCAAGCGCGACGTCTTGGTGAATGCATCACGCAAAGCTTTACACCTGTATTAGCGTGGTCCCTTCTGACAGTACACTGAAACCCACCGTGAAAGGCATCGTAGGACGCATATAGTAACTCCCCTGTCCCAAGAAAACGTTGCAGTCCATAGCCGACCGTGTCAGTTACAAGTCGATAATGGGAAAGCCGCCGTGTCTTGATCTTCTTTCCCGTCATCGTGCTTGTCCAATCCATGCTGTAATAATCCCAAAATGATGTACGCTGGACCTCGAAATCATCATCTAAGTGACGTAGTCAGACACATCGATATTTGGATGAAATACTGCTTACCCTCTAGTACACAAGGTTCTATGGGAGGGCCGTTTGGGACAAGACCGTGACAGACAAGACTGCAGGTACGTTCTCCACACCACCAGTGCGAAGTTCTTCAAGAGTGATACCCTCCGGACGGCGTCCTGTTAGTATCCACCAAGTATCTTTTAGAAAGACGATGCGACGAGTGATGGTATCGACTGCCCAGTATCCTCGGGTGCCTCGGCTACGCAAACAGGTGGGAGTGATGACGGGCCTGGAGACAATGGAGCGACGTGTGTTTGACGCATCTACCAGCTGTCGATATCCCACGACGGGGAGAATGGTTACATTGCCCGGTTGATAGTGCTCGCTGACCGCGCGGCTGAGTTCTTCATCTGCAAGGCCTAGTTGAGCCCGAACGTGCTTCGTGACCACTTCGTGGAAGAGGGCCTCCTCTGCTTGTGACGCCCGTTCGACGGTGACATCAATCCTCGGCGTGATGGTGTTAGCTTTGAGAATTGCCAGAGGAAGTTGCAGAATGCGTCCGGGAATTCATGCACATTCACGGCTTCTGTAACGATACACCCTTCCCTGTCCCACTGTATACCCTCATCCAGCAGCCGAAAAAGACAACGCTGAACAAGTGAGCGCGATGCTGGCGTGCGAAAACCTCGGCGACGTTGGCGATGTGCCGACCGTGTAGTCTGGCTCGATGCCTGCATCTACGCTCGCTGCCGTCCGTGTTCTTGAACTTCCAGCCGGGAGGTTTGACATAAGGTCCGTGGTCATCGTCGGGCGGGTCCAAGAAGATGTCGTGGGACGAGTTTCTGTTCACTTGAATAAAAGTCTCGGTGTATCCTAGCTCCGCTCGAGAGCCTGGATGGAGCTGCTTCACGACTTCGAAATTCTCTGTTGTGAAGCAGCAGATGAGGGACTGGTCGTTTTGGGAGGGCGAAAAAACCATCCCGGAGCAACGCGACTTGTACTTGGTGCTCTTGTTTAATGCTCGCACCTACAGCACTGTTCAAGACCAGCGCACAAAGAGACCACTAGTCACTCACCAGTGGGTCACATATCTCTTCAACAGTAGCAGCCGCCGCAGGAACGGCGGCCCATGCGTTGCGAGATGAAAGTCGTTTACTGACGTCAAATGGAACCACCCGGCATGCGTTCTCGTGAGCCATCTTCGAGCTCCTCGTAGTACAGCTCGGATGGATATACGAATTCCTCTATGAAGGGAGGATAAGGGGAGGGTCCGACCGTATATTGGGCACTCTCCTCGCCCATTTGTTCCAGTGTCGGGTGGGTGTAGTGTGGCGGATTGAAGTCGCGAGTGACAGCAGCTGCGGGGTCAAAGGCAAGGGCAGCATGATAATAGCCGGGGGCTGAGATGAGAGACGTTCAGACATGATAGAGCGACAGAGGCGACCGCTCTAATGAGGGGAGGCGATACAGCAGGGGTCGTATATGGGAGACTGAGACTAAGTGTCCGGACTCCGAGACTCCGCTAGTCGGTGGTGTCACTGTGCGGTCACATGATGCATCGGGTTTTGGTTTGACCGCCACAGCCGCTAAGTTCTAACGAGTTTCTCCCCGTGCCCTAACTCGCGATTTTTATCATCCACTATCCAAACGACGCATAAGGCTCCCTCTCCGCCACATTCCTGACGCACCAACTGCAAGACGCTAATAAAACAGGAGCAAAGTCGCTGATGATTATACACAGACGGAGTCTATTATATGGTGGTACATGAATGCTACATCTTCACATGTACTTCATAAGTCCATGTCTTGCGTATTCAAATTCAAACCCGATCCTACATGCCTCAAATGCGCGTCTACCACCGCTCAGGCGGAGCTGTACTTGTTCGTCTGCCCGCTGAACTCGGCCTGCATCTTGAGCGAGCGCGGGGCGTCGTGCATCTCCATGATGAGCTCGACGAGCTGGATCGTCTCGGCCGCGTTGAACTTGGGGTCATCGAGCAGCGCCGAGAGCTCGTCCTTGGTGCGAACGGTGCACGACTTCGCGTTTACACCCTCTTCGCCACCGAGCGTGTCGAGCAACTTGGTCCATTTCCTGTGAGGCGAGCGTGAGGTTAGAGTTGTGAGCGCGAAGGAGCGGGGCTCGAATTAGAGACGCACCAGTTGGAGATGTCGTTGTACTTGCGCGTCTTGCCGTGCAGGAAGCGCTCGATCGTGTATCCGCTGTTGTTGAGCACGAAGATGATCGGCTTGAGGTCGTGGCGCATCATGACCGAGAACTCTTGTACGGTCAGTTGGCTGTATCATAAGTATGCGCGTCAGCGTGAAACGCGGCTGAGCGGAGGAAGACACGTACAGCGAGCCATCACCGACGAAGAGGATCGTGCGGCCCATCCCGCGGTCCTTCGCCGCGAAAGCCGCACCGAGAGTGGACCCGACGCTCCATCCGATGCTGCCCCAAAGGATTTGGGCGAGGAAGACGGCGCCGGACGGGAAGGGCACGTCGAGGACGCCGAAGTTGGAGGTACCGGTCTCGGCGACGATGACGTCATTCGGGCGGAAGAACTGCGCGACGCGCGGCCAGAGGAATGCCTGCGAGATGATGTCGTTGTCTTCCTGCGGGACCGGGTGGACGAACTTGGGGACGGAGACCTGCACGGTGCCCTCCTTGAGCCCCCGCAGGCGCGCGGTGAGTTTGGGCAGGAGACGCTTCATGCCTATCCCAGGGAATGCGGCGTATTGGACGCGGGTGTTGTCCGAGTGGAGCTCGACGGTGCGGCTGGTGGGGATGTGGTAGGTGAAGTTGCCGGTGTTGAAGTCGCTCTTCAAACCGCCGACGGAGATGATGAGTTTCGCGTTCTCGACCTTCTCTTTGACTTCATCACTCGAGATTGAGCCAACGTAGATCTGAGCAGGCAGGTGAGTGCCTCGGAAGAACAGTGAGAAAAAAAGAGGGGGTGCTTACACCACCATAGCGCTCATATGTTTCGTCTACGGCGGTCTTGCCCATGGGCGCCGCATACACCGGGAATCCGGTGCGTTTGTAGAGCTCCTCGACCTCTTTCTTGACCCCGTGACGGACGGCGCACGCATCTACGAGGATGATCGCGTCATTCTCAGCTTCGTCCACGAGTTTCGCAATCTCGTCTAGAACGAATGCTTCCGTCTCCGGCTCGTTTTCTGGCGCTTCCAGATTGAGGGGGGTCTTCAGCCGCGCGGATGAGATACGTTCATACGCAAGATCCGTCGGCATCATGAGATATGTTGGCCGGGCAGTGACTACGCATTGGGTGATGATGCGATCGATCTCGGCCGCAGCAGTGTCCTTGGAGGTCAGCGAAGCCTGCGCGATCGTGATCTGCTTCGCGGCTTGAATGTACGCGTCAAAGCTAGATGATCGTGAGCGCTTGTTGGAACGCACGCGTGCTCGAGGACATACCGGCCGTCGCCGAGGGTGTGATGGAGCATCGGCTTTGACTTCTGTTGGCTGGTGCTTGGGACACCGGCGATATGGAGGACAGGTACGTGTTCAGAGAAGGCTGTGGAGATGTATGAGCTCGGTCGGGCGCTTCAAAATGAAGACTGAAGTGCTTACCTCCGGCAATACCGTTCATCGCGCTCAGTTCGCCGACGCCGAATCTATACAGGCTGTGAGTATATGCGCTCCCGTCACAAGCTGGCAGAACGCACGTTGTAGTAATGACACCAAGCGAACCTTCATTGACTCGCGCATAGCCGTCAGCAGCATACGCGGCGTTGAGTTCGTTGCTGGTATGTACATCGCGCGATTAGCGCTGTTCGCCACGGCAGACATGTGAAAACTGTGCGCACCAATTGCCAACCCAGTCGATCTTGGGATGGTCTTCGACGAAGTCCTATGCAAGATGACGTTAGTGTAAGGTCGTCGTGGGGACGACAGGTGCCAAGCGTACGAGGAAGCCTAGGAGCGGGAGAAAGAGGTTAGCTCGAGCGTCGCGGGCGGGAGGGGTAGGCATTACATACCGAGGTTGAAGTCTCCGGGGACACCAAACATTTTCTGAATATCGCGATGAGCATGCGTACAAATGCAACCCGGTGAAAGGAGGGCGCACCGTGACGCCGAGCTGAACGAGACGCTCGATGAGATACTGGCCGACGAAGACGGTGTCGTGGGCGATGGCAGAGCTGGATGCTCCCTTGAGAGTCTGCAGCTCGTTGCGGAGCTGAGAGACTTCCGCCTGGAGTTCCGCGACGGCCTTGGTGGTCTGCATCGTCGCGATGGATGGGGGGCGAGGATGTAGGAATGAGGGGGGTGTTGTGAGTGTGCTGAGATGTATGCTGAGGAGAGAAGGCTGGGTGGCAGGATGCAGCCGGCTTTATAGTCGCGTCGATGGGCGGGCGAGGAGAGGGCGGGAGAAGAAGGAAGCGAAGGTTGAGCGAGGTTGGGGCTCGTGCGGGACTAGAACAGGGCAGCCCGTGCGCGGCCTGGCCGCGTCCCCAATCTCCGAGTCCTTGCACGCGCACCAATGACGTCCTTCCGAGCCAATCGCGCCTCTCGATCATCCGTTTCCCCCGCCTCAATCGGCGCTCTCTGCCACGGAATCTAATCTCTTCACTAGGCGCCTGCGCGTGCCCGCTCCCTCCTCCTTCTCTTTCGCCTAGCAGACGAGATTAGCGAGTCATGTGCAGGATCAGTGCACATCCTACCCGTAGAATGCCGCTTCAATGGGATTTGGTACGCGGGAGCCGTCTACAGCTGAGCGACATCATAGTCTCGACCCGGGTCCGCCGGGCCGCCCTTCATGCCGAGGCCGTTCCATCTGCGTGCTCCAGGTCTCCGTCGGCCGTCGTACTTTCGCACTCGACAGCGACACCCGCAGGTTCGAGCCTAGAAGTGCGAACGATCCCAAATACCCGCAGTTGGTCCGCACAGCGAGGCCCGCCGTATCTCTTCATACACGGGGCTCGACTTGCATCGGATAAAGACTGAACTTTCGGCCAGTCCAGACGCGCGATGTCCAATCACTCCACGAGACACAAGGGCGCTCCAGGTTACCAGTGCAGTGGTGAGCAAGCCCAGCGCCTCCAATATCCACCACATGATGACCGGGTTGGCAGGTATTTTCGGCGGGGCCCTTTGCTATATTGCCGAAAGCCGATGAAGCGGGAACCGCAGGTGGATGAAAATAGATGGTATGAGGTGCATCCTGCGAGCCGGGAGTGTTGACCTTGTGTTCAGTCGGGGACACGGTGGGAAACGCTGCTGGAACACTCACTAATTGAATTGAGGCTGAGTGTGATGGACGCCGATACGTGCGAATAAGTCAGCAGCCAATATGCCGGAGACTGTCTGATCTACGCACTCACCTCCGGCTACGCAGACTTGAACCCGAGATGCACGCATGTGCCAGCCGCGAACGCCATTCTGTCGCGCCGGACCACCGTATCAGCAACAACTCGCAGGAGGCGACGGCGTGAAGGCCAGATGGGCGTTTGACGGGCCTTGTAATCCCACTTGTATCCGGAAAGTATGCTGGGGCTTGTGTCTCCCTGAAAGGAGAAGGCCCAGGACCAGATGACGAAGCTTGAAACGAAGCGAGGTCAATCTATTATTGAGCAGATCCGTTGCATACTCATGAGCCTGTGGACAATCCTGTGCGAGTCTGTGAAGCGTGAAGGCGAGGACATGCTCTATATCGACGTAGATAATGCTAGAGACCCGAAAAGAAGAGCAGTCACAAGTAACCAGGTTGGTCTTGCGAGCGGGTACGCCGCGCGGCTGGTTTTTCGTATTCTCAGTAGATAGCGAATCGGTGGTGGAAAACGAGGCTCACGTATCGGATGAAGACGGTGTTGCAGTGATCTTCACAGTTAGCACAGCGACGAGGCCGTCTACCGGAGACATGGAGTCCGTGCCGACGCTGAACGCGTGATTCACGCCGTTTGAGCTGTTCTGGAGGATGCCGGAGAGGTATATCGCTTCTGTGTAGTACGTGTAGTTGTTGTATGAGATGCTGCCCGCGTACGTGGTGCCGTTCGTGAGGTTGAGGGTGGGTATAACTGATGACTGAGCAGTAGCGTTTCCGACCAGCCAATCTCTTGAGGTTGCGTAGAGTCAGCATTAAAAGCGTGTCGTGAGCTTTGCAAACGGCTTACCGCCCGACGTTGTATCTACATGAGTGCCTCCCATGAGCGCCGAATGCAGAGAACGTTTGAATCTTACGCTCACCCGTTGAAAACGATATCGTGCCCGACTGCGAAGGCCACCATTAGGATCCGTCTCGCGTGCCTTAAAACGGGAATGTTTGTAACTCACAGTTGATAGACTTCTCCTCGGAGGTCGCGAGGAAGTACGCTCCACTGATAACCAACATCACATATCAGTCTGGGGACCAGCTCGACCGAAAGCAGGGCACACCTGTTTCTCTCCGCACCCTCCTGGGCCCAGTAGCGGAAATGGTTGCCTCCCTGGATCGACTCTTTGCATGTCCCAAGCACCGGGTCGCCATAATGATATCTGAGCACTGCCGTCTCATTCTCTATTTAACGACCTTCCTGTCAACATTCGAGTAGTGGTCGCATCGGTGTCAAGACGCACGCATGCCGTCTCCATCGCCCAAATTTGCAGTTTGTGGGTTTCCCGAATGCTGGCCCAGACACTCCGACGCAAACCCGACAGCTCTGACCGCCGGAGCCCCACAGCATAAGAGAGAGACGTGCCACGGATGACAAGGTGCTCACACCATGTAGCTCCTAAACCCTCTGCCGATCTCTTGATCCACCAGGACGGCCTCATCGGAGTGGCCTGAGACGATGACGTTCAAAGGCTCCCCAAGTCCCCCAGTGTTCGGAGCGATCTGGGCCAGGACCAAAGCCGGTCAGTCGGGGAACTATCCTGACCGTTTGCCACAGGCGCAAGGTGGCAAGGTGCACTCACCGCAAGCATGCTCCCACCATAGTCGTTCGGGTTGTGGAAGCCCGCAGCGGGAACGTTCCGCTCCTCATCGTCACGGCTCCAAAAGGAGGTCCAAGAGAACTTGAAGGAACGAAGATGCGGCATCTCAGTTCCGCGGGAGCTTCAAGCTTGTCGGCCGAGGCGTGATGGACCGAGCGAGGGCTGGTGGGGTATGTGCGAGGGGACGAGGAGGACTCGAAGAGGAGAGCACCTCACTTCCCGCACCGCACCTCAGAGAACAACGGGCCAAGGAATCTGAGCGCGGTGCATGCTTGGCTATTGAAATCTTGAGACTGTGCAACGCTTGGCGCGTTAAGGCCAAGGTAGGAAGCGACTTGGGTTGCTTGTTTCTGCTGGGTACTTAGTTGAAATAGCGTCGAAGTAGGGATAGCTCGGGGTGAGCGAAACTCCGAGGAAGTCCACCAGCGCCACGGCTGCAGGTAGAGAGCTGTTCTGGGGTTGCCCTGAGACGTCCAGGAGCCAGAGAACTGAGGATTTCGGTGCTGCAACATGACTGGAGATTCCATTATGTAGCAGGGAAAAGGGAGATGTTTCGAAGTTCATGTCCACGGGGAGAGTTTAGAGGATCTGCAGCCTGCAGTCTGATCTTTGGATGGTTCGCTGGCACGTGGCCTTCAGGTGTGACGTCAATGCCCAGCCATGAGATCTTGAGATCGAACCCGGACGGTCATGTCTTTCATCAAGCAGGCAAGTAGTCTAGGTGTGCAAAGATACAGAGGTTGTCAGTCAAAGCAAGCGAAGTGGCATCGAGAGCCTAAGTACGTCATAAGAGGTCGTGGCGTGGTAGCAAGCAGGCCGATGTCTCGGAACCTATCGTGCACGAGCCGAGAACGGGAACAAGGCAGTACGAATGTACATGGGGCCGGAGCACGGTGTATTGCGAACTAAATACTGGTGTCCGGGTATAGCAGAAGCCAAAGTAAGCGGGGGCGCATCGGACGTAACTGTCCAACAAAGCAAAGGTCATGACACAACTGGAGCCCTGAGCGTCCGCAGACAAGGATCGACGATGTCCGCACGCCTCCAGGGCAGCGGCGAGGATACTTCTGTGTGGTCTAGGGGGCTCGGCCGTATTCTCTATGTCGATAATGATACGGCGAGGGAGGCGAAGAGTACTGCGGTCCACGAGAGCCATGTGGGACTCGAGAACGAGTGGAGCGCGCTATGGGAAGATTCATTGGCCGGCGTAACGTCGCATGAGTAAAAGTAGCGCACCTGGATGCTGCTGCTGGTACGGAGGTTATTGTGACCGTGAGGACGGCTACGAGACCATCCACGGCTTGAACACCATTTCCACCGACAGAGCCAGCGTGGTTGAGCCCATCCGTGCTATTGGACAGGATGCCTGACAGGTAGAGCACGTCCGTCTTGTATGTGTAATTACTAAAAGATACTGAACCTGACACGGTTGTGCCGTTCGTGATGTTCAGTGTCGGGAGAATTGATGACTGTGCTGTGGCGTTTCCGACGAGCCAATCGCTGTGAGCGTGTCAATGATCATCGAAGTGATGGATCCAGGTGGAATGGACTGACCGGCCAAGATTGTAACTGTGCAGACACATTTAGCTCAACCGGTTTGACACAATGACAGAAGGTGCTCACCCATTGAAGATGATATCGTGGCCGACTGAGGGAGAACATCCTATGAATACACTGCTCCCACTGATTCTGCGACAGATGCTTTACTCACAATCAATCGACTTCTCGTAGGACGTTGCGAGGAAATACGCGCCACTAAAATAACCCTCGTTACAAGTGCGTCACGGGGCGGGCCGTAGGACCAGAGCTCACCTGTCTGCGCCGTCTCCGTCTTGGACCCAATACCGGAAGTGGTTACCGCCCTTAATAGTCTCCTGGCACGTTCCTAGTTGCGGGTCTCCGTAGTCCCACCGTAGCTCTGACGTCTCGTTGACTGCAGCGCAAGACAAGAGGCAGGGTTGAGGCAGGGAGGAATGGATGATAGAAAACTGACGCACGGGAACCATGGCCGTCTCCAAGATTCGCAACTTGCGCGTCGCCGGCATGCTGTCCTAGACACTCGGTGGCAAAGCCGACGGCTCTATGCGCGCAGTAGAATGCGACTTGAGGGAAGTGGGGGACGCGAGGGACGGGGTGCTCACAGCATGTAATTCCGGAATCCACCGTTCTCTTCTGAATCGACCAGGACAGCGCTGCTAGACTTGCCAGAAACGATGACATTCAGAGGCTCTCCGAGGCCACCCGTGTTGGGCGCGATCTGTGTGAAACGCAAGGAAAGTGGTGAGTCTCTGGTACCATGAAGTAGTGCAACGGATACGCAGGAAGAATGACTGACCGTGAGCATGGAGCCACCACTGTCTTTTGGGTTGTAGAAGCCCAGGTCTGGTACAGAGGCTCCGCGGCGCCATAGAGGGCTTCGACGTTGAGAAACGCGGGGATTGTGGGAGAGCGAGAGGGCAGGAGCACAGAGCATGAGAACGAGGAAAGCCGTCACTGGGGACGGTGTTGTCAAGGATGGAGCCATATTGGCAGGCGGGCGTGGGGAGGGGAAGGGAGACGTAGCACGGGAGGGAGGGCAGAGGGAAGAGTAAAGGACAGGAAGGTGGAGTGTCCGTCGGCACAGACGCGAGCGAGCTCTTCAGAGCAGCCTGAGCGAAGCCTGAGCGAGAGATTGGACTTTTCCGGATTCGGCGCGAGAGTCGCCGTCCTTTGTTACGTCAGCGAACAATTGATATAGTCCGCCCGGCAACGTCTCCTCCGTTCCCCGCGCCTTCCCCGCCGATCTGCTCACACTCGCCCCGCGCGCACCATACACACCCGACGTCGTTGGCCAGCAAGCGGGCCCCACAGGCCTCGCACGCGACGCCCACTCGACCACTTACTCCTCCGCAACCTCCTGCTTCCCTGGCATATGCTTCGCGCCAATTCAAGCACGCACGGGCGCAGCGGCGGGCGCCCTCCTTGAATCCGTAATCCGTCGGCGCGGGGCGGCCCACAGCGCGGAGGACAATGGCCGCCGCGCCCGCAGCCCTCGGCGCAGCGCTGGCGAGGCTGTACGTGTCGGACGCACGCTCGAGTACGTCCTTGTTCTTGTCCTCGACGAAGAACAATACCACTCTTCACTTTCCTCCTCCTCTGCTCTACCGGTCACGATTCGGTGGCGCCGTTTCTATACCACCCGGGAACGTCGCCTGTGGGATGCTTGTTCGACGAGGGGTTGGTGAAACCAGGTCTTGTGAAGCCAACTAGTGATTGCGCGCGCATGTGGTACGCTTTCTCTCTTGACATTGTCTTCTATTTTTCCGCCTGTCAGGCGGTCGTTACTGCGCCTTCGGCCATGTCTGGATCTCACAATGCAGGCTGCGGGTAGTGGCTACACCGTAAATGGCTTTGAATATTACCTCGGTGGTCGGAGACAGCAACAAATTACGACGTGCACGAACGGAGATTGCATGGATAGACTGGGCGAGGTCATGTACAGTATGGTCCGATATCAGTTAATGCATCTGCACTACACTACCATAAAATCTCCGCCAGTAGACATCACTTGCGAAGGTACATCAGCTAATGTTAATACTACGGACAGCAATCGGTCATGGTGGTGGAGATTGGATTTAAGCCCATAGGTTTGCAGCCAAGCCAAGTGTCCGTAGGCTACTGAACGCCCGGTTTGCAGCCCCAGGTGATCCCAGGAATGCTTACTTGCATGACCAACGCAAGCACTCAGTACTCAGTACTTGGACCAGTTGTCCGCGCGCACTATCACCGCGGAGGACGTCGAATTCGACAAGAACGAGGCGAAGGCCGAGATGATGCGCGAGAGCGCGAGCAGGTGCGTCTGAGGTTGCGCGCGTCGTCGGCCGCAGAGGGGTCACTTGCCACTCAAGTACTCACGCTTGGGATAGGACTCACATTGGCCACGTCCCGCATGATTACTCGGACAGCGCAAGGGCGCGGTGTTGCGCAAGGGATTGAGTGGGGTATCACCTCAACAAACGAAACGGTAGCGCCATGGTCAAAACCAGGTGTACATTTCGGCCGGTCTCCCAGATTGAAAGTCTCCCGCGCGGCTCATCGGCGTGTACTTAGAACGCCGCAAGAGTTCATTCAATTACACCTCGCAGCTCCACTGTCCCCAAGCTGACGTGACATTGCACGCCAAAGGTCGATCTATCGTGGTACATTCAACTCACACTTCCACATCGGTCGCGCTCGCTGTCGAAAACATTGGTTTGAAACCCGATGAACGCATGCACTACTGTACAATGTGATGTTCTACCGCCTCAATCTGACGAACGCACTCCGCCAACGCGCCCCCCACTCACGCGTACTGGGCCACGTCCTCGGCGGTAGGCCCCACCGGCTCGTCGGACGCAGCGAGGTTGCACTGGTGGAACGCGCGGACCTGGTCCGG
Organism: Epithele typhae; assembly: GCF_022376455.1. Taxonomy (NCBI): domain Eukaryota; kingdom Fungi; phylum Basidiomycota; class Agaricomycetes; order Polyporales; family Epitheliaceae; genus Epithele; species Epithele typhae. The sequence continues at coordinate 199,639 of NW_025954216.1, read as the reverse complement.
CTTGAACGCGCCGACGACCGAGTGGAGCACGCCGCGGTTGTGGAACAGCACCAAGTCGTTCTCGCGCCAGTCGTGGGGGTAGACCATCTGCCGTGGCACAGAATCGGGTCAGCGCGACTCGAAAAGAACAAGAAGCCAGCGTACCGAGGGCGCGATCGCAGGGCGCTGCATCTTGTACAGCAGGTCCCGGACCTCCTTCAGGTCCGTCAGGTGGGCGCCGTCGGGATAGAGCGCGCCGTCGCGCGAGGCGCCTGCCGGGAGCGGATCGATGAAGAGCTCGCGCACACCGCACGGGTGGACCTGGAAGTGCAGCTCGCCCGTGACGGGGTTCTTCCACAGCTGTCGAGCGCGCGCACCCGGCGCATCAGCATGCCGATCGGGACGGAGGGGGGACAACGCGACGAGCAGAAAGCCCGAAAGGAGCGGACACGCACGATCGGATAGACCTTGATCTTGGCCTCCTCCCAGGGCGGGAGGTCGTCGTTCGGCATTTCGAGGCCCTCGGACATGATGCCGAGCCCGGTGGGGAGCGCGTGCGCGGGAGCCATCCACACGTACGGGTGCGGGTTGTACTTGACGCGGGCGCGGACGACGACGCTCTTGAGCTCGGGGGGCAGGAGGTTGAACATCGTCCGGCCGCTGACGAACGCGGTCGTGCCGAGGGGGACCTCGAGCTCGTCGCCGGTGCCGTCGTCGTAGCGCACGGTCTGGTGCGGGCCCTTGGGCACGATCTTGCCGTACAGCGTCGTCACGCGCGGCGGGCTGAGGTTGTAGAGCGCGGCGTCGATGTGCCAACGGTAGAAGCGCGTGAAGCCTTTCTCAGTGTCTTCCTCGGAAACGCGCGTCTTGTGGAAGGTGATGTGCGAGGGGTGCTTGAGCTTGGCCTCGGCGAGCCCCTCGTGGTTGTAGACGGTGCCGTTGCCGATGAGTTGTACCTGGGGCACGCGGGGGATGGTCTTGAGGTCGGGGTGGAGGATGGACTTCTTGTCGGCTTCGGTCTTGTTGTTCCCGTGCCCATAGTTCTCAGAGGACGGATCGAAGGCCTATAGAGATCACATTAGAGGCGCGGTAAATGAAGTAAACGCCCATATACACGCCTTGGTCAAAGCGTATTGCTGCTCGGGAGTGAGTTCCACGTCCCGGAAAAGGAGCACGCTGTGCTGTTGACCTATGATTGAGAGACCATCTTATGATCGTTGACAACAGCATAGGCGCACCTTGTACAAGAGATCATGGATCTCCTTGAGTTGTTCATCTGACATCTCGCCAGGGTGGACACCCTTGACCTCCCTCCCAAATTCGTTGAACTTGCTTGCATCGGCGGAGGGGGGAAGGGGAAGGGGGTCAATTCGATGGCCATGATGAAGTGCGAGAGTGTCGTCTATGGGATGTGCTGTGGATGGAGGGGAACGGATGGAGAGCATGGAATTGAGGAGCATACAGTATATGTATGTGCGCGAGGACGTGCTCGGAACTCGGGGGATGTCCATTACTGGGCGGTTCTCCCACGCTTCTGCGCCGCTGGCACGCGGGGACGCAGACACTGGGTCCGTTATGATCAGTATCAAGAAGCCGCAGACGGGCCGGGGCGAGACACGTTGGGGCGAGTCCTTCGTCGAATTCGGCTAAGTCCCGAGCTGCCTAGACGAGCGAAGGGATGAGTAGATACCATATGCAGACCCGAGGGTGCTCGGCAGAATCGCTGTGACTGAGGGCGTGGCAGATGGGGAGCTATGGAAGCAGGAACCTCGGCGGAACACGCCTGCTTGGCCGCATGCGCGCTGTTTCCTGCAAAACGAGTGACTGCGCGCGTGACTGGCGAGACAAGCGCTCTGTGGCCGTGACCGTCCTTGCCGAGAAACTTCATCCGTGACGAGTGACACAAACTCAAGGTTGAAATGAACCCTGTTCAGGTCCTCGAAAGCCGCGACTGAAACGCGGATGCCACGACTCTGCATCTTCTCTCCTCTGATCCAGGAGCGGTTCTGTGGGTTCTCACCTCGATTCACCAACCGACAATACGTCGAGCAGATCGAACGTTGACGCCGCACCAGCATGTACGACTCACGAGGTGCGACCAGGGCTTGTCTATCTTGACATTCATTCACGCCCCCCGCCACACAGCCCTCCTTCGCATGGGAACACCCGTCCCACACCCGCTCCGACCCAACCTTCTCCCGCAGCCCGTCCCCCGACCACTCTTTGGGCGCTCTTCCCGAACGCGCAATCTGTGCCACGAAGCCGCCGATTTCCCATTGCACCGGAGTTCCCATGCCCAGAACCAGCGGCGCCCCGCGTGGATCCGGAAGTACTTATAGACTGCGCGTGTTCTAGAGCGCTGCTGTAGTCGCCGTCTCCAGCCAGAGTGCCCGCGCCCCCAGCTGCACTTGCACCACCGCGCGCAACCATGGCTAACCAGACCGCCCTTCCCGCGATCCCATCCGACATTGCGTTCATGTGAGTGACACGTTTCTGTGCGCTTACCCGCCACGACCTGACGCCGTGCATCATAGAACGGGGCCGACGGTGAATCGTCAACGTACCGGTTCTATGCACGCTCTAATGCCTCGTTGCCTATCATTAGATGCTCGGGATTTGCCTCAACTGGGGATTCATGGGCATTCTGCTGGTGCAGACGTGTAAGCAGGGCCGCTAACCGTTAATTCGATCCTTATCGCCGCCCTTCTCAGATTTCTACCATTTGACCTTCAAGGACACGGACCAGCGGGCGATCAGGTTTCTAGGTAGCCTCAATAACCTGTCTGATTACCTGAATGACCTTGACGTAACCCTTCTAGTGTACGGCCTTTTCCTGCTGGACGTGCTGCAGACCGCGCTGGTTACCGCCGACGCGTTCCATTGGTTCGTCTTCGGATTTGGGAACTGGCGACGCTCGACGACACCTTCATCAATTCGTGGGATGTGCCCTTCCTCGACGCCGTCATAGCCACGGTTGTCCAGACATTCTACTGCTGGCGCATCTGGATCCTGTCCAAGTCCCTCATTTTCCCTGTCTTTATTTTCTTGGTGCGCCAACTTCTGCCTCGGCACTTGCGATCGACTCATCATCCACGAATATTAGGTCTCTCTCACCCAGTGCGGTGCCGGAATCGCTACTGCGGTCAAGGTGCGCTGACAGCACGCTCTGTACTCGTCCAATACTTATGACGACGATAGGCGTTCAAAGGTCACAAGCTCTCGTTGATCGGCATTGAAGAGGTGGCAGAACAGACAGTCAGTCCTCGAAACTATACACACGGATCCCACTTGCGCTAACGAGAGTGATATTAGACTTGGCTCGTTGCCAGCGTCGTCGCCGATATTCTGATTACCGCAGTCATGAGCTTCACGGTACTGAGTCTAGCTGTTTTTGTGTGTGATATGCACTGACTGTTTTCCTCCGAGCAGCTCATTCGTTCGCGCTCGAGAACTATATCCGCAAAGAGCACCATCGATCGCATCGTGCGGATCACAGTCGAGACCAACATGCTCACTGGTACGCGGCTCAACTTACCGGGCTGAATTGCTACCCACCCTGTTGCAACAGCTGGCGTCGCGATCATCGCACTGGGCCTTTACCTTGGTTTTCCCGTACGTTGACGACTGCCAGTACGCGTGCCTTGAGCCTCATGCTCCCCACCCACAGAACCACTCCACATTCGTTGTACCTCCGTACGTGTCCATCTCCCCACGTCCAGCACCACGCGCTGACCCGTTCCACGCCGCACAGTACCGCTATCTTCGGGAAGCTGTGAGTCATCTTCTCCCGTCGCACCGCGCGGCGCTTGCTGATGCGCCATCTCTCGAAACCGCAGCTATTCAAACTGCCTGGTCGCCGTCCTCAACAACCGCCGGCTCCCGTCCGGCGGCAAAACCTCCTCATCCGCCCACGTCACGAGCGGCAGCTCGAACGCGCACTCCTTCCGGCTCCCCGCCACCTCCCAGACCGATACCATCCGGGTCGAGGTCCTCCGGCAGACGGACAAAGACACCGACCTGGAGCTCGACGACCTGCCGGTGCGTGTTGTTCAGTCCGCCCGTTGATAGATCGTACCTGGGGCTGACGGTTCTGACACGGCCGCGTCCCCTGCAGAGGCCTTCCGACTCGAAGCAGAAGCAGTTCGACAACAGCATGCGGGTCTAGCTGACTGCTGACCGCTGACCGCTGACTGACGGCGGCGCGGCGATACCGGGATCTCTGACACGGTCGCGCTGTCCGTCGGGCTCCGGGGCGGTGGAGGCCGCGTGTTATGGTAACTTATTGAATGCGCGTGTCGGCGGGGAGCCGGCCCGCGCCGCACCATGACTGCGTTGACGGTCGGGTCCCCTCGCCAGACTCCGGTCTTCTGGTGGGAGATGTACTATGCTATTCTCGGAAGGGACTTTGCTTGACTGTATCGGGGCGTTCTGTAGATCTATGTGTACCGCTCATCACTCTTCTTGTATGTAGATCACCTGCTCTGAAAACATCATCATGATAATAGTCGACCTAACTTCTTCCGTCGTCCGTCTTCGCTCTTCGCAGGCGCCGAGCGCAAGTGAGCTGCCGCCGCGAAGGTTGTGGTTCGTCGAGCGCCGGGTGTGCCGGATCTCTCCGAGCTCGAGGTTTCCGTTCCCGCGCGGCGCTTCTGCCTATTGCAGCCTCCGTTTTCTCTCTCCCGGTATTATGTGATCCCCGTGGGGGCCGTCGGCTATCAATATATCACGGTCTGGCCAAGTTAGAGCACGGCGCCTTCTAGCGAACATCATGAGAAATGGTGTGTGCACGCGGTCGCGTGTTTCCCCCCGAGATTGCGATCATTGAATACAGTCGCGCTGCGCAGTGCGCAAGTCGCCACTCGCGACGAAGGGCAACGGGGACGTGATTAGTAGTGGAGGTCCCTGACGCGTTGGGTTTCCCCAGGTCTCTCCCCGGACCCCTCGTCGAGCCGTCGCGCGCGCGTCACCACGAGACTCGCCTACATAGGGTAAGGACTAGGCTGCGGCGGGCGAGGCACGAGGAATGGGCGAGAAGGCGCGGCGAGGTGTGCCGACCCAGTCCTGCGAGAAGCCTCGAAATCTTTCGGGAAAACTGCAGGCCTGTGCCCCCTCGAGACAAGAAGCACCGGGTCATCCACCAGGGTGCGCTCCTGCGGGCCACCTATCGCAACCAGTGCGAGCGGGCACGCTGTATAGACATTCAAATTGCTTCAGGGGCGTGCGGTATGATGTTCCGAAAGAATACTGCTAGCTTCGGATGATCTTTCTCTGGCAGCTTGATTCCACGCCCTTTACAAACGTTGATGGCTGACACATTGGGCAGGGCTGATTGTATGGAGTTCCGTGAGAAGGGAAACCCTGGTGAGATGGGAACAAGTAGAGAGGTTACCACTTGAAATACCCGCATGTGCGTGGCCCGACAGCTTCATTCTGCCAAAGCTGGCTATGAACTGTCGCCCACGCATTCCGACTGAGCAACCTAAGCGCTCGGAGGTGAGTTACGTTGGCACATCGTGGCGTTCGATTGCAATCTCGGCAGGACTTCGGCGCTCTCTGGTTTCGATCTCCGCCATAACGGTTCTCCTCCGGATGTGCAGAGTGATCCTCTCTTCGTTCCCGCTTGCGATTGCGAAAGCAGCGTGCGCATGTCCGGGATGCGGTAAGATGGAGCCCTGAAGAAGCCTGTCACTTGTACATATGTAAGCCCGAAGCTGATCGGATGTGACCTTTTGCCAGCTTCTGCACACTTATATCGATGTGCGCCTCGGAGTGGTCGGGGGCCTGGACGCTCTTGCCACCTCCGCCGCCCCCGCCGCCTCTCCGCCGGTCGCTGTCTCGCCATCGGAACGATCATGCTGCGCTGTCTCTGTCTAGCTCTGCCCAACTCTCCAGGGCCACACTGACACGCCCGGGGGTTGGTCGCTGCAGCAGATCCGCCATATGGGGCGGCGAGGCCGGTCACGCCGCGCGGCGTCTCACAGATGGCACGACGTGGGTAACGCCCTGGGCCCACCCTCGCGGGTGTGCTTCGCGGGCGTGGGCGGATCACGTCCACCCTTAAGTATTCCACGCAGCTCGAAGCTCGAAGCTGCTGCCGCCCCTGCATCTCTCCTCGCCGCCCAGCCGCGGCGCCCTCCGACGCCATGAACGACTCCCAGCCCAAGGCGACCTCCTCACCAGACTCCTCCTCACCCAAGCAAGGCCTTCGGTCTCGCGCCGCCCTTGCCAAGCGCAAGCTCACCACTCGACACGGGTGGATCGGAGATTACGACTACGCCTGGCTGTGCCTCCCCTCCCTCCCGTTCTCCAAGCGCTCCCGGCGCCCCCCGCCCTTCTATGCACTGGATGCAGAACTCCCCCTTCTCTTGGCAATCTTCACCGGCTTCCAACATGCACTTGCCATGCTCGCTGGTACGAACGATACCCTGCCTTGAGGTGCGGTGTGAGCGATGGCTCACTCTATCGGACAGGTCTCATTACCCCGCCCATCATCTTCGCAAGCGCCCTCAGCCTCGATAGTGCGACGTCGGCGTATATGATCTCGGCGTCTCTGATCGGAGCTGGTAGGCGGTTCTTTGTTTGCCCTCGCAATTACGTCCTGAATACACGGCCCAGGCATTTTGAGTTTGGTGCAGCTCTCGCGCATCCCGCTCTTCGGTGGATACTACCTCGGAACAGGGCTCATTTCAGGTGCGCATCTTCCATAGCGCCGTTTCCCCTTCGCCTTCTGACGATGGGTGCAGTTGTCGGGACGAGTTTCTCTACTCTATCCACCGCGAATGCCGTAAGCTCGTTTTATGTCGCCATCTCTCATTTGCTGAATATCATGCAAGATCTTCGACGCCATGTATTCCGACGGCACTTGTTCGTCTACCACCGCTTCAGACGGGACCGTCACTCGGGACGCATGCCCGGATGCATACGGAAAACTCCTGGGTCCGTGGAGCCTCTCGTTGTCCGTCGAGTTTGCGCTCACGAATGCAACTGCATACAGGAACGTCTCTCATCTGTGCCTTCCTCGAAATCGGTCTAGCCTTCGTCCCCCCGCGTATTCTCAAGCGCATATTCCCTCCCATCGTAACGGGTACGCATGACCCATCCTTTCCATCGTAGAACATGCGTTGATATGATCTACAGGCACTGTCATTCTGCTCATCGGCGCCTCGCTTGTGGGCAGCTCAGGCGTCCCCAACTGGGGCGGCGGCTCGAACGGGTGCCAGAACTTCCCCACCAGCGGCATCTTCGAGCTCTGCCCGACGACCCTCGCCCCGCGGCCGCTCCCCTGGGGCTCGCCGGAGTTCATCGGCCTCGGTTTCCTGTCCTTCATCAGCATCATCCTCACGGAACTCTTCGGCTCGCCTTTCTTGAAGAACATCAGCATCATCGTCGGCCTCGCCGTCGGCTGCATCGTCTCGGGCGCGGCGGGGTACATCGACGGGTCGAGCATTAAGACGTCCCCGGTGATCACGTTCCTATGGTCAGTGTGTTGTGTTTGGTCTTACGGCCTTCGGGGCTCATGCCGCCGAACAGGGTACACACATTTAAGATCTCGGTCTACCCGCCTGCTATCCTACCCAGTGAGTCTCGTCGCCTTCTCGATTCCTGATGTCCTGTATCTCATGTCTATTTGCAACAGTGCTCGCGGTCTACGGTATGCGCCCGGTCGTTGTTATGCGGGCAAACCCTAACTCTGCTTCACAGTATCCTTGGCAATGGAAGCCACGGGTGACATCACGGCCTCGGCTGAAGTTTCGCGTTTGCCAGTAGACGGCATCGAGTTTGACTCGCGCGTCCAAGGAGGGATTCTGGTCAGTGCTTATCATCTTTTGCCTATGTTTCGATGTAACAGGCTAACATGTGCGTTGTAGAGCGACGGTGTTGGCGGGTTCCTCTCTGCACTCTTTACAGTCACGCCTCTCTCCATCTTCGCTCAGGTTCGCTATCCGTCTTTGCTTTACATCTTGCGTACATGATGTCTGACGCGTTCCACCTCAGAACAACGGGGTTATTGCCATCACCCGGTGTGCGAACCGCTCGGCAGGGCGCTGGTGCTGCGCCTTCCTCATCCTCTTCGGCGTTCTCGGCAAGATTTCCGGGTTCTTCCTCGCCAGTACGTGCTTCCTTCTGTCTATCCGTTGCGCATATACTCACGTCCCCTCTCCCAATGCAGTCCCGAACCCAGTCCTTGGCGGTGTCACGACCTTCCTCTTTGCCACCGTCGCGGTACGCCCAGCGTGTGACCGTTCTCACTCCATGCATCAGAACTGACCCCTGAACGACAGGTGTCGGGCGTACGCGTGCTTTCCTACGCCGAGTTCACCCGCAGGGACCGGTTCGTGCTCGCCGCGGCGCTCTCCTTCGGCCTCGGGGACCTGCTCGTGCCCGGCATCTTCACGCACCTCTTCGACGGCGTGGACAACCCGAGCAGCGGCCTGCAGGGCCTCTTCAACTCGATCACGATCATCCTGAGCACCCCCTGTGCGTCTTCCTCTCCTCCCCGCCTCTGCCCCGTGAGCTGACGAGACTGCCCTCGGCCGTGTTTCGGCTGCAGTCCTGGCCGCGGGCATCGTCGCGTCGCTGCTCAACGTCATCCTCCCGCGGGAGGACGAGGCCGCCGCCGTCGAGGACGGGTACGATTCCGAGGCCCGAGAGTCCAGCGAACTCGAGGCGCAGAGGAATGGTAGGGGCTCGAGCGAGGGCAAGATGGAGGAGGCATAGAAAAACACGACCGGTGCACGACGTTGAACATGCTTCGCGACGAGGGTTTCGTTTCATGGCTTAATTACTTGTGGCTCTTTAATCGGACGCTCCTCCTTCGGCGTGCGCTCGTAGGGGCGCATTCCGTGAAGGGGGACTGGGAAGTGAGGCTGTTCCCGCCTAGGGGCGGAGGTTCGGTACATACTATCTGGTTTGAGTTGTGATGATTATCCTGTATCATTGGCTGCACGACATCGAGTGGGCAGGCAGCTATTCGACCCCACTCAGTCCCATCCGCCTCACGACTTGATCGCCTTCACGAACAGCCGCATCTCGGGCTTGTCGCTGTCGTAGCCCATCGTGGGGTACAGGACGGCCGACGCGTTCCACGTGACCTCCTTGTCCGTCAGCGCGAAGGAGAACACGGGCAGGAGCGTCGCCAGGATGACCTCTGCGGAACGGACGCAAGAACACGCGTAAGAAAAGGGCGCGAGGTTCACCGACACACACGGCGCACGCACTCATCTCGGCCTGGGAGAACTTGAACCCACTGTGCGCGCGACGCCGTCAGCGGACGCTCCTCCCTCTGCGAGAGACCGGCGGACACTCACATGCACGACGTCGACCCGGCCGAGAACGTCATCCTGCGAAACGAACGCCGGCGCGCCGTCAGTCCGATTCCCGAGGGACGCGGGAAAGCGCTCACAGGTGCGCGTACACGCCCGGCACGCGCGCGCCTTCGAGCGCGGCGGGCAGCGCGGCAAGCCAGCGCTCGGGGCGCCACGCGGCGGCGTCGTCGCCCCAGAGCGCGCGGTCGACGTTGCTCGCCTGGAGGTTCAGGAGGACGAGCGTGCCGCGGGAGACGGCGAGCTCGTGGACGGGCCGGCCGTCGCGCGCGCGGAGCGGCTGCGCGAGCGGGATCGCGGTGTCCGTGCTCGCCCTGTCGCGCGCGCGCGGGAAGCGGGAGGGGGGTCAGCATCGATGGTCGAGAGTGAGGAGAGCGGGCGGGGCGAGGAGGGGGGGAGAGACGCACATGCGGCCGGTGATGGGCACGGGCGCGTGCAGGCGGAGGGTCTCGCGGCAGACGGCGTCGAGGTAGGGGAGCTTGACGAGGTCCTCGTACGAGAGGTCGGAGCGGTCGGCGCCTTGGGCTTCGACGAGCTCCTTCCGGAGCTTGTCCTGCACGTCTGGGTGGCCCGCGAGGAGGAGGAGGATGCGGGAGAGCGCGTTCGAGGTCGTGTCCATGCCCGCGAGGATGAACGTCCTAGAACGGCAACAGCGCTTGAGTATCGGAGTGCGCAACACGGGAAAGGGGCTTCGTACGAGACCTGCGCGATGATCTCGTCGTCGCTCATCTTCTCGTGCTCGGTGGCGGCCATGTTCGCCTTGACTGCGTCGCGCGCTCGTCAGTCCTTCGTGCATGACGCGCTGCACTACTACTCACGGCAGATGCTCATGATATCCTTGCCCTCGCCGATCTCGTGCGCGAGCGCTTCGTCACCCCCCTCGAGGGCGCGCTTCTTCTCCGCAATGATCTCCCGCGAGCGGCGCTCCATAGTTTCGCTTATGTCAAGCAGCTTGTTCGTGTCCGGAAGAGGGAGCATACGCCACAAGCGGCGCATGGCGGATGTGGAGAGATACTCGGACATCTTCTGGGTGGAAAGCTGGAGAACGTTGCACCGCATGAGCACGGGGCTGGAGGGTGTGGGGGTGTCAAAATAAGCATGCGGGATCGAGTGGAGTGATAGAACACGGGACGAGGAAAGTAGAACTAACAAGAACAGCTTCACAGATTCTGCGAACTCGTCCGTGGAGTCCTCGGAGAAGTTATCAAACGAATACCCGAGACCGGCTTGACCGAGCATTTCGAGAGTGGTGCGGGCCATCCAGGCGTTGACGTCCATACCTTTGACGGGATCAGCCTCAGGGACGCGTTTGCCCATAGCGTCGTTCAACTACGTGGGACCCTCGTTAGTATGATTCCTGGCTTCGCAAGAGACCAAGTGTAACATACCCTGTGCGCAACCATGTAGAAAATATGGGTCATGTCGCGGAGATGTGCTGAAGAAAAGACAGGGTTGAGGAGCTTCCGTTGCCGCTTGTGCTGGTCGCCAAGAGTGGTGAGGACCCCCGGACCGAGAAGGAAAGGCAATTCGCTGTGGTATTTCGTGAGCGCGTTCGCCCCATGACGTAAGCAGAGCACGCACGCTGAGGGGGTGATGAACTTGGGGAAATTGTCCATGTCCTTGATGAGCATATGGTGTATAGCCTTGGGGTCGTGGGTGACAATCACTGGTCGCTGCAAGGAAGATAAATGAAGTCATTGCGGACCGCAGATCGGGACGGCGGACCTCGATGGGGAACTTGATAAGATATGCAGAGCCATAGGTGGTCGCCCAGTCAGTCCATGCCTTCCAGCTATGACGTGTGGAGATGGAAGGCATATGTCCTGAAGGAAATCAGGAGGTGAATTCGGAAGCGGCTGAAACGGGCGTACCCATGAACCAGTGGTCAGCTGGGGGGCCTGGGATGTTGTCTTCGGGGAGCCGGGCGAGGCATGTGCGGTAGATGGCACGGAGAACGAAAGCAGCCACGAGCACTGCCGCAGCCTGGAACGGTGACGGAGAAAGCGGCATGGCGGGGCAGGAGACGATGAGCGGACTCAGCAAAGGTCTATACCAACTTCGGGCGCTCCAGAATGGTGCCACGACCCAGACCCGTGCGCGGAGTGACGAGAACGGACGCCACGCCCGTGATTGTGCAGGTCAATATTGAATTGTCGTTGAGCGTGTCAACTGCGCGTGCAAGCGAGACGAGCGACGTACGTACGTAATCCCAGACAACCAATCGGTCGCCGCAGGTGGGCCACCTTATGTCAGCCATGGCAGTTCGCGCAGTAGCCAGGGGTCAGTCCAGCCCCAGGCCGTGGCTTAGGACCACACTTGGTTCACAACAAGGCGAATATCCGGTTTCGTGCTCTCGTACGCCATGGACCATGGTCGGATTCATACAGGACGCCCGATGCATTCCACCAGTCTGCCCACGCTTGCCAGCCACGGCGGCTGGAGATAGACGGGACATGTCCCGAAAAGCACTGGAGGTCAGCGCTTGAGGGAAGATGAGGGCGAAGCGGCGAAAGGGGTGCAATCCTCACGTGCCCATGGACCAGTAACCAGTTGTCCGCAAGTCAAACTCCGAAAGTCGAGCGAGGGAAGTGCAGGAGATCTGCCGGAAGGCGCCGCCACGCGTCGTTGGAGCAAGTGGTACGGTCGGCGAGAGCTCCATCGTCTGCAAGATGTCTTCGGTTGGGGGACAGGTCATTCGACTCCCGGTCATGCAAGGGGACCTTTGTTAAGCACAACGGATACCAGCATTGGCGCCAAACTCCAACTGGTGATGGTGCAGGGCATCGAGCACTCGGAAAGACGTCCCATCATCCCTCACGCTGGTATTAATGTTTTCGGCCACTGTGCAACAGAAAGTCAGCCGAAAGCGCTAAGTAAAATCCAGGAAAAGGAACAAACAGACCAACAGAACAAGCGCACATGGCGCATGCTCCTCTTCACTAGTCATGTTTTGAAAAGCTTCGTCGGGGATCTGGACTCCGATGGAGCGATATATTTCAGATCTCACAGGGGGCGTGGCGATTTTCGCACCGCCTGTACTACTTGCAGTACTTGAGCCGTGGGATTAACGTATCGGGTGTATTGGCGACGATGTACCGAGCACATCTTAAGCGTATACAGCACATCACTTGCGTGGACATGCAATTTTCACTCCCTGAACATAAGGCCTAGGGTTTCGGAACGGATCCCCTGCCACTGTGTTCGCTTGAAAAGGGGTCTTCTTACGTGGTCACTGGTCGACGATGACGCGTGCGAATAAATGTGGCATAAATCAAGAGTTGAGAAACTACGAAGACTTACAGAGTGCATTAGATGGGTCGCAAGCCTGAAATCGGTGAATGACTCTGAGTGAGCGCCGTGGAAGCGCCGGGTTTTCGTGTGCTGACATAACATAGGCGCTAAATACGCACCACTGGCCAGCGCAGCGACCTTCAAAGACTCCACCCAACCGCGCCGCGATGCTCTGTGTCGACACATCTACTCATACTAATGAGAATTTTTTAAAAGTATGCTGTTGCTGTCGTGTGACGTTACACTGAATAATTGCAGATCAATTGCATTGTTGAATAACATCGGACGTTCAACTTCTCAGCCTGCTCGCCGCAGAAAAGATATACATATGTCTGACCGCAGCCGTGCATAGCTGCATCTTTACATCACACTTTTTAAGTTGTCTAGACTACACGCGGTCTCAACAGCCCACTATCATACGACTTTTTCCGCCAAGCTCTAAGTAACTCCAGCTTGGACGCCGTTTGCCAGGACGCCGCCGCAGTCCAGTGATCATCGTACGCCGTCATCAGCTTGACCATCCAGGTGCGCACTCCTCATCTGCTGCGGACATACAATGCAATTTTGTCTTGACACCGCGCAGCGTAGCTTCTACCACATTTGCAAATACGAGAACGCGGCGTGTGTACTCAGATGTCCCGCCGGTCTTAATACACCGTCTCACTAACCTCCCATGCACATCACACGAGGGTCACCAGTCTCTTTCAAATACCTCCAGACGTCTCACCAAGCCTTCCATGCCACGGGGCTAACACCTAGTCCTCTGGGTTCGTTATCCGCAGCCCAGGGCATCGAGCATATAAGCCTTCCGAGCACCCCCGCCGACCCTCCGCTCGCTCGCCCAAGTAGCGACTGGTGATCTGCTCCCCCCGCTACCCTATTTCAGCCCTGGTGCTCTCCTTTATCGTCATCACAACATGAGCAGCGAAGTGAGCTCGTTCTTCACTCAAACTGGTATCGCGCCCACCAGCGTAGCGACTGGTACGGCGGCGGTAGCGTCCTCGATGTCCACCCCCTTCGCGGAGTCGGGTTCCTCCGATGCCGGCCCTTCTGTCGCCAGCTTCTCGGATGCGACGGGCCTTGACACAGACCTCCGTGCGGTGCAGTTCGTGTCCGTGCTGGCTTCTCTGTGAGTCATTCCCTGACCATGTTATGTAAAACAATTCACTCAAGACGTGCTATGTTAGCACATTCGGCATCGCGGTGACCAAGGCCTGGGCCTACTTTCGTTCGAGGGGTGGATACAGCGCGGCCAAGAAGGGAACGGTACGTATCGTGCACTTCTTGACGCCTCATGTATCTCATCAACTTGCGATGGCCCGTAGATTGCGAGCCTGGTGTATGCCCATATCGTCATTACTCCATGACAGATTCTCATAAGAATCGCAGCATTGTCAACCTCATCCAGTGGATCGCCTCGGTGTATGGCGCCTACCATTCCGTCACATCAATCACCAACGACAACAGCGACGAGTGGTGAGCATTGTGATAGATTTCACGCCTACCGAGCCTGACATAACATTGGTCAGGGCCATCATGGTATCTCTGCCGCGAGTGCCAATTGCGGAATTAAGTGGCTGACCGAACGTATTCTGCCTGCAATAGGTTCAGATCGGGTTGGCCGTAAGTCGACACACGATGTCTGTCTTTTTTAATATTCTAAGAATGCGTTGTACTAGACCCTTGCCGCGGTGATTGCTCAGAGGTAATCTCATCTTTCAGCGTGTATGGGGTTCCATAGCTGACGGCACTCTCACCGCAGCTACTTCGCAGTCCAGCTGTATGCTTGTGAGTACCAGTATTGTCCCTTCGAACGTCACCTTGTTGACGAAGGCGTATAGCCAAGAGGAACTCCAGCTTGTTCATGACCATTGTACGTGTATTCATCTGGCAGGATTCCAGGATGCTCATTGGTCTCTCCACTGCAGCTGTTCTTCGCGCTGCTTCAGCTCGGTGGGTGTTGTTTTTGATCCTCGTGAGCATGTTGGATTATTGACCCGCTTTTCAGTATTGTCTTGGGGTAAGCCATTCTGGACCTAGTCTTGAAACCGACTCATTGACCTGGTTTAATCGACAAAGTTGCTGTGGGAATCATGTAGGAAATCGTCCGTTCCCTGTGTCAATGCTTGCTCAGGAGTTATGCCAGGTTCACGCAGGGTTTCATCGAGACCTCCACTGTCACAACTACCAACCAGGCAAGGTTTTACGGCTATATATATGCCCATCTCGCTCACCGTTCTTTGGGCCGTGACAGTGGGATCAAATCATGACTTTGGGGATCACTTGCGGAGTGGACCTCGTCATCGCCGTCCTGACCTACGTGTGGCTCGAGAGACCCCTCTACCTCCAACAGTAAGTATTTCCTTCCAATCCCATTAACCCTTCGTTCACCGCTCTCGCAGGCGTGGAGCAACCCGGTTCCTGAACGAGGCGACCTTTTGGTCTTTCGGCGGTCTCTTCGGGTGCTCGTGCGTGCTGCTCGTACCTCTTCCACCCCCCGCGTGTTTCGCTCACCGGCGCATTGCAGCCTCGTCGCCTTGTTCGCTGCTGTCTGTGATTCGATCGCTGCCCGTTCCCTGGTCTGGCTCGTCGCTGTCTCCGCTCTTGGGAACCGTGCGTGCTCCTTCTTTGCCCTCCCACACGCGCCGCCCTTTTGACGCCTCCATGACCCGCAGTGCACACCATCAGCGTCCTGTCTAGGTTCGCCACCCACCATCCTGTGGGACGGAGCACACCCTCTGACCACATCTCCTCCCTCCAGCCTCGACGTCCGCGCGCCCATGGTCGTGACTACCGCCGCGCCCGCGCCCGCCTCCACCTCCACGCGCTCGTCCGTGGCGACCCTGACGGCCGACGACGCCTCGTTCCGCAAGGACCTCGAGAAGGCGCAGCTCGCGAAGGCGACCGAGGCCTCGCTCGACCGCGTGCGTCCCGTCCCGCTCCCGCTCCTCCCTCCCTTCGTCCCTTCACGCCACCGGTGACGCGTCCACGCAGGACCCGGAGACGGAGGTCCCGCCCCCGCCGCGGTACGTCCCGCAGGAGAAGTCCGCGTTCGACCTCGGCTACCTCGCCGGAGGCGCCCCCGCGGTGAGCCTCCGTCCTTTCCGGACTTCGACAGGGGCTTGCGCACTGACGTCGGTGACCATTCTTATGCAGGTCTGAATGTGTCCTCGGACAGGTTGTGCAACGGATGACATTGGACACGACTTGCTGGATACGTCGTCTCGGGCTTCCCACTCTCCAGGCCTTCGGGGTTGGGCGGTGTGTGTCTGAGGACGGTGATGAATCGATACGTACGAAGTTTGGACGTTACATGAAATATTAGGTCAGGTTCGGTTGTTTGTTGTATGTTTGACATCCTTGTACTACATCCGCGTCGTTCCCGCATGGCCTGTGATGCACCTCGCCCATTATTTGATCAAGACCTGGCTCTTTGAAACAAGTTGGAGCTGGACTGGACCTAAGCAACCTGAACGAAGACCGTGTGACGTTTGGATTTAACGGTTGCTGCACGGCAGACACGAACGTATCGTCACACCAACAATCTAATCCACGATACCACCCCTGGAATCTGGATACATGATCACGTCCGCCCCCGAGCATCTACAGCTACTACAACGGCACACAATTCCACCAGTACATCACCACCAAAACACAGGACAGAAGGAAAAGAGAGGAAGAAAATAATGTCGGCCCCACATACTACTCCAATTTCCGGCACGGTCCTCGCGGCGGCAGGAGTCCCCACAGGGGCATGGTCATGAAACCACTCGACCACGCATTCGCTCTCGCCCTTCCCTGCGCCCGCGGGCGCGCCGGGATCCAGCGCGGATGAGGCCCCAGCTGGGGGACCCCGCCCCGCGCGGCTCCGACGGGGCGCGGTCGCGGCCTGCAGGTGGCATGGGTGCCTGCGGGCGCGACCGGCCGGAGGGCTGTCGTGCAGAAGAGAAAGAGAAAGAGGGAGGAGGCAGTACGTACCTACGCGAGGGAACCTGCGGTGGGGAGACGGGTAGGGAAGCTTGAGGACATACGATTACAGCTCTGTGCCCGCACCAGCAGAGGTGGGGCGGCGGGCGAGATTAAAGGGGGAAACTAGTGTACAAGATAAGGGGAGTGGGGGCCTGAACAACATGACAACGGTGTACACAAAGACAATGACGGCGTGAACGAAACAGTGACGGAGCCGGAGGAGGAAGGGGGTAGAGGGGTAGGCGACAGGGCGGCGGTGGGACGGGGACGGGAGCACTGAAAGCAAGAGACATGGAGCGGTGAGCAGAGCAGTTACATGAAGGCCTTGGACGGGAGAGACGACCAGGGGCGGGAGAGAGGGGACCATGGACGGCGAAGTGGGTACAACGGGGGGGACAACAATGACGATGAAGAGATTCCGAACCGTATCCAACCTCCGGGGCAGGCAATCGTATGTATGCGTTGTCCATGCATTTACGACGGGAGACGCGGCGAGAGTTTAAAATCCGACCGGGGAGATGTTGAGACGTCCACACCCATGCGAAGAGGAACGAGCCGGTATTGCTACCGCTCGTCGCGAGGGGGATACGCAGCGTGGCCATTCCTCCGAACACCATTCGCGTATACGCTGCTTTCACTCGCAGGCGGGCTACCCATACGTGGAGGCGGATTCGGGTAAGCATTCATGATGCTCGCGAAGGTCGCGGGGACGGCCGGGCCTGGGGGTGGCGGCGGAGGCGGCGAGCGACCCCTGTCTCTGTCATAGTGTTCGCGATAGTCACCGCCGTTGGCATGCGGGACATACCGATGGTGGGGAGACGGAGGCGGAATTGACCCATGCGAGCGCGAAAGTGAATGTGAGTGAGCCAAAGGTGGAGGAGGCGGGAGCTGGTGGGGCGGAGAGTAGTGACCGTCTCGTTCGCGCTCCCGATGCATCACTGGCGAGTGTGACGCCGTGCGCGAGTGTGGTGAATCCACGTGCATCGGTGGGTAGTCGTCGTAATTGCTAGCTCGTGATCCGCGCCGTCCGCGCTGTCCGTGGTCGGAGGGAGGAGCGTTCGGATACTCCTGGTGGAACGTAATGGGCTTCATTGCGGTGGGAGAATGGGTAGGAGGAGGGCCGTTGCGCCCGCGTAAGGAAGGATCTTCGATGATTTGCAATTCGCCATGCCGGCCGAGCACAGCTTGGGTTGGACCGGCGCCGGGGTTGTGGGTGGGTGAGTGAAGCTCTTGCTCGCCATCCACCACATCCATGTATCCGTTGCTGCTAGAGTCGGCGGTGGGGGATGGCGGGTCCATGTCATCCGGAAGTGCTGGAACGACAGGCGCATGCCGGCCGCCAAGAGGTCTGTACAAACCAGAGTAAAGCATTTGTCAGAAAACGACAAACTGCGGGCGCCCATTTGCAGCGCCCCCTCCGCACAGCGATACCACCAAGGGTGAAGGCGTGCATCGCGAGCATAACACGAAAGCTAACTCACCCTCCTTCCCTGAAGTCCTGCCACACGTAATCCCTCAGCTGGTTCGCATGTGGAAGCTCCTGTATGAGGTACTTGATCGTGTTCTGCCCTAACCCAAAGAAATCCGGTCCCGACACCGAGTTCGAATGTGCGCGATTCCGGATGTGGTTCGCCGCACGGACGATAACCGACCACGCGCCCGTCGCAGTCCCCGCCACGATGGGTTTGTCGGGCGCGTCGGCAGCGATGATCTGGAACTTAGGCCCGTCGCCGCCGTCCAGGATTTTGCAGTGGTACGTTACCTCCGCGTTGGGGTCCATGGTCGAAGAGTAGCGCCTGTATGCGTCACATGCGCATTTAATACAAGAAGGAAGACAAGCTCGAGACACGCACCGGGTCACCTCGTAGCCCACCGGGAAGATGTACCTCTCCGTGTGAAAATGCTCCCTCATGCACACCTCGCCCAGGTGCAATACCGTCATGATGCCCACCGTCAGCGGTAGTATCGGGCGTCCGTCCCTGTCGCGGGGAATGAGTGGGATGTTTGCGGTCCGGGTGGTCACTGTGTGCGCCTTGAGTCGTTTTGGCTTTGTGTGTCGTTGGATGTCGGATGGGCGGGAGGAGGCAGACGACGTCCGGAGCGTCATCTGCATCTGCGCCTGGGAAGGGGGAGCTCCGTGTTGGTATGGTGGAGACATTCCCTCAACCTGGATTGCTGACACATACTCATCTTGGGGCGACAGGTCCGGGGACATCGATTGAGAGTGCCTGTGCACAGACGTGTGCGGGGGCAGTGGTAAATGCCCACTTGGGTGAGACTGAGGTCCAGGGTGCGATGGAGGAGGACCCTGGGGGTGCCCTGGAGGGGTGCCCTCATGTGCGGGGGGTGCGGGGCCCTTGATGCGCAATCTGAAGCCAGAACTTGAGAGGACAGTGGGGGAAGACGGGCCCCCTTCACCATAGCCCACAGTGACGGCTGCGGATGGGAGCGGGGAGAGCACGCCGTGAACAGGGGCAGGTGCGTACGTTAGAGGGGCACCGATGTCTTTGCCCTTCGTCGGCAGGGTGCGTAGTTTCCTGACCGGAGGTCTTTTGGCAGCCTCTCGCGCCTCCTCCTCCTGGCGCTCGCGCATCTCGATCTCTTGTCGCTTGCGTGCGGCAGGCCCAATATGACGCGACAGGAGGTGAGGGTCGATTTCAGGGTCCTCGCGGTCGATCTCTTCAATTGCTTGGCGGAGGTTGGCGACGAACAGCTTCTGGTTCTTGTCGTTCAGGAGAACGCGGGGGAAGGCTGTGAATGGAGGCTGGGGAAGAGTGACACCTGGGTTGGTGGCGGGGTTGGTCTCCAGCTCGCTGATGCGTTCCAGCAAAAGTCTGCACAAGGGGGGATATGGAACGAGGAAAACAAGGAGAAGGAGAAGGACGCACTGTCGTTCAGCCCGCCACTTTATGTTGCGCTCTCCAGAGGTCTTGAGCTGAACCATGGCTTCTTTGTGTTTCTGGAGAAGTCGGCCAGGTCATACGCGTCGCGGGAGGGCAATCGAGCAAGGAAGGTACACGGGCGTTGATGACGGGGGACGTTGAGTGGAAGAGCGGGGCGCGCGAAGGGGTGGTCGAGCTCACCTCTTCAAGCTCGAAGTACTTGCGCTTGAGCCTGCTGTACTTTGTGGTGACGTCGGAGTCCTTCTCCTTGGAAAACTTTCCGGCGAGCGGGACGGGAGCCTGGCCGGGGACAGGAGGGGGCCCCATCACGACATCCTGCGGGGGACCCATGGGGGTCCTGGGCGGCAGGGACATGGAGGGAGAGGGAGGAAGGAAGGGGAGGGAGGTGATGGGCGCGGGA
Organism: Epithele typhae; assembly: GCF_022376455.1. Taxonomy (NCBI): domain Eukaryota; kingdom Fungi; phylum Basidiomycota; class Agaricomycetes; order Polyporales; family Epitheliaceae; genus Epithele; species Epithele typhae. The sequence continues at coordinate 179,774 of NW_025954216.1, read as the reverse complement.
GAGAGGCCGGCGCGGGGCGATAGGCTATATAGGTGTGCTGGCCAGGGGAAGCGGCCAGCTGTTTGGTCCGATCCCACATTTGCTCGCTCGCGCACCGCGTCTGGGGCGCGACTCTGGCCTCGCGCGGGGCGCGGGCGCTGCCGGAGGGCCGCGGGCACGGGTTCGGACTCGGATGGACAGCAGAAACAATCAGTCTGGATACCGCCTCGGCGCCTGCCCCGGACGGCCGATGGGGAGCGATACGGGGCGTTGAGTGGCGGAAATGGAGGGCGGGTTTGCTTCCACCAGGCGCCCGTGCCCTCCCACTCGTCCAAGACGCCCGAGTCCTCGCCGTCCCTGTCCGCGGAGGCCCTTCCCCGCCTCCTTCGCCTGTTCCATGCCAACGCCCACCGTCCCGCCCCGCCCCGCCCACTGCGCCGACACCCTCGCGCGGCGGGGGAACATCCATCATCTGTCAGCCTGCCGGAACGGGCTGCCAGACTTCCTGGAGCGCAGCACACGCTACGCTTCGGCGATTCTCCACACAGAGATCCTCTCTCGCCCCCGTCCGGCCCCCGCGTCCGCCCCTCGTCTCTCGCCGTCTTCCCGCGCACGCCCGCTGGCTGTGCCCGCGGCACCCAATCGCCCGACGTGCCCACGTTCTCCGCTACTCAACGCCCTTCGCTTCGGTGGATTATCTTTCCCATTTAGGTATGTACGTTCCCCCACTCCGGGAGAGCGCCAGTTGATCCGCACTCGGCGCCCTCAGCCCTCAGGCCTCAGGGCGACAAGGCACGGCCGGCCGTCCACGTGACGCTTGCTCAACGCCCTCCGTGACGACGCCGGCCGGCCGTCCGTCCTGCGGGTCTCCCATGTCGCCGCACCCGCAGCCCCCGTTCCGGCCGGGTACTCTATTCAACGCCTCCGTGCCTCCGTGGCGCCATTGTCGCCCGTTCGTCTCACGGCGCCCTGTCCTGCGCTCGCTTCAACCCTTCGCAGGACAGACACGGCCTCAGTGACGTCGGTGGACTGGTCTCATGCAGAGCCTGCACGCACCGCACAAGTACACCTCCGAGTGACGTCCAAGAACCGTCATCCGGCTAGCGGTGACAGGATACTCCGCGACGACCTAGCGTAGATCTTGGTGACGTCCGCCGCCTGTTCTTCCACGACCCGTGCCGAAACAAGGCGCCGATCGCCGAGAGCGTGCGACATTTCGGCTTAGAGCGGCCACCACCTGGCATTCCTGAACGAGAGCCCACATAAAGAGCCCGGCGTCCTGCAGGAGAGAGAGATATGCATAAGCCGTGTAACCCGACGGGTGGCCGTTCATATGAACTGCCTCGGCTCAGCATCGGAGGTCGAGAGGGCGACTGGTGGAAACGCAACAGCAGAGATATCGTGGCCCTCACGGATTTGTCCACCATGCGGATCGAGATACAAAGCTGAGCCATCCATGGGGACAGGAAGCCAGTATCCCCTCATGCATCCGACAAAAGTGCGAGCCTCATCAGGACTGATTTGGCTCAGATACCTCTGAAGCCCCCCTCCTCCCCAAAGCGGACGCCTGGCCCGAGATGACCTATCGGGCGCATATGAGCAACCTGACTATATCCGAGGCAGGATATTCAAGAAGCCTCCTAGTGCGGCCTCCGGTGGATTACTCTGGATTACTGCGCCAACACTATGTTGTCATCACTCGAATGGCAGTGTAGGTCAGCCGGACAGACAGTAGCCTAAATCCAGTTAACAGGGAAAGCACCGAGACATCCAGATGAACTTTGTCCTAGATCGACAACAACCGCGCAGCCCCTGGGTTCCATAATGTACTCACACTCCGCAGACCTGTGTCCAAATATGGCACTACACTTCCGAATTGGGAACCGTCCAAATCTCCACGCCCTCTTGGCGTCGTGTCATATGGTGAAGCACCTTCGGACGTCCGACGCCTGGCGCGAGGTTGAACATCGTTGACGATCCAGCAAACAGGACATCTGTCCCAAAGAAGTGAGCGCATGAGTGTTGGGGGCCGGCATGCACACAAAACATAGACGCACTATTCTCTTCTCCACAGCGATTACAGACGACTGCGATCACTTCGTCGCCAACTTTACGCGCCCCCTGCCCGCCCGTTCCGTCCACAATGTTGTCTTCGTCTTCGAACGCGTCGTCGTCCTCTTCTAAACTAGCTTCTTCTTGGACCTTCGCCCACAGCGGTCGTAGCCGCATCGCCCAATAGTTGACCGTCTGCCAGTCCGTGTCGTCGTCCTCGAGGCGGTTCTTCGAGTCCAGCCACGCGTTCAGGAGCACGAGCACCTTCGTGCGCTCCCGCACGCAGTACTCCGCGACCTCGAACGGCCCGCTCTCGAGCGAGGTCCACACCGCCGGCGGCCGCACGTTGAGGTCCATGCAGATCGCGAGCGACAGCGCCCCCAGTGGTGGCGGGAGGCGGAACGTCGCGAAGCCGGGCGTCTCCCCGTGTCCTTCCACCGTCTCGCCCGTCGCAGGGGAGCCTTGGCCCTTGCCGCCCCGCGCCCACGTCATGTCCGTGTCGTACAGGTTTGACTTGTGATAGATCCCGACGGGCTCTCCGGCGGGCCCGTATAGCGCCGCGGCGTTCGCGCCGACGATCGTGACTTCCTTGGGCGCAGCGTCGCCAACTGTGACTGTGGTGGTGTGCACGTCCGCCGCAGGGAGGCGCTCGGGGTAGCCCGCGACGACGTAGCAGCGCAGGCGCCGGGCGAGGTCGGAGCAGAAGCGCGAGGTCGGGCCCGTGTGCGGCTCCTCGAGGAAGGGAGTGATGGACTGGGAGTCCGGGAAGACGTAACCTGGCGCGTCCGTGAGTCGGGGTACGATGGCCTTGCAGCGTCCGGACCAAGGGCGCACCGGAGAAGATCATCTCAGGGAGACACACGAGGTCGACCGAGTCGGGCTGCAGGCTGGAGTCGTGATGTGCTCGTTATATGCTAGCTTCACGTCTGCCAAGCTCGACATGGGGCAGACGCACGTCTCGCAGAGCTTGTTGGCCTTTGTGAGGTTGGCCTCGACCTCGCCGATCTTCGAGATAAGGTCAGAACCCAAATTTTTTTGAGTAGAGTCGAGTTACCTTGGGGTCGAACTGGACGACTGCAATGCGCATCGCAGCGATCGGTTGACGGAAAACGCGGCGGGATGAAGGTGCGGCTAGAAGCCTAGGAAGCCGCAAATCTAAAGGTGCAGTAGATTGCCGAAGTCGCCGAGGCTGGTGCTGGAGGCACGCCGTATGCGCCTGGAGCGAGGGTCTGAGGACGAGTCTAGGCGTGATCGTGGTGGCGAGATAGAGCAGATGGTGGAGGATGCCGGCACTTCATTACGGGCTATCGGAGTGTGCTCGGTTTGAACTCCGATTAGTGGGACGTTAGGCGCGGGCGGATCGCCGTCTCGCTGCCCACGGCTGTAGGCTCGAGGCCTGCTTCACTCCTGCCTCCACCTCTCTCACCGCCGCCCACGAAGTGCCCAGGTCTGCTGTCTGCCGTCGCCGAGCACAGGCCCTCTCTCGCACGACACGCCTGGGAGAAGAGGAGGGAGCGTCGGAGGTGAGCGGTGGATTGATTTGTCAGAATCGCCGGCCTGACTGGCGCAGACGAGCGCGAGCGAAAAGGCCCCTTTTGCGCCCGTGCTCGAGAGGAGCCTCCGCCGCGCTTCTCTCCCGCCGCTGATCCTCTCGATTCCCCGTCCCCACCTGTGCCCTTATTGCCCGCGCCGCCCGCCGAGGATGGGCAACACGTCCTCGAACCCGACCTCGCCCCACGCCCGCGTCGACTCCCCCGCGCGCACCGTCTCGTCCCCCCGCGGCAGCCCCAGCCCCGCCTCCGCCTCCCGCCGCGTCCACCACTCCCTCCGCTACAAGAAGAAGTCGCTCGAGCTCCCCGATCTGGCGTCCCTCACCCTCACCCCCGCCGCGTCCCCCGCGTCGGTCTCTCCCCATCCCGCCCACCGGCGCCCCCGCGCGTCGTCCCCGATCCCAATCCCGACCCCGGCCAATCCGCCCCAGCAGACGTTCCGCGTCCAGCACAACCTCGCCTCCGGCGCGCGTCTCAACCGCATGGGCGATGGCTCGCGCTATCGCTCCTCCCTCTCCGCCTTCAACTCCACCCGCTCCCTCCTCTCTGCCATCCAGGACTCCCCTCCCCGCTCCGACGTCGCCCCCATCAGGCCCGAGTTCGTCCCCGAGGTGATCTATTCCACCATCCCCCTCGCTCTAGAGGTCAAACCGCAGGACGAAGACCGCAAGCCGGACCATGTCAACACCAAGATCGCTTGGAAGGAGGGCGGCAAGAAAGTCGTCTTGATCCGTGCAGGGCACGACAATTGGCAGGGCCGCCAGCCGATGGAGTACGAGTGAGTGGCCGTTCCTACTCCCCTCTGGCGTTTCTTTCAATCGGCCCGTGTTCCACCCCCGCTGACTTCTATCGCAGCTCACAAACGAACTCGTGGTACACTATCGTGCCTCTGCGCCCTGGCACCCATCATTTCAAGTTCATCGTCGATGACCAGATCCGGCTCACGAACGACTATCAGCGGGCGGTTGACGACATGGACGGCACCCTAGCCAACTACGTCGCCGTCGCCGCCCCTACGGCACCCAGTTCTCCCAACCAAGGACAACTAGTCACTCCCCTCGCGAGCCCGAACCACGCACACCCCAATCAGTTCAATTCTTTCTGGTCAGACTCGACTGCCGCAGGAGGGACGGGCGGGAAAGGGAAGGAGGCGGAGTGGACGTCGGAGATCCCCTCGCAGCTCACCGCTGCCGCCGCCGAAGAGGAAACGTACTTGGCGAGTGCCGACTCCCCTACCTCATCCGCGAGCGGCGTCCCGACGCCCAACATTCCGCCCGCGCCCGCGCTGCCCCGCCATCTTGACAAACTCATCCTCAACGTTCGCCCGCCGACCATGCCTCCCAGTGCGGCCGCAGCGAACGGGGATCGCGATAGGAGGCGTAGCGGGCGACAACGGCGGGAGCGTGAGAGAAAGGAGAACAGGCAACAGACGATAGGCATGACCGCGGCTGAGCTCGCCGAGCAGGACGGCATCGGCGTGCAACTCCCCGTCGTCACTGCAGGAGGCACCGAGGTCGCCCCGGGCACCCCAGTCCCACCCTCGTCGATCCAGAACCGGCCCTGGGATGGCCCTGGGATCTCAGACGACGCAAGTGTGCTCCCTGTGCCATCACATGTCGTCCTTCATCACCTCAGTACGAGCGCAATCCGGAATGGAGTCCTGGCAGTGGCGAACACGACGCGCTACCGCAAGAAGGTAAGCCTGTTCGCCTCTGCCACCAGGCTCTTCCCTGGAGAGAGCCAACTGACACAGCGTCATTGCTATCAGTACATCACGACCGTTTACTACAAGCCGACATGACGCGCACCACGGGCATCCTCGCCCCGACCCTCGTCTTCACCCCTGGTCCCGACGCCACGTGTCCGCGCCATGCTGACGCAAAACGCAAAACACGGCGGCCGCCTTCTACCTTTCCCCAGTGTGCTCGCGCCTCCGTCATCCCTTGCCTCGTTCGTACCGCTTGTTCTGCGTTTCTGGTTGGCTCATAGACACTTCACATGCTCTCATCTGTAGGCCCATTCTCGTCCCCGTTCCGTCCGCATCCATCATCTCTCCGATTCTTGCAGCCCGGTTCTTTCTGTCACGCCATAGAGGAGACCGCGCCTTCGCCCGCGCACCGGTCTAGCCCCCGTGGGTATGCAGGAGTTATCTATCGCCCAGGTATCCCATCATAGACAGACCGCCTCCCACCACCTTGTTGTACCGTGCATCCCCAGTCCCCATATCCGCCCACGCACCATCACCCCCATCCGCCTTCTCGTCCTTCCCATCCACCCTCGCATTCCGCCCGCCTCACCCACACGTCCCGCTATACCACCCTACCGCTCGCCCCTCACTGTGTACGTATCCCACGCTCGGACCGCGACTCGTAAAACGAAAACATGCCTGTATTGATACGCACCCGCCGCCCACGCGCACATCCCTCGTCGTCGCTTCGTCTCTCCGTATATCCATGGGGTTCTCGGATACCACGTGTCGTTGGTCGTCGTCAAGGGCTCTGCGCTCTGGGCAATCAGCAATCTTCAGCAATGTTGCAATATTCATGAAGTGCCTGATCGTCCCCGCTGCTCGGCCGACGCTCGCAGATCGTAGTCGCGTAAGTGTGTTGTTTTTTCTCCGTCGAGGAGACACTGTCACAGCACTGAGCAGGTCCCCCACGCAGATGTCCGGCAGAGTGTCATGGCTTCATGCTTCCATTGGTACATAGACCCGGCGGAAGTCGTCCAAATGGCGTCGGCACCCTTGGCCGGTTCCACTGGCGTCGCTTAGGCCTCGGTCCGAGCAGCGTCCGTCGGACCACAAGACGCCGGGTCGACGTCGTTGCGAACTGCGACAAGAGCGGTCGGCATTCACAGTCTCACCTACTCCTCCTCCGATGGCCCGAAGCCGTAGCAACGCGCCAGCCGCATCATCCCCGTCTTTAGGACGGCGACGTGCTCGGGAGGCGTGATGCGGCATGACTAGTTGCCGATTGAAGACCGCCTGATTCGTCAGGTCTCAGACCCGCGTCACGCGGTATCGGTCCGTAGAACTTCCGTCGGAGCGTCGAGTAGCCTCGTGTCGCGTCCGGTGCGCCTCTGCCGACTCGCTGCCGGCGGCTTCCACGAGGAACTGAGCAACTAGCGTCTGGACTCTGATCGCGCGGAACTCGACCAGGATCTGTGAGTCCTCTTAATTAGGCGCATATTTGCATATAAAGATGGAGTCGTTCTGCGAGGACGTCCGCATCTGCGAAACTTGAGCTGGATAAGGTCATCTTTTTTGCCTGCTACTCGCACATGTCTGATCAGAAACGTGTCTTGCCCAAGAAAGTGTTTTTTTTCGATCCGCGACGCGAGCAAGAAACACAATCTTTCCTGGAAACGAGTCGCCGAGCACCTCCAGAAGGATATTTGCTTATCAGGGATGCACAATCTTGAATCAGAGCCCGCTCGCGCGCTACTCCGAGTCCGCGGGTGGAGGCGGCTCAGTGACAGTGTGTCCACAGATCCCATGTAAGCTGCACCCTGTGGACACAGGTTGCATTACGACACTGTATATATATCCGCAGACATCGTGTCTGTAATGTATAACAGCCACACATTACCAGACTGAATGATATGGTGGAAAATGTGGGAATCAAGGTACGTTACTTGGTGTTGCTGAGCTCCGCAACCCATGGCAGCTCGAAGAACTTATGTAAGAAGGCCATGCGCAAGCGCAGGTCCTCAAATGACGTCCTCCCAGACACACACTGCCAGTTCTGACAACTCCAAGGACCAAAACATTCCTGGACAAAGCCCACAGAACACCCTGGTCCACTGCCACTCCGCTCCGAACTTGGTATCCTTCCGCTGCCATGCACCCGATCAGAGTTGGTGGTGACCCTCCTCGAGCTCATCCACCTGGTGCGACAGATTGTCCAGAGTACTCAGACACAAAGTCTAGGTTCCGCTCGTGAAGGCAAGCGGAGCGAGCTTCGGCAATGTGTACACGCGTCGTTTCAAAGCCTCCACAATGCTCACCAGAGCAGCATTCGTGGCGAGGACCCGAGCCAGAAGTGCACAATGTTCCTCCATGGGTGAAAGAATGCTGCTGCATGGAGAACACCAGCACATGTTTTGATGTTGGCGGAGAAGCTACTGAGTGTATTTTGGTTCGATGGGGCCGGCTGTGATGGAGGAATCCCGCTGCTCGTAGTATGCTGTTGAGTGGAGACAACTTGGTGTAGCGCATAAGCAGCACATATATATTCAAATCTAGGTGTGGTTGCTGAGCGCTGAGTCGGATCAGCGCCTGCCCAGTCTGGGCTCGAGACCTCCAGGTGACAGTTGTTCGTGGGCTGTTTGTTTTGTTTGACGTGTTCTATCATTAGTCTCAATCACACAGGTGTCTATTACCAATGTTTGTCTCCTTAGTCCGCAGACAGTGTCGTGATAGAATCGGTGTCCACAGCTAGCGCTCAACTGTGACCACAGGGTGCGGCTTACATAGGATCTGTGGACACACTGTCATTGAGGTGTATTGCTGTTCCCTCGCGCGGTTTGAGGACGCGGCCGGGGGTGCGATCGGCGACATCCCGCACACGGCCGCAATCCCATGCACGCCGCCTGACGTTCAACAGGACGACGTGCAGCGTGCAGCGCCCACTGCGCCAGCGTGCTGGACGTCGATCGAGTCGACGGGTCGCGCGTACACCCGGGATGCGCGCCCGCTTGGCCGTCGCGACCGCCTGCAGCCTGCGCCGATTGGCACGCCCGTCAACGTCGAACGCCGAGGTTCGGACGCACGATCTCGCGGTGCGCGCGACGGGACTCGGGAGGCTCGGAATCAGGCTGAACGTGCGGGAGAGGGGGCGGCTACGTGTTACATTTTGGACGGGACGATGAGAGCCGTGCCGCGCCGGGCGCGCGGGCGCACGAGGAGTACAGTGTAGTACATGTATTTTCCAGCCCCGACCGACGCAAGGGTCCGGACGGGGCCGGTACCGAGAGTACTGTAAAACGAAAAAAAGCTCAGGCGCAAGCATGGGTATGTGCGTGTGAAGAGGGAGCGAATGGTATACGATCGAAGCCGTCCCGGGCCCGTCCCCAGCCAGGTGCGCGCGCGGAGACGTGCGCATCGGGGGTGGGGTGCAAAGCAAGAAAGAGATAGGCGGGACGGTGATTATAGTATGTGCGTGCCAAAAACGGGGGCAGGGCCCGGATATGCAAGATGAACGGACAGCAAAAGCGTCGAGCATGGACGTGGACGCGAGGCGAACGCAATTAGGCCGTAACTGATGCAAGGGAAGGGGGGACAAACGGGTGTATGTGCATCCAGGAAAGTATTCAAGATAGGGACGAGGGGGGCCTGCTGGCCGTCTAGACCAGGCCTCAGTAAAGAGCTGTCTACGCCAGCCGAACGGGCGCATACAGCGACCTGGGATGAGGGATATGCTACTGGAATATGCAGCATATGAGAGCAACAACAATAACGGATCCATTACAATCTGAGTGTCGACCAATCAATACGAAGCCAAGGTCAACACAAGGGCAAAGAAAACGCGACTCACAACTCCACCAGCAAAGCAAGATGGTACACAATCCGCATCTCACAGCGCGGCGCCGACCATCGAGCCGTTGATCGTGCTCGCCCGGACGCCTGCGTGGTAGCTCGAGATGCGCTTCTTGGCGAGGAACGCCGGGAGCTCCTCCTCGGGCGCACGCAGGCAGTCTATGGGGATCAGGCCCTGCGCCCCGTGCGCGATGTGCTCCGCGATCGCCCAGCCGTCGTCGAAGCGCTTCACGATCCGGACCTCGTCCCCGACCCGGACCGCGAGCTCGTCGGTCATCGACGGTGCGAACGCACGCTGGATCGTCTCGACGGCGGCGAAGTGCAGAGCGGTGGTGCCCGTGCTGTGCGTCACGACCGAGGACTCGTCCGCGTCCGCGCCCCCGAAGTCCGCGAACGGGTTCTCGGACTCGGGGAGCGCGCCCCTGGGGCCGACGCCGGTGCCCGCGCCGGGGGTGCTGTTCTGCGACGTGGGGGGCTTGGGGAACGACCACTTCTCGGTGGGCGAGAACGGCCGGACGGTGAAGGGCGAGGGGGCGGGAGATCCGTGGAGGGTCGCGCTCGGGGGCTCCGCGATCAAGTACTGGCTGTTCTGGCTCGAGGGGCGGCTGCCGCTGCTGGACAGGCTGTTGCGGTCGCTGTCGCCGCTGCGCATCGTCGCCGTCGCGAAGCTGTCCACCGAGTGCGAGGCTGGGGGGAACGTGACCAGTTGTGCGTGCAGTTCGGTCGTCCAGCTGTTGGAAACGGGTTCGAAGACGTTGGTGGCGAAGGGCCCAATCGAGGCACGGCTCCCATCGTAGACACGGGAGGAGGCATGGGCTTGCGAATGGGTCCGCGGGCGGAGGGCTGGTCATGAAGCCACGATCGTATGAAGTGGCGAAGCTCGAGCGTGCGGAACGGTTCCCAGGAGAGCCGCGGCAGCGAGACCGTCCTTGTCGCTGTACTCATCGGCTGAGACGGGCCCACCGCGGGCCCACTGCTTGCGGCGGGACACGCGAGCCGCAATGGCGCGCCGGCGCAGGCAGCAGACGACGAGTAGGCCCAGAGGAAGAGCGCGCCGATGACAATGCCAACGATGGCGCCGGTAGAGATGCCTGAAGCAGAGGAAGCATCGACGGCGGGTTTGGACGGGTTGCCGTCGGTGTTGCCCGTCGGGGACGAGCCAACGACTGTTGTGGAAGAATGACCTGCCGGATGGGTACCTGTAATAGTGGCGCCTGGGAGGACGGTGGACCCGCTGGTGGCGAAGTGACCGGAGCCGACGTTGATGATGACACCCTGCGAAGAGGTGCCCGAGGTGTTGCTCGCGTTGGAGGGCGAGCTAGAGTCGGAGTTGCTGTGGGGGGAAGAGGAGTCGCGGGAGGAAGAGCTGGGAGTAGACGCGTTTGAGCCGGAAGTGGGAGTGCTATTGTCTCCACTGCTCCCGGAGTCGTTGTTGTTGCCAGTGCTGGGGTTGTCGTTGCCGCTGCTCCCGTTGTTGCCAGAGCCGGTGTTAGACCCGGTGTCAGGGGAGGAGGTTGTGGTGGGGTTGGATCCTGTGGAGGCGGGGAGGGCTGAGTATGAGCAGCAGCGGTGGTGGTTGTCGCTTGCTTGGCGGAGGTGGTAGTGGCTTGGGCGCCGTCAATGATAGGAGTGAGGATGGGGCCGAGGATGGAGCCGAGGACGGGGATGGTGGGGAGGGTGACGGGAGGTTGATGAGCGCAGGAGCGCGGGCGTGGTGATCGTCCACCCGCCTGCGTCGGTGTTCCATCGCAAGACGTTGGCCGTGCATTGAAGCGAGGGCGCGCGCAGGGCGCGGTCGGGTCTGGGCGCTAGGGAGGAGAAAAGAGCGTGGAGGAAAAGAGCGTGGGGTCGGCCAGCGCGAGACTGGCGGCGAGAGAGGAGGGAGCAGACCGTCGAGGGAGGAGAAGAGCAAGCGACCCGCCAGATGAGGGCCCCGCTCCTGGAATATTGCCACCGGCCCGCCTATCACGCGCCCAGAACCCCGATCTCATTGACCCAATTATCCTCAGCGAACAGCGGTTGGCATCATGGATCACCCCTTCAAAGCGACCACGACGTCTCGTCGCTATGCACGCACTCCTCCACCACGGCGCCTCATGCGGATCACGACAGCGCCCACCAGGACCTGTGGACTGGCAGGCGCGCCGCATGAGTACTTATGGCTCCCTCTACCCGTCTTCGGGGCGGCAACCTCCATCAGAACGACCGAACTCTGAGCACGCCGCGGCATGCACAGACCACCATCGCGACTCCGGAGATCACCCGGGGATGTTTCGGAGCACTTACTGCAGACGCGGCCCAACGACCTCGGGAGATGATGTGCTTGCGCGCGCCGCACACCCTTCGCGGATCCAAACAGAGCGGGCTCGTCCGACCAACCCGGTTCCGCGCCCGCACAGTCTCAAAACGCGTGTACGTACACGGCACTCACCGCTGTGAACGTCTGCTCCCGCTGCGATCGCTCTCGCGCGCGGAGCGTCGAAGCCTCTTCATTCGGTGGCTTCGCGGCTGCGACCACAGCACCCAGTCCTGGGTCGTTCCGCACAGGCCGTGGAAGTCCGCCGACGCGGTGAACCTGCGTGTTATACTTTGGGTGCCATTGGACGGGCGTTCCTCGTCCACGAGGCGCGCTTCTCAGGCGGTGGAGCCACAGTAGCCGACAGTGGGAAGCCAGGATCAGAGAGGGATTGCGGACAAGTACATCGTAAGCGAGGAGGTGGAGCCAGGAGCAAAAGGCCAGCAACGACGTCGAGCACCGTGCGCTATATAACAGGCCGTCGTCAGGGGTGGGCACTTGATGGTACCTCCCAATTCACTCTTTCGCTCTCAGCACTCCGTCCAAAACGGAGGCCCTAACATTCCCTCTGCGGAGATATCGTTCGGCTTCTAACGCTATGCAGCGGAACAAGGATCCCAGCCAGGTATTCTGGACTACATACTATGGTGCAGTGTTACCCAGCTTCTCTCTGTCATGTCCACCACATTTACGTTTGTCGACATCATCCGTACGTCTGCATTCACCTCTTCTACCTCTCACCTCTGATACATATATCGGTACAGCTTGTTCAAACATCATCCCATTACACTGCTATACCTAATTAGCAAGGCGTACTCTGGGTCGGCTCGTCATATCATGCATGAAGCCCATAAACATACGTGCGTCTTCTTGTCGCAATACAGGTTGGATCGGGGAGGGAGGAGGGAGAGGCGATATAAAAACACGGGGAACGAGACACAGCCAATGTCGGGAGACCGAGGCGTTCGGGAACCTACTCGCGGCGCGCGAGACCTGATATCTACACGCGTGCGAACTGAAAAATGGGACATGGAAAAGGAAAGTAGTCTTATGGCGCTATAAAAGGGGTAGGTCGGCGGCGAAGGGGGGAGTGTATGCAGCAGGAAGGAGGAAGCGGAACACGGGTGGACCAATGTGCATGTCTCCGAAGGGTCGAAGTGGTGGGCCGGGCGGCCGGTGTAACGGATTCACATCCGCAGTCTTCAAATGAAGGCGTCAGCCTTATATTCTAGAGCTCAGCAGCCTGCATAACACTCACCCAAAAATCGTACGCGCACTCAGCGCGCTCACATCTCGTCTCATCGTTGCGTAAAAATCTCGGTGATCGTCCGGCGCCGCTCCTTCCTCGCCGCCGAGTACGACACCGTCGTCGCCAGACTCCTCCGCACCGCGTCCACCGGACTCTCATCGCCCCGACTGCTCTCCAGGCTGGCCCGTGGTCGGGAGCTGATCGTCCGCGAGCGCGCGCCGTCGCGTTCGCGCTCGGACTCTGACCCGGAGCGGACAAAGAGTTGGGAACGGGGGGCGACTCGAGCGACACGCCCTCGTCAGCGAACGCCGAGCGCATGGACACGTTCCGGCTGCGCGACCCGCCGTTGCGATCCTGCTGGGCCTTGAGACCGTGGACGGCGGACGACATCGTCGCGCGCGAGAAGGTGACGCCGCCATTCGAGCGCGCGGAGGAGCCAGAGTCGTTGCGAAGCATGGGGAACGGCTTCGCGGCGGTGGAGTTCTCGGGCGACGTGGATACCGTCGTGTGAGTGAGCGCGGTTGTAGGATTCGAAGGTTTGATGGAGGAGAACGGAGAGGGCTCTGCTCGCACGGTCTGTGTGGAGCTCACGGAAATCTTGCGCGCCTTGCTCTTGTCCGAGCCAGAATGGCTGCCGGTCGCGATGAGGGACTCCGAAGGTAGGGTCGAGAGGCTAGGTGGTACGGCGATAGAGGGGAAGGCGCGGCGATTGGAAACGTTCATACCTTGTCGTGTCGAAGGTGTGGGAGACGGCTCGTAGTCAGGGGGTTCCATTCGGTCAGGACTGAATGTGCTGACGACCGAGTCCACGCGTTCGCGCGGCGTGTACAACCTGCGAGCGACTGAGGTCGGACCAGAGATGGGTGCCGACTGCCGGACAGTGGCAGGAGTGCCATCATTTGCGCCCGCATTGCTTCGCTCCTCACTGCTGGATGTGGTTGCTGAGCTGCGCCCGAGATTCAACGCAGATCCTGGCCGCAATCGCATGGAGCCATTGGCCCGCTCGAGGCTGGTCAGCCGCGCGCGCAACCGCGCCGATTCGTTGTCAGGTTCCCAGCTATGCCTGATCTCCCTGCTCCTCCGTGAATCTGAGTCGTGACCGTTGAACGCTTGGACATCGGGTGTCATCCTCCGTGTGATGTCTTCGTCTAAGCTCATCGTCCGCAGATGTTGGTTGGAAGAGGTCGTGTCGCGGAGAATTTTGCCCACGCCCAGGAGGAAGCCAGTCATATTACGCACCACCTCGTCGCTAATGCGGAGGTTCTCCCTGTGGTCCGCGCCAACCTCTCGCCACAGTTCCGAGAGATCCACTCCGCCCTGACCGTCAGCGAGTTCCGCGTCGATCTGAGCGTCCAAAGCCTTGTTTGTCCCTTCTTTGAGCATCGCATTGAGTTTGTCGAGAGAATGAACGAGGTGTTGGGCGCTCTGGAAGACTTCTGGGATTGTAGACGTCGTGGTCTGACCCATGGGCGGAAAGCGAGAGAGCTGCGACTCGAACATGGTCAAAGCCTCCATCATCAACCTTCGGTGGTCGCTGCTGCCATCTCGAGCTCCACTCTGTGCAGTAGAGGAGCGAACGGTGCTGAAAGGAGAGGAACGGCCGATTGGGGTCGGCTGTGCCAGTTCGGCGACGCGATCGGGGAGGGCGTATGAAGACTTGTAGGAGCGAAGAGCGGGAGGAGCGGTTCGAGGGGGAGCATCGTCGCCGTTGAGGGCCGCCATGGACGTCCCTGGTCGGGTACCTATGGTACTTGAGGGCCTGAGTCGGTGGCTCGCATTGATCGGAGTTTTGGGATTGAGTGGAAGACCGACACCTTCAACGCGGGTTCCTTCATCATACTCGAAGCTGACGTCGTCTTCTCCAGCGAACGATTTGTGTGATGAACGATTTCGCCGTGACGACGGGCCGCTGCCATTTGAAGAGAAGACGTCGTCGTCGCGCCGTTTTGCGAGACCTGCTGCCTTGAGCCCCTCGCCCACTACGCTCCTGCCCATAGTGCCAGACATGCCTTCCCCGCTACCACTGCGCTGACCATTTCGCCTCCCGACCCCGGATTCCAAAGCGAAATCTTGGGAGGGTGAGCTGAGGTCCTCGGACATCCAACGTATTTGATGCTTACGAGTAAGCTCTCGAACAGTGGAATATCTCGCCTGGCCCAATCTCCTAGGAGAACCGGGTGGATCTGAAGTGGAAATGCGGGTTTTCCTTGGCGATGGGGAAGCTCGACCAAGTTCACTGCGATTTGTCACTCGATGAGGTGTGGCGGGTTCAACCATGGGAGACTGGGAACTTTCATGTCGGTCGACTGTGACGTACTTTGATGATCATGATACGCACCTTTTCGTCCGATATCTTCCTTTCCCTAAACTCCCTGGGTAGGGGCTGTCTTCCCTTCTTCTGTGTCGGGCTTCGCCGTGACGAAGCGACCGCCTCAAGAGCAGCCGCAGTGACATCGTCATCGTCTGGACGATTCGCGTAACCTTCATCCACAGATAGTGTGACTGAGACGCGCTTGGTGCGAGGCGTTCTTGAAGGACCTGGTGATCCGCGCTCCCTCTCCCGAGCGGCCGCAGCCGTCCTCGCTTTACCGGGGGAAGCCGGAGCGGATATGCGTCTTTGCCGAACTGACAGTGTGCCACGGGGTTCTGGCGGTGTGAACAGTGGTGGGGGTGTGGTGTTGCCATCTGAGGAGGCCGAATATGTAGAGGTGGTCTGACCTTCCCGCTCGGTCTCTGAGCCAGAAAGCTGAGTGCTGCGCCGTCGGGCGTTCGTTGATGACGTTAGGGCCGATGGAGGTCTGGGTTGCGTCCCCGATACTACACGTGAGGATGAAGATGTTGCGGAGGAAGAGGAAGACCCAAGCGGCGGGGAAAGGGGGGACCGCGAAGCGCTTGACGGTGCCGGAGAGCCAATGCGCGAGATGGAAGAAAGCTTATCCAGTACCTAAAGTGGTGGAGGTAAAAGTGAGAGGATGTATGATGGATGGGTGGACATTGATCGTATGTCATTGCGATAGCATACATGTCGCCGTAGATGTATCGGTGGAATCGCCATGATCGGCCACATGAACAGTCAGTATATGCGCCTTAGCAATGCATGATAGGGCGCACCATGCGATTTCGTTGGGTAAGGCTCTTCACCCGCAGCAACGCATCCTGGTTATCCCCCTTGCCATTGGACTTCCTCCTGTCGTCCGATAGCCGCGCCGTGTGATCCTCATCGTTCTCATTGTCGTCTGGATTATCGTCGTCTTCTATAACGGATGATCTCTTCCTGTGGTGGGTCTTGTCACCTAGACCGCCCGACATGCTGGGGGTTGGTTTGGAGCCGGGGGTTCGGTGACGGATACTGCCGGCGCTTGTACTTCGGTCTCCAACGCTGCCGCTCCCGGTGGAGTTTGTGGCGGGAGGCGATGGTAAGCCGGAGGCGTTGGATGAAGTACTTGGGCTTGGAGGTTCGGGTAAGTCTGGGAGCGTGGGGGGCGTCGAACCAGCAGAGCCAATAAAAATTGCCGACAAAGGACGAGACCGACGAGCCTGCAGGGGGCGAGGGATCATCGGACGAGGCTGAGGAGACGAACGAGCATGAGAAAGGAGAGGCGGGCTGAAGGAAGGTCGAGGGGGGCGCCGTCGGCGTCGCAGACGGCGGGCGGGGACGTGAAGACGAGGAGGATGGTGAAGAGAAGAGAGATGCTACGCACCACCGGCGTCATCACCCACGCCTTTACCTCGTTTCCATGCCTTCTCCCACCCCCGTCCGTTGCGTTGTCTGCCTCCCTCTGCGTTCCGCCCTCCGCGCCAGCGACGTCCTTCATCGTTGCGCTCGTGGCGGGCTCCGGTGGCATTTACGTCCGCCATTCTTCCTTCCTTGAGCCCTGAAGGCCTCCAAGCTCGCCGCTACAAACGCCCGACTTGCTCAATCGAGCGATGTCGGGTCGGGGCTGTGCGTCTGTAATAGACACTGCAGCTCAAACCGCACTATGCCCACTGAAACAGACCGTCCAAAAGTCCAGGTTGCCTCGTGGCTTGCAGCTTATCGGTAGTGCCATTTCAGAGGTTGCGTACCACCAAGTAGTACATACCAGCCTCCCAAGTTTGATCTAAGCGGCGCATTCCCTGACGCCACTTAGGTTCCGGCCCGCTGTAGATCCGATGTTACACTAGTGCCGCTCTCAGCTCTACGATGTCTTTGTCAACACGAGCCTTTTAACCCCCTACGGCTTGGCCGCTTTTTCGGTTCAAACTGTGACTACCCCAGGGGCCAGGGCCCAGATTGCCCCAGACGATATCTCACGCAGATATCTCCGGAACGCAGAATTTACAACCGGCTCGTCCATCCACACCCAATTGCAACCCTTGAACCCGATTGAATGCAGCTCGTCTATCGCCATTCTTATGATCATTGTCTCGCTAGACATGCCGAGTCCTCTTGCACGATACCCGTAAATCGCTTCGACTTGGCTCTGATCAGCGGGTTCCGATGAGAGGATTTAACTCGGACGCCTCGTTGTTTGGCTACATCATGTACACTACTTAATCGTGGTTTGGAGCGCGACAGCTTCAGTCCTGAACGAACTCTCATGCAAGTACAACCGAAGCGCCAGGGTCGTGGACGAGCAGAAGCGCCGGGGGGAGGCGCGTGTGGCTGAGAATCTTGGAGGGAAAACTGCACATGTACAGCGACTGTACAGTCCCTGCAGCCTCCCGCTCCATGCCAGGCGCGAGTGAGCCCCCGCCCGTGGCGGCCTCTCCCGCACCTTCTCAGTCAGGTGTGTTCCCCCCTCATACACCTTACCCGTCAATGTTCATCTTTGTGCAGCCAATGCTACCCCTCATACTGGACACACACCCGTCCCGTCCGTCATCAACCGAAAGAAAGCATACCTTGGCCTCCTCCCTCTCGAGCAGATCATCGAAATATGCTTGCTTTTCGAGCCTCATGTCCCACTACACGTCCTGACGACCGTTTGGCCCGTCGATCTCGACGCTGCCATCCTCGAACTCAGAAAAAAAGCCGATGCTCTCCCTCGCTCCCGACATGGCACCCCAGTCCCCCAGTCCCCCATAGCTAACGGTGCTCCGCAGACATCCAGATCAAGCGTTCCCTTCCAGCAGGTACATCCTCCGGGAAAGAATACACTAACAGGAGAGGAACCTCCCATGGGATCTCTGAGAGACCCCGCGGAAGAGAACAGGGAAAAGGCGAGTGCATCTACTGCTGCTCCTCCACCGCGCCGTACCGCATCCCCAGCTCCGCAAGCCAACGGAACCCATACTGCCGAAGGACAGTCTCCTCACTCACCTGACGCCTCCAAGTCGCATACCGGTACTCCACAACCTACCGGACATCCTCAGCATGCGACTCTCCATCCTCCTACCCCGTACCCGTACCCTCCTTATGGCTACCCCATGCCTCATCCATCTCAAGGCCAACAAGCTGCATACCCCCACACGCCTTACTATCCTCCTCCTGGTGCTTACCCATCGCACTACCCATACCCTCCATATCCCCCGCCTCCCGGGTACCCTCCACCTCCACCCCCACCTCACACCCACTCCTCGCCGCCACCTTCACATCCTCCGGGGAATCCACCACTATTTAACTCGACCCCACTGGTGCGTCCGCCAGTACATCCACCGGTTCCTCCGCCCCCGCAACCGCCACCTCCGACTGGCGAAGACTTACCGTCGTATGAAGAGATGATTGTGGAGGCATTGCTGGATCTTGGGGATGGTGAAACCGGCGAAGGTACGGCACCGAAAGACGTTTTCACGTGGATGGCGTCAAAGTACCCCCTACAAACCAACTTTCGACCGAGTGCGAGCCAGGCACTGCAGAAGGCATACAAGCGAGGTCGGTTGGAGAAGCTACCTGGGGGTAAATACCGACTGAATGCAACGTGGGAAGGTGGCGCGGTACGACGTCCGTTGCGTTCGGTGTGGGGTTCACTTGGCTGATAGCACCATGCGCCCGCAGACCTCCAAGCGCACTACACGGCGGCCTCAGACATTAGCGCAGACGACATACGCAATCCATCACTCGTCCCAGGCCTCTTCTCCCTTTACACATGCTCCGCTTCAGCCTCCCCAAGGACAGCAGTCGCAACCTCCACAACAGCAACCCAATGGCTACCCGTTCCCATATCCTTATGCTCACTACCCAGGCTATCCTCCACCTGCTGGGAACAGGTCGGACCAAAAGACAACAGCTACCGCACAGGTCGCAAAGTTAGGAGACGGAAAGGCCACCGACAGCGCCGAAAACAACGATGCCTGGGAAGCCGCCCAGCATATCTTCCAGGCAATAAACTTCGGCGACCTGGCGACCCGCGCTGCTCCCGAGGACGCAGCGGAAGACCTCACCGCCGTTCTCACAGCGCTGGCCAACGCAGCCGCCGCGGCGGAACAGCAGCAGCAGCAGTCGCGCTCGACGCTCTCCGACGACGAGCGCGCGGCGCTGCAGGCACAGCTCGCGCTCCTCGCCGCCCAGTTGACCGAGATCGCGGACTCGGAGGAGGAAGACCCCCCGCCGCCACCGCCAACCGTGACTCAGGCTCCTTCGGACCCGCACGTGTCGCCAGCTCAGCCCCTCGCCGCAAGGCCAGAGCTTGAAACAGCAGTGACTTCTGTACCACCCCCAGCGTCGGGACCGACGCCAGCCTCCACCGCACCTGCTCCGACGGACTCCGAGATGGAGCAGGCGGCTCCGTCGTCCGCTCCTCGCGCACCACCGCCGAAACCAGTCCCGCAAGCGCACCCGCCGCCTATCGCGGCCTACCCTGGGACACATATCATGTTGGACATCAATGCCTTTCCGGAGATATTTCCGCCGAGCGCGCCCTTGCATGGGACGCCCAACGGAGCGCAGGCCGAGGCCGAGGCGGATGGGGAGGGCGAGAGCGATGAGGACGAGGACATGGAGGACGTCGTCGTGCCACCTTTGGCCGCGGACGCGCTACGGACATGAGCCGAGGCCATAGGGTTCTCTTGTTCGATCTTGTGGGGGAGTGTGCGCTGTGCTGTATTTGATGTCATGTACACGGACTGAGTGCTGAGTAGTTTTCACTAAGCGCGATCTGGCATTGCCTGCGTGGCCGTGCATATGTACATTCGCACAAGTTTCGTTGGCACGCTGCGTAGCCCGGTGTGTCGTGAGATTTTATTGTCAGAGGTATCATCCGGCGTCCTGAGCTCTCATGATCGTGGAGTGGTGGGCTCAGTTTATTGACTCACCCACCCTCTGAATCAAACATATGCATAGGCTTTTGAGCCGGCGACGACCTTCAACTATCACCGCCGTCGCCGAATGTGGATACTCGTGCTCTTCTGAGGCACCATCGACAGAAACCACGCCTATTACCGTCCGAACGCAGGCATCATCTCATATGCGCGTTCTGCGGTATAACGAGACCACGTGCAGCGTTCCGCGTACGGCCTTTAGCTTTGACTCACCCCCCTTCGTCTCAAGGCGGTTAATCTTCTACGTATTCTGTTACAATATGGAAACTGGCGACGGCACAGCCTGGCCGGGGGCGTTGAACCGTGACGATGAATCTACGAACGACGTCGAATCTGAGATGCAGTCATGGTCACTCAATAAGTGACGATTAACTTGCGATTAACGCCTCATCCCCGACAACCGTTGATTGATGATTCCAGCGGTCGACCACTCCGCTGCTCCGTTATCCACGGAGTAAGGTCTCGATTGCTACTGAGACGGGAGCCGAACGTTGTATCATCATCCAAGGATCGGCTGCACGGCGGTTCAATGCGCGAATATTGACCGTACCCCGAATGTTTGTATCGAAGAGTTTATTGCCGAGATAAGTTACGCCTACATGTGACGAAACCGAAGTCGAGGGCATGTGCACTCATAGGTTATGTAATCTCCCACTTTTGAAGTAGCTTCTAAGCTCTCCCGAGCCCGTAAAAATCCATCAAATTATCCAAACCTCAGAAAAGATGCCTGACTTGATATTACGCATCAAACGCACGGACGACGTCCCTGGACGACTGTCGGTATTCGTCTGATCAAGGCACCGAGGGAGGTTTGAGTACGCCTTAGCGCAGAATGCTGTGCGATGCTGCGGAGGTTACGTCGCAGACGCAGCACAGCTGTTGCGGTACTCGGCAGCAGTGGGGAACGAGCCTACTGCCTGACTGAGGCGGCCCGGTCGGCCGTGCGCCCGACTGTCCTGCACCCTCCGGGGGATGGGGGACGAGTGAATGCACGGAATTTGAGTCTTTTGAGTGCGAAGCTGGTATTCAAAGGACTCCGCAGAGACTAGAGGAAAATATGGGGGGCGGCGGAGGAAGAACTCGAACTCGCCACCGTCGTCTTCGAACACATCCAACTCACTCCACGCTTCAGGACGCCCCGTCGTTGTACTCTGGCTGCCGCATTCTGATGGATATCACCGTCCAGGCTATGTCTTACACCACCTCCCCGCGCATCGCTATAATTGGCGTTGGCCTCCCGGGCTCGTGCTCCTCTTCACCCCCACACGCGCGGCATCGCCGCGACTTTGTACGAGCGCGACCCCGACTTCCACTCCTGCGTGCACCTCGGCGACGCTCTGGACCTCAGCTGGACCTCCGGCCAGCGCGCACCAGAACGCGCTCCAAGACGCGTTCAACGCCCACTCCAACGCCGAGGGCGAAAACTACCGCCTCGGCGGCGCCGACACCCACACACGCTTCCACAAGACGGGCTCGGGCCACATGGGCATCGATAATGCGCGCCCCGAGATCGACCGCACCGTCCTCCGCCGGCTGCTCACCAAGTGGGGCCACGCGTTCGTTTCCGCCACGTCGCGCGGCGACGGCGCGCGTGCGTTCGCGTTCGCCAACGGGGCTGTCGTGGAGTGCGCCGTCGTCGGCGGCGCCTACTCGTTTCCCCCGTGCAGGCGGAGTATGCGGCCCATAGGCGTGAATGGCGTCAAGATCTCGCTTGCGCCCGCGCCCGCGGGCCGCGCCGACATGGCGGATATGTGTGCGCTCGTTGAGCAGGAGATGCTCATGAACCTCGAGCGCGGAAGCGCGTTCGGGGCTCAAAGGAACGGCGACAGGCGCATCCGCGCGTACGCGTGCTTTCGCGGCCCCGAGAAGTGGACGGTCCCCGCGACGCCTGACGACGTGCGCGCGGAGCTGCAAAAGCGGTCCAGCGACTACGCGCCGGTGCTGCTCAAGCTCGTTGACCACTGCGACGACGCGGCGATCTACCAGCGGGCGTTTTACGCGCTGCTGATAGGCCGCCGCTGGGCGCACGTCGATGGGGTGACGACCCTAGGGGACGCAGCGCACCTTATGCCGCCGTTCGCGGGTGCGGGTGCGAATCTCGCGATGCTGGATTCGGACTCGCTCTGGCGGAGGCGTTAAAGGCAGGGGCGTTGACGGCGAGGCGGCGATAATAGAGTGGGAGACGAGGATGACGGCGTCGGCGGCGAAGTGGGCGCAGGCGACGATGGACAACGCAGAGGCATTCACCAACCCGAACGCACCGCAGAAAGCTCTGGAGCCACTCTAGACGTTCACAGCTGGATCGAACAGGAGGGAGGAGTACTAGGCTGGAGTGTCTGTGATTTACAATATTGTAAATTGTGGATGGACCGTGGTTGAGATCTTGAGAATTGAGCTGGAGATCACCTTGAATCGATCGTACCACTAGTGACGCTTTATCCGCACGGCAAGAGAAGACGCAGATGGGATGGCATGATGGAGGTGGGAGGCAACGGCAAAGGGCCCGCCAGTTCAACGAGCTCGAAGCCTAGGACCGGGCCGGACGAAAACCGCCGCGGCCGCTTAGGTAATCCATGCCACTGGAGCCAATTTTGATTAGCGTGGACGGCCCGTACGCGTAAGTTATGATTCAGCTGAATCTCTCTCTCAATCTGCCCGGATCCCAAGTACTCTGTCACAGCCAGTCAGCAGCTGGACGCCGCTATCCCTCCGCGTTGATTCTGGCCCTGCAATGCTGCGATTGGGTGGGTCACGCACGTCAGGCTTTGGATCGCTTTATGAGGGGAACCCCAGCGGATCGGCTTTCACTTCCCACCTCGCTCAGCAATGTCAGGTCAGTTGCATCACGAAGACACGTCGATTGTGGCACGCTCACCTTGTTTATGTAAATATTCGACTCTGCTTGATTGTCCGCGAACGCTGATGCTATTGTCGTCATATCGCAATTGAATGTCCATGACTTGACGAACACGGGACGCCGTACGGTAGCCGTCTTATGACAGGTGAGAAAGTTTGATTTCTGTGTCGCGACCAGCCACTGGCTACAGGAAAAATATATCCCAGTGTGATCCTGACCGGGGGAGAAACCTCCGATCCGTCTCACGGACACACAGATGCTCCCCGCAGGCATTATAGTGCCTTTAGGGAAGGGGATATATAGCTACCTCGAGCGGTGGAGTATGACAACACCAAGGTGCATGCCTTCATTCCGTACGATCTCCCTTCTCCGCAAATCCATGTCCCCGTTGACCGGATAGTCAATCAGGAAGCTTAGCCCACGGGATCCGTCGCAAATTGGCTTTTGTCAATTGTCTGACCGTCACGCCGCATTTGCACCGGCTCTCACATGATGCTGAATCAGACGAGTTCGCGCCCATCCGAGGTCGGATCCTAGTAGCCTGGCGTACGATGCGGGTTGCGACTTCCTCGCAGAAGAGTACATCATACCAGGCACTAGAGATGATATGAGCTGGTAAGGGCTCAGAAGCAATCAACTCTCTACCTCTGAGTCTACAGACTACGTATGTCCCCGCGGTTCGACCCTGTCATCGGGGCAAGCTCACGTGCCTGTCCAGAACCCGCGTCATCTACCATGGGCTCCTCTGAACAGCGTCGAGTGCTCGCTCGCGCCAGAGGTCGCGAACGACCCAGAGATGATCGATATCCTCGGGCTCACCGGCAAGGGCATTCTCATGGCGATCGAAACGACCGCGAGCTTCTCCCGCAGCTCAACAGCGACGGCCAGATCCGCACGCTCGCCTTCTGGTGCGAGCCCGCACGTGACGAGAACCAGGACATTCCCAAGGGCGGGATCGAGGAGGCGCAGAAGGAGCCCTTGGGGATCCGCCACGACGGCTGGTCGTTGATATTTCTCAAACCCATCGACCTCTGCGACCCGGCGGCGGGGCACAAGCGCATGCCCCTGGGCGCACGTCCTTCATCGGAGACGCCGCGCACCTGATGACGTCGTTCGTGGGCGCAGGCGCGAACATGGCGATGCTCGACGGGCTCGAGCGCGCTCGTGGGGGCGGTCAACTCGGGCATGGTGTCCGCCGGGAGAAGAAGATGTTCGTGTCGGCGAAGATTTGGGCGCAGGTCACGCACGACAACATGATGGACATGGTCGGAACGCGCCCGTGACGGTCGTCCCCCGCTGGGAGATATCCACTGCGAGCGGCAGGCGAGAGGACCGCACAGATGGTGACTAGTATAGGCAGGTGTTGTGCGTCGACGTCTGTCGGACGGGCTGGCGGGGCTGGGGAGGCGGCGGCGTGGGGTGTGCCCACTGCGAGGGCGGGCGCCCGGCGCCCGGCGGTAAATGTGCTTGTGCTATGGTGCAGTGTGTACCCTAATCTGTACTTGTTTCTCGGTCCTTACGCGACTTATCTTGCTCTCATGTGGGTAGAAGCTGCTGAACCCGGCCGCCTTAGGTTCAGCAGGCTGGATCGATTCCTTATTCAGCACGATCCCGCGTTACCTGCGGTCGTCACTTGCAGACCGGTCGCTCATGAAGCCATGCCTTCAGCGTCGCCATCGTAGTTCATGAGCGTTCAAACGTTCGAGCTCGCCTCGAATGCCGGCCGTGGGTGTGTGAAGAGCAAGCGGCGCTAATAGAAGCATGCGCGGGCTGAACACGGGATGGCCTGTTGTGTTTCGGGGGCTCGGACGGTATAGTAAACCACCGATGCTGAGCAACGGCGTTTTCGGGCGCAAAGCTGTGTCTTCCTGATCTTGCTTTTGTGACACTGTTGGGACGTGAGGTGTGTCGCATCATAGTGGGGACGAGCGCCTGTGCAATAGGTAGTCTCGTGGGTCCTGGGAGACATCTGACACGTGGCTTTGCCTTTCCACCAGGGGCCGTTCGTCACGGACCCGTGGTTGACTCTGCGACTCTCACACCCTCCCAAGTACTGCCCACCACCACTGCCAGGCCGCAGCCGTCAGCGCGATGGCTCTCCCTCAGCTCACTGACGCTCCTCAAGTCAACCGGTCGCACAATCATACTCAATCAGCTCGTGTGGTGCGATGACGACGAGTCGGAGTTCCCTGCTCGAGCCTGCGGTGAGACACACTGCTCGTGCTCGTCCGTTTAGGCCGTTCTCTCTTGCCACCAGAAATTATGTCTTGGTCGGCCCCACAACACGGGCTGTGAACCATCTCAATACGATCATCAAATTGACCGACATGTGGTGATAGACAATTGGCGCTCAACGCACTGCAGAACCCCGAACTTTTGACCCACAGTGACCCTGAAACGTTCACATCTTGTTCGCATCGAGTGACCGTCGTTGTGGAAGCCAGAACGGAGCGTTTAGTTGAGTATTTTTCGAATTTTCTGTTACTCCGTAGCAAACCTCTACGTTCTAGAATCTAGGGCGTAATGACTCCTTTACGCCACCTCCTGGCCCCGCAGCGGTCATTATCCAGCATAGCCCTGCTAAAAGCCGCGCCCACCAGCACCCATCAGCGCCATCCGGACGGCGGGGAGCGAGTTCGGATCACCTCGGAGGACGACAACAGCCCTGGGCGCACGCGCGCACAAATTCACGCGTGTCCGTCATCATTCTAGGAAGCATCACTCTCCCTCGCCTTCCGCTATTAGCCCGAGAACAAGTCCAGCACACGATTAACCAGCCCTCTCGGCTATCATGGCCCCGTCGCTCCGCTTCTCCTCCTGCGCTCCGCGCTCGTGCTCCGCCTTCTGAGTCCCCATCGCTCTTGGGGCTTGTTGTGCTGCCCACCGCTGATCTGGTGCGGACACAGGCTCGCGTGGGCTCCGTCCGCCGGCGCGCTTCGTGTCGCTCTGGTCCACCGCTCGGGTCTCGCGCGCCTTACCTCAGTCTCCCACCTAGGCCCCAACTGTACGTGGATGGAGGGGCCGCGCCGGCCAGGGCGACTCCGCCCACCTCCTTCGATCCGGCCACGGGCGCCCAGCGATACGGGCTCTACTCACCACAGTGCACAGCGCGATGATACTACGTCTGCTCTCTGCGAGTATAAGGACAGGCCCGCGTCGATGGGGAAGGCCATCCCACCGCCCTCGGTTCTCTCTCTCTCTCTTTCGTATTCTACTTCTACGTTCATCCTTTTAATCCTCTTCGATTACCTTCGACTTCGGCTTCTTCTTTTCCAAGATCTTTCAGAACCGTATCAGACCACGATGACGCAGCACGTGAAGGAGAGGTACGCCCTCACCCTCTCCTGCATAACCGCGGGCGGCGCTGATCCATACGGCCGCGCCTCAAGCGATGTCGTCGCCATGTCCCAGCCTGGTCTCTACAGGTGCAACGCCGGCGGCCACCCGACATGCGGGAAGCCGATGGACGGCTCCAGGCTGCAGTCGCACCTGCTCTCCGTGCACGGCGCGAAGTGAGTGCTCTCGCCTCCCCCCTTCCTGTGCGCGCCGTTGACTTTCGCGCGATGCGGCGGGGGCGGCGACAGCGGCGCCACGGTCTACACATGCGGCGAGTGCGGGTGGCGCCTCAACGGGCTCGGCGCCCTCATCAACCACAAGCCGGTCCAGTGCGTCTTGCCGTCGTCGCCTCTCCCTCCGTCCAGAGAGCGCTGACCGCCGCCCGTGCGCAGCGTTTTGACCACGGCCTGCCAGACGTGCGGCCTGCAGTTCGCCTCCGCCGGGCAGCGGTTCGACCACCTTCGCCAGCACCACGGGCTCTCCCCCGGGCGCTCGTGAAGTGCTACGACTCCTCGACGACTATCTTACCCTCGCTTGCCTATAATCCTCTTGCCTCGCGCTCCTAAGCTTACTTTATCCACCACTAGTAGTATCTTGTATCGGCCGCACGCGCCGTAATGATCGACCCGCTCCATCACCTGTAGCGTATATTCCATCCCTTCTAGGCACCCGTACCTCTATATCTAATTAATATCCCCTGGACTCCTCTACTGTATCCATACCACAGACTGGAACCCCATGTATCCTACCACCAACATATCTATTTCTACGCTCCCCTCACGCCCACGTCCACCTTCGCCCGCCCGCCCACTCTCAGCCGTCCGTCCGAACTTCGACCACCGGGCCGGGCCCTCCCCCGCTTGCTCCGTGCGCACGCCCTCAAGCGAGCCGACGGCGCAGTCCGCGCGCGCCCACCGCATGCGCGCCCCCGCCAGCGCGCGGGAGATAGGCTGCAGTTGCGGTCAGGCTCGCGTGGTGGCGAACGTGCGGGGGGCGGACGAGATCCGAGAGAGGCGCCGAGTCGAGCGGAGCGGTACTGTCGTGCTAGTGGGATCCCGCAGCGAGGTGCTACTCCGGCGGGATCGCGGTCGACGTATTTGTGTACAGCAGGTCTCGCGGCCTGGGGTTTCGCGCGTCCGGGAGGGCGTGGGGTCGAGAGGTCGGCGTATACACGGCCGCGGCTGCCACGAGCGGGCGGGTCGGCGCCGGCGGACTCGGAGTCGAGGAAGATCGGGAAGCGCTCGTCTTCGTTCCGCTTTTTCAAGTTGTCCCAAGTACCATCTCGCACCTTCCTCCGCGCTGAGGGTGCTATCTTCACTCCCTTCTCATCCCCTTGAAGCTCTCCTCCGGGTTTACATGGTCGCTTCATCTCCCTGTTGGAATCTGCCCGCATACTCAGCAAGCTCGGTCGGTACCAGCGCTTAGTCATCGCGTAGATAGCCGCCGTCCCTCGTCTCGCACTCGCCTCACGCGTTTGCCCTTCACCACCACCTCGTTCTCCCCCGCGTCCGTCTGTACTCGCCTCCCGGTGCCCATAGGGACCAACCGCGTGGTATCGATTGCCTTTACCCCCTCGTCCGAGCCGCAACACTCCCCTCTCCCTCTCCACCCCTCTGCTCCGCGAGGTCGCAACTTCCTCTGTACAGGGCGCCAATGCATGACGTGCACGCTCGCCGCCCCGCCGGGCCCTGCAGGCCTGCGACGTGCATCGACACGTAAATGCCACCAATTGAAGGCGTGTGCAGCATTGTGGATACTTTTGTAAGTACACGTCGAAGTTGATTCAGGGTGAACGTCGTTCAGGACGTGCATTAGTCGCACAAGCCTTGCAAGGTTCTGTGAGCTCCAAGTCTATATCACAACCCCGCCAAGACCCTCCCCAAACCACACACGGCCATCAGCCACGCGTCTTACGTGGGGGGAACGCAGGACGGCCCCCGGACCCATAAGGATACACAACTGCGGACGGGCCGCGTAGAGGGGGTCAGCTGCCCCCCTCGGACGGCCCAGGCTCGAGTCGCTCCGTCCGCTTGCGCGCTCCCATTCGCCCGTTCGCTCCGCCGCGGGACACGGATAGATCTCGGACCCGCCTCCCGTCTGCGTCAAGTGGCCGGGCGGGGCTCGACGCCACCACGCCGGTGGGCTGCTCGTCCTACGGTGAATGCCCATGCGCCTCGCGACGCGGAGGTGCTGCCTCCCTCCCACCGTGCGTACGTACCCCCGCGCACCCCCAGATCAGCCCCCAAACGCGCGGGAAGGCCGCGCTCGGGCCCCCATCTCCCCGGCCGGCATCCCACCCTCCCCTCAAGCGGAAGAGAGCCCCTTTCGAAGGCGCAAGCGCTCCGCTCGGCCCAGCGCATCCGCGAGGGCGATGACGACAGGGATCTGTAGGGGGGACGGTGACGACACGGTTTACGTCCGAGCGTGCGAAAGGCATCGGCAGGCGGGAGGAGGACGGCGATGACGTCGCGCCGCGTTCTGCGACCTCGCGTTCGCGTGCTTGCCGACGGGAGGCGGGAGACGGCGAACGACGTCAACGACGCCCGATCCGGGCATGCGCGACGCCTGTTCCCGCAG
This sequence comes from Epithele typhae, assembly GCF_022376455.1. Lineage (NCBI taxonomy): Eukaryota > Fungi > Basidiomycota > Agaricomycetes > Polyporales > Epitheliaceae > Epithele > Epithele typhae. The sequence continues at coordinate 151,103 of NW_025954216.1, read as the reverse complement.
TGGGACGCGTGGCGGCCCCACCGGGGTTGCGCGGGACGGCTTCGCGAAGATGGGCGCGAGAACGGGGTGTGTCCGGCTGGGGCACAAAAGGAGGCGAGGGATGGTTAGGCGAGGCGCCGAGGCTTCGGCCAGATGTCTCGGAAGAGTGGAGCACGTTCGAACCCGGCCCCCGGCCCCATCGTGGCGAGCATGCAATCTGGGGCGAGCATTGGCGAATTGCTCAGAGTGGTCGTTTGCTCCGTATGTCGGTGAGCGTTGGCCATAGAGGTTGTAGGTCGACGACGACGTGCTCGACGTGGCACCGTCGCAGAGGCCGAGAAGCGCGGAAGGGAAGACAAGTGCTTGTGGTGATGGTTCGAGGGGCGTGCTTTCCGAGCGCAGTGGAGGGCTGCGAAGCTCATCGCGCGCTCCGCCTCAAGTCCCTTTCCAAACGCCAGTCCAAACGAGAGCCATCGATAAGGGACGTCCCGACCGACGGGGTTGACGTTGCGTACTCTGCTGTGCGCTCGTAGCCGATATTCGTCCTCGGTGGCGGCGGCCAGCGCAGAAAGCGAGCGTGCGAGATGACGGCACGCGCAATTTCGGTCCTAGGTGCCATGCCAACGCATACACAATGCCAACGTTCGTGCAGCGAGTACTTGCTACGTTCGAGAGCGGGCCGCCCATGGTGGGGTCGCCGTAAAAAACAGCGGCGAACGTGCAAAGGAGGAAGGCGCGGTGGGTGGACGGAGGGAGGACGAGGATGAAGACATATGGCGCATGGGGCGCCTGCCTGCCTGGTGGTTCGGTGGGGCCTCCCGTGCATCGCGAAGCCCGCCGCCGATGCCGAGCGTCGGCGGGCCATGTCTGTGATGTCGGTCGCGCGACAGCAACGACGAGCACCTGGGCATGAGGCCTTGAAACGCGCTCCTGAAGCGTGCACAAGCCTGTGTATGGGTGCGATTAAGAGACCGATGTGGCGCGTTTGGGAGTTAACTTGGTGACAACACCGGCGTCGGCCACAGAGCGCAGCGGGTGCGATCGCCTCCACGGAAGGGGAGGGGTCGATGAGCGGGGAGCTGGGGCGCTCCGGCGCGGGCCAGCATCCGCTGAGGGGTGATTTGGGGTGACTGAGCCGTCCGCCTGCCGGGAATGCAGCGCGTAGTGTGGCGGCTGTGGGGCGGCCTCCCGAACGAGCGCGCGATCGCGAGGCGTTGTCCGAGGCCAGCGCCACTCGAATCAGGGAGCGATCCCGAGCGCTCCTTGTCGTCCGCCAACCCGGGGCGCGGTCCACTTCCCTTTTCCGCACTCAACGCCCATCGATGCCCTGGCTTTCCGCGTCCCGCACCCGAATCAGGCAGCCCGCGCGCCGGCGTGCGTTGTCAACCTCCGCCCCTAGCGCCTCTTCCGGACGAATTCCCTGCCCGCCCGTCTGACGTCACGCCGACCGTCCGACTTATAACTGCCCGTGATGCACCCACCGTCCTCACCAAACCACCAGTCCCTCTCTCGACTGTCGACAGCCCTCATACCCTACTAGACTCATACCGCCTCCTCCATCACTCTCAACATGTCTACGACCACCCACTTCTACGCCGACGCCGTCCTCTTTGACATGGTGCGCATCCTTTTTCTCCTCCGCACCCGCAGGTCGACTGACCGTGTGTACAGGACGGCACGCTCACCGACTCCATCGCTGCCGTCGAGGCCGCCTGGGGCAAGGTGGCCAAGGACATCGGCCGCGACCCCGAATACGTGATCGCCGCCACCCACGGCAAGCGCGCCGTCGACAACCTCGCCCAGTTCAAGCCCCACATCAAGGCGCACGAGATGGACGGCGAGGTCCAAGCCTTCGAGGAGTCCATCCTCTACTTCGCCGACGCCTACCACAAGCACGGCCCCGGCTCGCTCCCCACCTCCCCCGTCTCCTCCGGCGCCGCCACCCCCGCGCTCTCCTCCGCCAGCGGCTCCACCCCGTCCTCCCGCACGAGCTCGCGCGCGCCCTCCTTCGCCGGCAACCTCGCCCAGCTCGCCGCCATCCGCCGCCCGTCCTTCCTCTCCCGCGTCTCGAGCCTGCTCTCCATGGCCCCCGCGATCCCCGAGGGCGACGCCGCGACGTTTGAGGACCCGATCATCGAGGAGGGCGACGAGGAGACTGAGTGCCAGGAGTGGCGCGAGCGCGCGGTCAAGCAGCACCAGCTCGAGGCGTGGCAACTCGAGGCGTGCGCCGTCGACCGCTCCGTGCGCATCCTGCCCAGCGTGAAGCGCATCATGGACTCGATCCCGAAGGGACGCTACGCCGTCGCGACTTCCGGTGCCAAGACCTATGGTGAGCTGCTCTGCGCCATCCTATGTTTCGCGCAGCATGTGCTGAACTCGACTCCTTTCAGCTTACGGCTGCATGACCCGCGTCGGCATCACCCCACCTCCCGTCACCATCACCGCGGACGACAAGCGCCTCAAGGCTGGCAAGCCTGCGCCGGACCCGTTCCTGCTCGCCGCGAAGGAGCTTGGCTTTGACGCGAAGAAGTGCGTCGTCTTCGAGGACTCCCCCTCGGGTATCCGCGCAGGCGTCGCTTCGGGCGCGACAGTCATCGCTGTTTGCACCAGTCACGAGCGCTCGAAGATCGAGAACTGCGGCGCGCACTACATCGTCGACACCATGGACAAGATCAAGATCGAGACTGAGGGCGACCGCCTCAAGTTCGTCGTCTCGCAGTGACCGCTGTGCGCCGCTGTCAGCCCCGTTCTTCCTATATGTCTCCCACACTGCTCCCTCTCCACACCACCGATCTAAGCTAGAAGCCAGAAAAGCGCCATGTTGCCCGTCCACTCCACGCTCCACATTCGCGTCTCGTCCTCGCTCTGCACTATCTCGCATCTCGCATGTCCCACATCTTGTTTTCCACGCCTCGCATGCACCATCCCTTGTACCACCAATGTAATATAACATACTTTAGACGACCACGTAGCATCTCCACACGCGCCCATATATTCTTTGCTCCGCACCTACCGCCCGCTGCCCGTTACGTCGACGATTCAATGCAACCGGTTTGGATTGCACGCTCATCTGCCTCTGCGTGCCTCTGCTGTGTTCTGCTCGCAACGTGCGACAACGACGAGCTCCAAATCAGATAGTATCCGGTCCTGCTAACAATGGTATCTCCCTCACTCCACAGCCACCTCGCTAACGCGCCCAAGCTCAGTAAGTATGATCAGCCTCTGCCAGTCCTGCACGCCGCCGCATACGCCCGCCGAACGACCTCCGCGACCTCGCGCCCCTCCTCGACGTCCTCGTCCCCGCCGTCTCCGCCCAGTGCCAACGCGCCCGCGGCGGCCCACGCGGCGCCGTCCGCCCGAGCGAGCGCGGCGACGGCGCGCGCCTTGGCCGCGCCGCGGTCGCGGTAGCCGCCCGCGGAGCGCACGTGCTGGTGCACGTCGAACTCGAGGTCGCGCGCGGCGCGGGCGAGCGCTTTGTTCCTGCCGGGTGAGCGGATGAGCGGGGGGTGGGTGGAAGCGGGCGAACGAGGGGAGGGGCGAACGGGGAGAGGGAACGAGGGGAGGGAACGGGGGGAGGAAAGGAAAGTAAAAGCGTCGCGGACGCACTTGACGTCCGTCGAGGCCGAGGCGGCGAGGTCGCCGACGCGCGCCCAGGCGGCGTAGCCCCGCGCGCCCGTCGGGAGCGCTTTGTGCAGCGCGCGGTGGAGGGCGGCGAATTGGGCCTCGCGGACCGCGAGCTGCGGCGGGGGCAGGGCAGGGTGAGCGCGTGTGCGTGCGGGAGCAAGGAAGGAAGGAAGGAAGGAAGGAAGGAAGGAAGGAAGGAAGGAAGGGTGGGACGCACGGGGATCTTGGTCGAGTACGGGGCGTCGAGCTCGATATCTGTGGGGGGCACCTGTATTTGCGTCGGGGACGGCGGTCCTTGGGGGAGTGAGTGAGCGAGGCCGCCGCATGAAGATCCTGGGTTGAGACGTACGAGGGGCGGGTTCGCGGTCGTGCGACTGTGCCGGGAGCGCCGCGTCCCCGTCTGCGACGTCGACGTCGACGGCCCGCGACGAGCTCGAGCCGGCGGACCCGACGCTCCCCGTCTTCTGCAGCCCGCGCGGCGCGCCCATCAGCGCCGAGACGTCCGTCCCGCGGTGCGCGCTGCCCGCCGCCCACGGAGTCTTGAACGCCTTCCCGAGAGACCGCTTCAGGCCCTTGGCTGCGCGCAAGTGCATCGTCAGTCCCTCCCTGAGACCTGCTCCCGGACGACGCGCGCGCAGCGGCGACTCACAAACGGGCAGCTGCACCGGCGGCGGCCCCGACGGTTTCGCCTTCTTTGACGGCCCAGGCCGCGGGCCCACATCCTCTCCGTCGTCCCCGCCCTCACCGCGCTTCACTCCCGTCGACGCCCTGCGCTCCCCCGGCGCCGCGGTTCTCGTCGAGTTCGCGTTCGAACTTGCCGTCGCAGAGGCTCTCGACGGCCCTTCGGCGCTCGCACCGGCGGGGCGCGGGGCGGCGGCAACGGAGGCGAGCGAGTTCGCGCGCGAGACGGGCTTCGGCCGTCATGCGTGCGCGTCGACGTCCTCCTGCGCGGTCAGCCGCTGCCGGCGCTGGCAGACCTTGGCCGGGTACTTGCAGACGTCGCACATGTTCGCGCAGTAGGCGGCGGCGGCGGCGGGGTCGCTCGCGTCGATGTGCTCGCCGAAGTAGCGGCAGACGAGCTGCGTCGGAGAGGACGGACGGGAGTCAGCGCCAAGCGGTCGGCGGGTGGGAGGTGAGGGACGGCGTACGATGTGGCGGCAGGTCGTCGTGTTCTCTGCGAACTTGAGCAGCTGTAAATCGAGGGACGCGTGGAGGGGGGTTATATGTGCGTGAGGCGAGGACGGTGCGCGGGGACGTACGGACGTGAGGCTGTCCGCGGCACGTTGGCTGGGCTCTGGGCCGTTGCGCTCTTCTGCGCGGACGACGCGTTTCGAGTGCGAGTCTGAGACGAAGTGCTTCACTCTTGATGCATCTTCTCGTGCTGGAGTGCAGAGGTGAACGATACGAGCCTAAGTAGACGTCACCGAACAGGGACGCACAATAGAAGAGAACACATTTCGCTGGCTGTGGCAGGTTCGTTTGAGTAGATAAGGCTCGTATGGACATGGATCGCTCACCAGGCCGTCCCTCCCTGCCCTTCCGGTTTCTTGATAGTAGCCTAAGGAAATGTTTCGGTACGGGATCGACTGTATGCGAGGACCATAGACGTACCCTCGAAGCTTTTCGGAAGGTCGAAATGTATGACATAGCTGCCACCCGGGATCAGAGCTGAGCTATCTTGTGACATGACGTGTACTCACCGTACATCTGGCTTGTCGATACCCATCCCAAAAGCGATGGTGGCACATACCTGTTGCTAGCGGTGTGAGAGAATGCACGCACCGACGCTGACATGCGCTCGCACCACATCAGCACTGCAAGGTGCTTCGCTGCTGCCCTGTCCCCATTCTCGCAACGTCTTGTCAAGGACAGAGTTACTGAAACAATGAAAGCGTGGGTAAATGCGCGTCACACGAGCTGGGTATCGCCTCACGTCAAACCTCGGTGGTACGCTTTCGCCTGGATGCCCTTTCCTCGCAAGTAGTTGGCAAGCTCATCGCAAACCGCCCGCGTGCGGCAGTACACAATACCAGACGAAGGGCGACCACGACGTCTGTGGAGTGTGTCAATGTACTCGTAGACGTCTGTCATGTGCGCATTGGGGTTCGGAGACGACATGTATCGGACCTGAATGGTGCGTCAGAGGAAGCGTGCGAAGGGATTCGACGTCATTGGTTACCTCGTAGAAAAGGTTTTCTCGATTGAACGGGTGCAGGACCATATGGAGACGGTCGCTTGAGAGCCGGAGGCTGGTGATGATGTCTTGTCGTACACTGATTTGATGTCGTGTCAGTTTCGGTGTGGTCCACAAGACAAACCGGGGACAGACGTTGGAGTCGCCGTTGCCGTAAGAGCCATTATTGGTATGTCGACGAACTTGTCTCTGAATGACCCAAGTCTCCTATACTCTTCACGGAAGTCATGGCCCCATTCCTATCACTCGCGATTCAGTTAGTCAGTGTCGGACGGCAATGTACCTACCCACCGAAATACAGTGGGCCTACAAAACGTTAGCTGACGCAGACTATATGCGCACGGCAATTCACTTGCCTCGTCCACAACCAGCCTATTCAGCAGCTTGCGACGATGCAGGTCGGCCATGATCGAACTGATTTCCGTCGTGCAGAATTTCTCAGGGCTGACTACAGCACAAGTCAGTACTAAACGAGAGAGCATATCACCCCGAAACTCACCATAGAGAAGCCGAATGCTCGGGTCCTCAGAGCGGAAGTCCGTAATGATCTTGTCATCATAGTCAGAAGATATATTCCCAGCTGAGCACGCAAGTTTCTATACCGCAGTCTTCTCCTTGAATGACGTCTCGGATGTCAGAGACGCGACGGCGATGGCCAAAAATCGAAGCTTCGAGATCTCTACATTGCTGTCAGAACGCCGGCGTGCGACTGTCACCATTACACTCACGGTTCTTCATCAAGGCTGACATCGTTCATTTTGGTTAGTCCAGAAGCACTGCAACATACTTACACACCTAATAAAGGGGATACGACGATAGTTACACCCTGCTGGAGCACGCGAATGAGCGGCATGTCTTACACAGTATATGGCCACACTCACATTTTCTGCGACCGCCGGAACTTGGAAGCACAGGCTCTATGAAAGAATTGTCAATCATGCCATTCACCAATGACCAAGAGGACTCGTGACTTGCTTTGCCCATCCCGGTTGGTGCAATAACCAGGACGTCAGTCCCTGTGGGCATCTTCAGTTCTTCTGACGTATAGATCCGTTGAGGCGACGTGCCTTGCATAGCCAACTCCACTATCTCTTCTTGTTTACCTCTGAACTTGGTATGTCCGAATGCTGCGAGAGTGGTTCAGCGAGTTTTCCAATTTAGACAAGTAGTGACTGACTGTCCCGAAGAATCCTGGGGCAGCATCAGTAAGCGAAGTGGTAATCGAGGGTAGAAAGCATTGATAGTATACCTTCTACAATCATCCATTCCGTGACACGAATCGGAAAGAGACGCGACAAAGTTTCAGCTCTGACTGTATTGCCAGTCAAAACTGCGTCGAGATTGTTTTGTATTGCAACCAGTCTCCTGTATGCTGCGTCTGTGCTGAGAGAAAGTGGTGGTGGTGAACTGGTCAGACTTGGGAAGCGGGAGCCAAGGCTGGAAGCGCGACGCGTTTGTGGCACTGCCAACACGCTCATCACATGACTGATTCACACGAAGGACATTCCAGGTTGAAGTTCCAGGGCGTTTAGTTTCCAATGTCACTACCGGGACAGCTGGGTCCAGCTACGGTCCGTGGCGTGCTTGTCCCCACTAAAGTAGGATCCAGTGTGTTGACGCGGCTGGTTTTTGTGAATAGCAGAGGTGTGTGTAACACTCCGGGTGTTTGATCTGTGACTTCACTCACGTGAATCAGTCACAGCGCGTCATGCATCATGGTTTCAATGACGCCTCAGCATTTGCATTTCGTTCCATCGTTTACCCCGACTTTCCACCGACACTTGCACGCTTTCACATCTCGTCATTCCCGCGAGTCAAGCCGGCGCAGCGCATGCAATTCACATACAGGCTTCCTGGCGCCTTCACTTAAGCTCAGGCTCGCACTCGCACCCTCCGGCGGGTATATCACGCCGGCCCTCATGTGGAACGGGCTCCGACCAAACGTCAAGATCACTTCCACCCGGAGATAACACAGAAGTCCATCCCAACACTGCTCACACCGTCGCTGCAGCCTGAGAGATTGCGCCCAGGGCCCGGATCTCGCGTCCTCCGCGCCCACGGACAGGCCCCGCGTTGCCCGCATGGCACGGCGATGCGCCAGGGGGGGTCGCTGAGATTGGCTGCCCTCGCTTGGATCTCGCGTCCGCCGAGCAGGAGTTGTGTGCGTCCATGTCTCATGATCAGATGCTGCGATCCTGGGCACAGTGGGCAGGTCGCCCTCCACGTCTGTGCGTGTTCATGATGCCCGTTCTGCACCTGCCATCGTCGCTGACCGCCTCTGTTGCCCGCCGTGCACGGATCCGATCATACGCCACCGCGCGCTGAGCTGCAGCTGGGCAGATGCGTGTGCGCGAGCCCCATCTGGGATCGCAGATGGGCTCGGGCCGTTCGTGCGCAAGCGAACACGGCCGCATTCACGCATCCTGGCATCCCGCCTCAAGCGCCGGGAAACATGAGAGAGCCAAGACGCCCAGACGACGAACCACATACACATTACACAGGTTCGCCTCAACTTCCTGCTCGACCACAGCCAAAGCCGCACTTTGCTGGGTGGAGTACCCGTGCACCGAACACGCGCGGTCTGCACGCTTCCTAGTTGCGTGGTGGGAACCTTGTGGCAAGCCGGCAGTGAGGGGAAACGATGGCCGAGGGGCGCTCTGGTCACTGTAGCGCCCCACGTGTTCGGTCTTGGTCTGCGGGAGGGAAAAGCGGAGCGCCCGTCCGGGAAGGTCGGGCCCGATGCTGGGCAGAACGCGAGTGTGAGTCGCGATCCCGGACGGTCCGCTTGAGCGCGAGGCCGGAGTGCGACGCGTTCTGCGCCACTCTCACAACCAAAGCGCTGGGAGTGGTGGGTGGGTGCGCTTTGAGCTGCGTGGGTGCGATGCGGGAGGAGACGAGAGGCGATAGCCTTTAGCGCGCTAGCGCGCGTCTCCCTCATCCGGCAACCACCGGCAACCCACGCCTAGAAAGCACCCGATCGGCCGAGGCGCTCGTTCCTCGCGCCTCGTTCGAACCTCACGCTTCCTAGTTGCGTGGTGGGAACCTTGTGGCAAGCCGGCAGTGAGGGGAAACGATGGCCGAGGGGCGCTCTGGTCACTGTAGCGCCCCACGTGTTCGGTCTTGGTCTGCGGGAGGGAAAAGCGGAGCGCCCGTCCGGGAAGGTCGGGCCCGATGCTGGGCAGAACGCGAGTGTGAGTCGCGATCCCTCCCGGTCCTTCCCACCCCCGCTCGATTGCAACCAATCGATCCGCTTCCCACGGATACGCTCCCGCCCGCGCGAGGGATGCCGCGACTAACCCAACGCGAACACCAACAGTCGCGGAAACCGAGCCGCGGCTCACCCAAACAGTGAGCGTGACAGTATGAATTACAGTTTTTTGGCCTTAGTCCACTTTTTCATGGAGTCTGCCGCTGTTAGTACCCTCGCCGAGTTCGACGCCTGGGACAGGAATAGTGGTACAATGCACTCGATACTACGCCAATACTTGAGGAAAGCGCGCGACTGCCAGCTGCCCAGCGCCGCCACAATGTCCGGATTTGTCCCCCTCATGAGCCACTCCGTCGTGCCGCCGATCCGGAAGCAGTGCCCGGTCAGAGGCGGGAGGCCCTCGTCTCTCCAAGCGGCTTGGCATCTCGCTAAGAACCAGTCGCGCGTCATTGGTGCCCAGGTCCCCCCGGGGGTCTCAAACGCGAAGAGTGGGGCGTCCGTCGGCACTGCGCTGTTGAGGTGGAGGTGGTGCGTGAGCGCCTTCACTGGTGATGGCTCTACATCAGTCTCCCGAAGGATGACGTCCGCCCCTTGCCGCTTGGTTGACTTCGTCCACGGAATGTGGAAAGACGCGAAGGCGCCACCTGTCGTGGCTGTGCCTCGCTTGACTGCCACCCCGCGCGCGACGTGCCTGTCCGCGCGGAATGCTCCCGCTGACGGAATGGTCAGCTCTCCTAGCCTGTGTGTGTGTGTTAGCCCGCGATCTTCGCGCGTCGTCTGCGCTTACCGTCTGCACCCCCAGAACGCGCAGCTCGCCACTGCCAGGACCGCGGCGTCGAACGTGTCAGTCAGGTCCAGCCGCCGGAGCAGCGCTTGCATGTGCGCGACGGTAACCGGTGGCCGCGGGTCCTTTCCCCGGGGCGCGCATTTTGTTGCCCCCTCGCATACTGCCTTCAACAGCCGCATGTCGGTGTATTTCCAGGTCGCGCCGTTCATGGTGTGCCAGTACCCGATCCCCGCAACCCAGTTGTCGATGGTAGACCGGGACTTCTGACCCGCGTGACTCGCGACGAAACAGGCCATCAAGATGTCTGATGCTGGGAAACGCGCGTCTTCGGCTATCTCGCGGTCGTCGCAGTATTGATGGTACCTCAGCAGGCCGGCTCCGTAGCATTTCCGTGTCGCGGGCTCCAGTCGATTCAACACTAGCATGAATACTTTTTCGATGTCTTTCTGCGGTACAATCCCCAATAGGTTCTGCCGCGAAGCTATCGCGTTCGGTGCGGTCCACAAGGCTAATCGGTCATCTGCTCGTACGAAAGGTCGGTAGGGGGATGGTCTTAGTTCGTTTTCGGCTCTCGGTTTTCTCGGAGTTCGCCCGGTCTGGGCTCGCGGTGAGGGGGCGTGCGCGCTGGTTCCGACGCCACGCGTGTCCGCGTCCCTCCCCTTGCCGGGCGCGCCCGCACGCGCGGGCGCGTTTTTGACTCGCGCCGTCTTAGGCATGTGGCACGAGGAAGAGCGCCAACTCGGGCGGGAGCGCGAAGCTCGGTTTGAAGGTCGGGTTGCCGGTCCAGGCGCCGCGAGACACCGGATCTGCGAGGTTGATTTTCGTGTCCACGTACTCCAGCCGGAGCGTCACGTTCCTGGCCATGCAGACCGCTTCGATCCTCTGGATCACTAGATTCACCTGAAAGTTCCTGCTCTTGCCGTTCTCGATGGCGCCGATGACCCCTTGATTGTCGCTCCGGATCCACGCGTCGGCGTCCCTCACGTCCTTCCCCTCCAGCCATAGCACCGCGAGCTCGATTGCCACCGCTTCCGCCCAGCCGATGTCCCTTCCCGCAGTTCGCCACTCCGCCAGGGGGACCCTCCACCGCCAGGCGGCCTCCGCGCCCTCCGCGACGAGTCCCACGCCCCACTCTGAGGACGCGTCCACCCAGATGCCGAAGTCCACGGGCGGGCCGCGCGCAACGAGCTGGCGCGTGATGCCCTCGCGTCCCAGAGTCTCGGTCCACCACTTGATGTCGGTGACTACCGACTTCTGCGGGTAGCGCTCGGCCTCCGGACGCGGGTTGGCCCCGAACTTCGCGATAAAGGCCTGTAGGCTGGGCAAACGCGAGCGGCCCGTCACGTAGACGAAGGTGATGTGTTGAAGCGTGCCCAGGAGACTCTGCGCGTCCTTGAAGCGGAGGCGCGCCTTCTTCTCGCAAACGAGCGCCCTCGTCGCCTCTGTCTTGGCGAGGTACTTGGCCCGCTTCTCGTCGGAGAGGCCGACGCGCTTCGCCGCGATCCACCAGCGGAAACCCGTGTAGTCGATTATGTCGCCGTGGGGGAAGCATTTCGGCGCGCTCCACCGCACCCCGAGCCGGGCTGTAAGCTCGATGATGTCCATGATGTCGTGCCCGTACTTGTAGACGCCTGGCGCGATCTCCTGGAGTGGGTAGCGCAGATTGGCGAGGTCGTCCACCCACTTGTGGTTCCGGCCCATCCCCACGGCCTCGATGACGTCCACGACTGCGTCCATCACTTTCCCTTGCTCGCCTGTGCCTGACGAGACACCGAATGGGACCCCATGGTCGATCTCGTACTTGCCCTTCCGCCCTTGAATGACGATGTACGCTTTGTGGCCAGGGTATACTGGTATGTTTCTGAAAGCCGACTCGATGTCCATCGTCGCCCCCTGAGTCCCCGGCGGTGCCGCGATGATCTAGTCACGTCGTTTGGTTAGCCTTCTGGCTCTCGGGTTTGAATCATGCTCCCGCGCCCGACTTGCGCTCTCGCGCACGGCTCGCGCTCTCGCGCCCGACTCATGCTCTCGCGCCTGGTTCTCGCTCTCGCGCTCGCGCTCCTGCCTTGCGCTCCCCGCATCCGCCTCGCGCTCCTCGCATCCGCCTCGCGCTCCTCGCGTCTGCCTCGCGCTCCCCGCGCCTGCCTCGCGCTCCCAGCGCCTGCCCCGCGCTCCCGTGCTCGACTCGCGCTCCTCGCGCCCGACTCGCGCTCCTCGCGCCCGACCTGCGCTCTCCACGCCTGGCTCGCGCTCTCTGCGCTTCCTGAGCCCCCACCCCGCGCGACTGCGCCATGACCTCGGGCGCGCATCTGCGGAGGCCCCATAAGGAAAGTTGTGCTCACCGAGTCTGCGAGGTGCGCCGCTGAGCCCCAGACCGTGGGGAACAGGTCAGAGTCTATCCTCCCGTTGACCGACAGGCCGTACTCGTCCTCCTTCGAACAGTCTTGGATCAAGCGCAGCTTGCCGTTGGCTTTCGGAACCACGGAAAGCGGGGACGAGATGAACGGTCCCTGCAAGATCTCCTCCACTTCCTCGCGCGTGTACGGGCCGGACATGCGCCCGATTTCGCGCTCCCCCTTGATGTAATTTTCGATAAAGTCTGCGTGTGTCTCGGCCCCCGGGTAGTTGTCATGAACAGTCGTGTGCAGGATGGGGGACATGTCGCCAAGAGGGAAGCCTTCGCGCATCCAGCGCGCCAAGAAAGGGTGCTTGTGTCTGATGCCAAGCTCGTCCAGCGCCGACTCCCAAGCGTCCGGATCGTAGGGCGACGTGACGCGCTCACGCACGGGTGCACACGAATTGCGTTGCGGGATGGTCGGGACTACCACAGAAGGTGCACCGGTGGCAGTCGTGCGTGTTCGGGCACCAAGTCGACTTGCAAGGGAGAATTCCGCCCACGTTCCAGGCGGAACAGATCTCGTGGTTCCCGTCGCGTGTGAACAGTTTGATGCCCTTTCCGTAGATGAAGGCGGGTTTGCCGGCAGCGCTGAATTGCGAGTTGCACTTGCTCGCTCGGTGGCCGTCCCTGTTGCAGTTGAGGCAGAACATCCCGCGGCCGAAAGGCTGCCTGCCTTGCTGAAAGGGCCGCTGCTTGTCCTTCCCGCCTGAGCCCCCAGGGTGTCCGCCCCCCGAGCCGCTCCCGTTGGCGTTCCCACCGGAGCTGCCGCCAGCCTGATTGCCGCCAGAGTTGCCGCCAGTGTAACCGCTGCCGGCTTGGCCGCCCGGGTAGCCTCCGCCATTGTAGCCGCTCCCGCCGCCCGAGTACCTGCCCCCGTTCCGCTGTCCGCGCGAGTCCGAAGGGGCTGTGCGTCCTCCGGTTGGGTGTGTGCCGACGCCGAAGCTCGTGTACTGGTGACGCGCGAGCATCATTGCCTTCACGTACGTCTGGCTGCCGACGAAGAAGGCTGATTTCTTCCCGGGGGCCTCTGTGAACCAGGTGTAGCGCAGTTCCATGTCGAATGCCCGAAGCGCGGGGAACGAGACCTTGAAGTCGGCCTCGTTTTTGATGTACTCCACGTGCTCGCGCCAACGCGCGATGACCGCTGGCTTCACGACTCCCTCCATACAGCCGTCGAGCATGTTGCGCCAGGCTTCCTCCCAGTCGGCGCTCAGCATCAGACGCTCGTCCGGGAAGGTCGAGATGTCGAGGATGTGGTGTTTCTTCTCGCCGTGTAGGGCTTCCGACTTGATCAGCTTGCGTGCCGACGCTCCGGTCCGCAGGCCGCGCAACGCGTCATTCGTCATAGCCGACAGCGGGATGTAGTAGCCGTGCCGCAGCATGGTCTTCAGGCGCGGGTCCACGGGTGCGCGGTTCTTCGAGAAGATGTCGTCTTCTTCGTCTCCATCCCCGACCAGGGACTCCGCGTCTTCATCGGCATCGAAAGCCGCATCGGCGCCCCCTTCCGAGCCGCTGCTTGAAGGGGGGGGGCTCCCCCGGGCGGGCTGGTCGGGCTCGCCAACGCAGCCTTCTGCAGGCGCCGCTGTAAAGTCTTCAGGATGACTTCCGCAGCCTTCGCCACGGCCTTCTTGTTCGTGTTCGACTTTGCCGCCCCGGCGCGCTTTTGACGAGCGGACCTCTCGCGCGCGGCAACTTCGCGTGCGGCCTCTTCGCGTGCGGCCTCGCGCGCGGCCTCTTCGCGCGCGGCATCTTCACGTGCGGCCTCCTCGCGCGCGGCCTCCTTGCGCGCCTGGCGCTCCCGCTCTTCCGCCCTCGCGGCCTTCCTCTTCTTCCGCTCTTGCTCGTCCATCACCGCCTGCTCCCTTTCTGCGATGAGCCTTGCTCGCTCCCTGTCGAGGTACTCTTGTTCGGCCTCGGCCTTCTGGTCAATGTACATCGACACGGCCTGGGGCCGAGAATAGCCTTGCTCCATTAGGAGCGCGATGCTCCACTCCTGCACCTCCACCTCATTCGCGCCCTCCTTGAGAGGGCCTATGGGCTCGGCCATGTCATCGTCCAACTTGTCCTCGCCGTACTCGTCCACTGCCATGTCCGTCTGACCATCGGCGTCTCCCTGGTCATCGACATCCTCTTGGCCAGCGTCCTCGTCGATCATCTCCTCGTCGGCCATCTCCTCGATGTGCGCTCCGCCATCTCCGCGGTCTACCCCTTTCTCGGCGTCGATCCGCTCACCACGTGCGGGGCCGCCTGCGCTGCCGCGCGGCCGGCCAGAACCTTCGCCCTCCGCGGTTGCGGGATCCATGCTGACCCGTGGTACCGTGCCTGTGGTGATAGACGATGCGTGCGTGTGATCACCGAAGAAGCTAAGCGATTGCCCGGCGCCAGGGGGAGCCTTCCAGGCTTTGCCGGTGCCGTAAGCTTGAGCTTCGGGCTTTTTCACGCCTTGCGGGTGGTAAGAACCGCTTGTGTTGGGTTGGTTGACCATTTTTGAGCGTTTTCTCGTATTTCTAGTGACTATATGCGCTTTGAGCTGCGTGGGTGCGATGCGGGAGGAGACGAGAGGCGATAGCCTTTAGCGCGCTAGCGCGCGTCTCCCTCATCCGGCAACCACCGGCAACCCACGCCTAGAAAGCACCCGTTCGGCCGAGGCGCTCGTTCCTCGCGCCTCGTTCGAACCTCACTCTCCCTAATCAACATCACCATCCCGCCCCGTCCGCACATCCCAGTAGCTCGAGCGCGACCGGCCGCTCACTAGTTTGAACGCCGCTCCCGCCCACCTCGCCCACGCATACTCGCCACACCCGCCTCGCCCCCCGACATCCACCTTTTCGCCTCGCTCTTCGCTCATCGACTGCACGCGCGCTCCCACTCCCCCCCGGCGCGCGGGCGTCGGGCGCAGTGCGGCGAAGTCCCACCTTGCGCCGGCTCTCATGACCGTGCCCAGCGCTCGGGGTCTGAGTCTAATGGGACGCGGCGCCCACACCCGCACCTCTGACTCCGTCGCCGGCGCACAATACACACGCCCTCGACCGTATCCGGAACGGCAGGCTCAGCAGTGGGGATCGTCGACCACCATGGGCTCGCTTCCGCACGCGGCGGGACGCCGGAGATCTCGCGCTGCGCACGCCCCAGACGCAAGGCCCGAATCCTCACCGAGCGGTGACCCAGCTTGGCGTCGGGTACAATCATCCCGCGACGCTGGCGGACTCCCGGACGTTTCTAGCTTCCTTCAGCCTCCTGCGCCTTCCCTAGCTACATAGCCGCAAGTACTGTCTTCTCGAGCTCGCACCCGTGTTCCCTCCCTTCAAGGCCCCCGTTATGCAGGACGACTGCCCACGATCGTCCGTAACTCCCCGCACGTCGCAGGGTGCACACACCCGTCCCACTCCGCGGCAGCTTCCCTTCCCGCGGACTCTCCTCGCCCAACTTCGCCCCGCAGCGCGTTGGGCGATAACGATCGTCGCACCCGGGTGCAGAAGCCTCCCTTGCGCGGGGACGGCACACGAGCGGCCACCGAGCCCGAGCCCGCCAGAGCCCGCCCGACGGCGGCGGGCGCGCGGTGCTTCGAGCATAGCCCGCTCGCCGGCTGCGAGGCCGCGCGCCACGACGGCGCGGGGGCGTAGATGCGTTCGACGGTGCCCAAAGGCCGAGAGCGGGAACGGCGCACACAACCCGGGAGACGGGATACGGGTCCTGGGCGCGGGTGCGGACGCAGTGTGTCGCGCGTCCGTCTAGCGTGCGTGGGGACGTCTCGGTCGGTCAGGGAGCACAGGGCGCCTCGGCCCCATTCCTCGTCGCCCAGCTGTGGAGACTGACCATGGCCGCGGCGTTGCTCGCGCGTCGCCGCCCGAAAGGCTCAGGCTCAGGCTCAAAGTTCGCAGGCAGCGAGTGCGTGGCCGCCGGCCGCCAGAAATCTCGAGTTCTCAGGACTCAAGTACTCAGGCCTGAGCCCTGAGGAAGACGAAGCCTCCGACGGGCAATGGGAAACGCACCCCGCCTGCCGCGTGCTACTTCGCCTCTTGAAGGGCGGCAGCGTTCGACGATGCTCCACGCCCGCCGCGCGCTCCCAGGCGGTGTGCGATTTCGCGCCGTCTTTTCGGACGGCGCTCACGCCGACCGTTGCGGAAGGCGTCCGCGCGCCAAAACCCGTACGTCGCCGTGCGGTCCCAGCTGCTGGCCACGGGTGTGTGCTCATCCAGGTCGGCGACAGGCCCGTCTCTCAACACGCACGCACGCACTCGCGCCATCGTGCACCGTAACCAAACGCCACTCGGTGCGATCGCTCGCGCACCGTCTCACCAGCCGCCACGAGATCCCACGGAGCGCATCCAAATCTCGAACGTTTGAACGCCGCAGTGCAGCAGCGAGCGCACGAGCGCCGCGTTCCCGCACGACGGCGACCCTGCGCCCGCGCCGTCGTTGACGGGCACACAGCCAGACAGCGTCCGAGAAGGGCGCATGCAACCCTCCAGTCGCGAGCCGTGGCCGTGGTGGAGGACGTCGACCTTCCGTACAGTCCGTCTCCCCGGTGCTTATTGCGGGGTCGATTTAGAAGCTGGCGTCGCCGCTCGCGGGCGTCCTGCGGCTCCGGACGCAGAGCGGGTGCCGGTATGTTCGCCAAACGCGGCGCGGCGCGGAGGATGACGTCTCGTCGTCCACTGCGAAAGGCGTCCGTCGACATGGAAGTGTACAGTACGTACGTACGGACTATACTCCATTTGTCGCTTGCGATTTCTTTGGGGTTCGGTCTACCAGCCGTCGCGGTCGCGCCGTCAGACTCGACGGGGCCAGCGAGCCAGATGAATTACGCGAGCGCGAACCGAGCCGTCGACGGCGAGTGCGCGACCCGAGTGGCAGCTGCCAGGGCCAACTCTCGCCTGTCGCTTGACGCTGAGACCGGCTACCTAGGACTGCTCAGAAAATGGGGAAAGACGGTGGACACCCGCATGCGTCTTCTGTGTATCGAAGCACAGCAGCGGAGTCCGCACGCGCGTTGCTGTGTCGCCTTGTGTGCTATGTACTTCTATCACAGATCCAACAAGCGCAACCGCTGCCGGGATCTAGTGCTGGGGTTCGGCTTCCTGTATATGGCAATATATCTTGGATGCCGGTGCATGCATTCAGTGTGATGTAAGCGGAAGCGGGGTGATGCGGACCAGGCGAGGAAAATCCGTTTGATCCGGGGCGCGTAACTAGTCCTCCGTAATGTGCACGACGTCGGAGTCTATGTATCGTCGCATTTCGTTTTGTCATCATCGTCATGTGGGTGGTGTAAGAACGAGCTACAACCAGAAGATTCAGAGGGTCTGGAGTCCGACACCGGAGTTATCGAGGAGGGGTGATCGACAAGAGTGGGGTATTTGTGTGCAGGGGAGGTAGGAATATACAGGGTATGGGGGGCGGAGTATATACATATTTGGAGTCGGCGGACCGAGGGCAGACATACCTATCATACATGGGGGCGGCATCTAACAGCAACATCCGAAAGCATACCAAGAACGAGGAGGCACAACATATCGACAAGCACAGATGCAAACAAGGGAGGCGGGAGAGCTAGCGTCTAGGCCGACGCAGGGCGCAAGATTGCCATGAGACCATCGGAATGGGCAGAGAAAATAGCGTCGACGATACGGTCGCCGTTGCCTCTGTCCTTGTTAGAGGAAGTACGCGACTCGCGGTGCCGGTCACGCTCACGCTCGCGGTCGCGGTAGTTGGAGTTGGAGTTCGATGAGCTCGAGTGGTGGTAGCTAGGCCGCGAATCACGCGACCCGCGCGATGACTCAGTGGACCCACTCTGGTATGAGTTCGCGTGAGACCCAGAACGGTGCCGCGAGGGCACGGGGTCCGGAGGGCGGCTGCTGTTGGGGCGAACATCGGGGTGAGCGTGAGATGATGCTGCCTGACCGGACTTGAAAGTTCATGCTGAGAGGGCATGGAGACGAACCTAGAATCCCGACCGTGAACAATAAGGGAGAACTTGCCAAATCCGAAACCGCCGTCGCTGGGCTGACCTCGTTCGTTGACCCCCCAGGATTTGATGACGTCGATCCAACTTCGTACCAGAGGCTCGTCCTTGACGGAGACGAAGTCAAAAAAGCTACGGCCCATGCAAGTGGTCGTGGGTAAAAGGCTGTCGTTGGAACAATACAGGATTGTGCAGTTGACGCTGAATCGGTCGAGTATAAGAGCGGTGCGTAGAGACTGCTCGGGAAGTGGGTCGAAGCTGATGGCTTGCGACTTGTCACGCGGCCGTTGCTTGTCGCCGGTCGTGGACGGAGTGAAGGCATCGGGTTAGGGTCGTTCCATCTCTACACGCAAAGTTAATATTAGCAGCCGCAGATGAAGCCAAAGAACGCACTCTGAACTCGAGGTCTTTGGCGGTGGGAGTGATGATTTTCACCTCTTGTGCCGTGGAAGCGTTGTGCATAGCCTTCGGTCCCGGAGCGGCAAACGAGACACTGCCTACGAGCACGTTTTGGCAGACCGTGCGAGACTGAATGGGGGCTGTCAGTGAGGATCGAGGAGTGTATGCGTTCGCATACGCACGATCCCACAGAGAATGTAGCCTTTGTAAGGGTCCTTGTGCTTCATGCGAAGGTAGGCGAGCACAGCGGCCTGGTCCTGGGAGATGGTCGTGTAGTGTAACTCCTTGACTTCAGAGAATTCGTCCGGATGGACCAGGTGAAGAGACGAGGTTCCAATCAGCTCGCGTGGCTCATAGCCTGAACAGGGCAAGCCATGAGGTAAATCTGGGACAAGGGGTTGTGTGACCAACCGAGAAGGTCGCAGACGGATTCGGAGCAATAGACCCAGTTGGCCTGAATACAAGCAAGTGAGGGGTGGGCGGACGGGCGTCAGGGGTCGGCGCTCACGTGTTCGGTGAAATCGACGATGCCGACTGCCAAGGAGAACAAGGACGTGAGAACAAGGCGAGAAGGATGTGAGGTGATAGAACGCACTGAACGACACGCAGGCGGGTGAAGAGTCCATGGGCATGGGGGAGGGCGGAAGGAAGGACGGGTGGAGGGGAGGGAGGGAAGGGAGATAGGCCGTGTATTTCTAGAAGAAGGGTACGGGCGGTGGGACACGAGGCGAGGGAGGTGAATGGTTCGCGTCGAGAGGAGCGCCGGGGAGGGCAGACGGAGAAAGAGCGGTACCTTTGGGGGCGGGACCGCGGGGGGGGGGAGAAGGGGGCTGGGACGAGGATTCGTCGAGGAAGGCCTGGCGAGAGGTCGCGTCTAAATGGGAACGCGTGCAGCCCGTCGGGCGAGGATGGGCCGAACTGCCTCTGGAGGGGTGCTGGTCGCGATTGGTGGGCGCGGGAGAGGAGGACAGCGCGGGAAGGAGGCGTGCAGAAACGCACTCGGCGTGACGTTCGCGGGCTGGCGGTGGTGGCGAGGAGAGAGCGACATTTGGGCCGTGGAGAGAGGGGAAGAGGGCTGCTGCGCGCGTCTGTCGGGGTCGCTGGCTGGCGCGCGCCCAGAGCCGCGGGCTCGGCGTCCGGCGTCTGCTGCGCGAGATCCGCTCCTTGAATCTTCCCACGTCGGGGACACGCGAGATCGTCGAGGCAGGATCTTTGCCCATCGCACTCTCTTTCCAACCCCGCCTCTCGCCTCCTCTGCCCCCCTCACCCGCCGCTCGCTGTCTGCCAAACCTAGCTGTCCATGTGGTCGACCGCGCGAGACATCGCGGCGGGCGATGTGGTAATCGCCTACATGGTCAGTCCACGTCCTCTCACGCCGCCCGCCCGCCCTCACTTCATTCGCCTCTTGCCCCGGACCCGTTGCAAATATGCCATCTTAGACGAGGGACCTTGTCCAACCTCTTGTCATTGAGCCAGGGAAGGAACTCAACATGAAGTACGGCTACTATCGCCATGCAGATCTCATTGGCGTCCCCTATGGTTCCAAGATTCGTTCTCGCAATGGCAAGGGCTTTATCCACCTTTTGCGACCCACCCCGGAGCTCTGGACCCTCGCACTTCCTCATCGAACCCAGATCCTCTACTTGGCCGACATTGCCTTCGTCGTTTCCTGGCTTGACCTCCGCCCGGGCAGCAAGGTCATCGAAGCAGGTTCGCTCCCATCCTTCTCTGTCGTACTCCTCGCGATACCCCCCTGTATGCTCCCATCCCGCTCGCTCTTCCCCATGCGACGTGGCCAATCGACTCCGCGATGTCACCTTCAAGCACCATGTGTTGATCGAGAAGCGCTCTCCCTGCCTCGTGCGCACCGCGCCCGACGAATCGTCGCACCACCTGGCCAGCAAATTTCCCTTGAATCGCTCGACTGAATGCTATGTGGGCGCGTGCAGGTGTCGTGGGGTAGCCTCCGGAACACCTTTTGTTCCACCGTATCGTTTCCCACTCGACCGCTGTCCAAGCAGCGGGTAGCTCTGTGGAGCCGAATGCCCATAGTCGTGGTGCAGGAACAGGTCTCATCAGAAGGCGTGTGCCCAGCTCAGAGGCTAGAGCGTCGCGTCTACCTAACCGCGATCCATCGCTGCAGGCATCGGAGGCTTGTGCTCTCCGTTGATTCTAGTCTGTCCTGCAATCGTCCCATCGCGCCGACGCCGCTGACTTTTTCGTACGCCGACAGGCACCGGGTCCGGCTCATTCTCGCACTCTGTCGCGCGCACAGTCGGCCCATCTGGCCACCTGTGGTCATATGAGTTCCACGAGGCGCGCGCAACCAAAGCCAGGTAAGCCATCTCCTATCGTGCCCGCCGGTTGCCTCCCGCGCAGGCGCCAGCGACGAGATCCCTCGTCCGTGGAGGATCTCGGGCCCACGGCCCCCCAGAGGAGTGCTGTGCCCCCTCCATCGCGCACGCTCCGCCCGCAGCGAACCTGTTTGCTCTCCGTGTGCCGCCGCTGTGGGTCCGTCACTAACCAGTGTCTCGATCCGGCGCAGGGAAGAGTTTACTCGGCATGGCATGCACGACCTCGTCACCCTCACCCACCGCAACGTCTGCAAGGAGGGCTTCACTGTCGAGGACACCGTCGACGCAGGTGTGTGCCTCCACGTCGCACCCCCGTGCCCATCTCCCCCGCGACTGCGGGCTATGACCGGCAGCGTGGCCTCGGAGGCGGACTCGATGCGCGGTGGTGACAGCGGCTGATCCCGCCCCCAGTCTTCCTTGACCTGCCCGCGCCATGGGACGCGGTCGACCACGCCAAAAAGGCGCTCCGCGTGAGTTCACCCTCCTCTGCCTGCCGGCGCTCGATCCCGTCCCGCTCACCTGCATCATCGATCCCACGCGCGCGCTCGCCCCGATCCGCCTCCTCCCGCGGCTTGCGGGGAACGTCGGGGCGGCAGAAGGACCGCACGACGCGGATATGTTGCTTCAGCCCGTGCATGGAGCAGGTCCTCCGCACCGTCTCCGCGCTCAACGACGCCGGCTTCACAGGTACGTGCGTGCGTGCGCGCGCGCCCCCCCTCCGCCACGCGCGGTTCCCCGCCGCTCACCCTGCCCCACACACAGAGATCACGATGTACGAGAGCCTCCTCCGCCCGCACCACGTCGACGCCGTGCCGGCGCTGCCGCACGTCGGCGCGGCGAGCGCGCGCCTGAAGGCGGCGGAGGCGCGCCGCGAGGAGAAGCGCCTCCGGCAGATCGCGAGCGCGCGGGCGGGCGCGGACCGGCGCGCAGAGAAGCGCAAGGCAGGCGGCGACGGCGACGAGCAGGACGACGACGGGGCAGGTTGGAGAGCAAGCGGGCGAGGACGGAGGAGCAGGCGGGGGACGAGCGCGAGGCCGCGGCGGAGGCGGAGGCGAAGGTGCAGGCTGAGGCGGTGGTTGCGAACGCCGCCGAGGAGACGAAGACGGAGCAAGCGCGGTCTGTCGACCGAGGCCGAGGCCATACGGCGGGGGCGACGGAGGCGGGGTGGAGGAGGAGGAGGAGGAGCCGAAAATTTCCGTCTCGAAGACGTTCCCGGAGGTGAGGGGGCACACATCGTACCTGACGTTTGCGGTACTTTTGCCTGTGAACGTACGAGCGGCGCAAGCGGGGGTCGGTCACCAACATGGTGCGACGGCGGTCAGCGAGCAGACTAGCGTCGAGCCCACGCCGCCTCCTTCCAGCTCTGGCACGGAGGTGAGTCCCCAGTGTGCCGTTGACCGGCCAGGGATCAATTGACAAAAAATATTCAGACAGCGAAGTCTGACTCGACGCTTCCGACAGCGGAGGTATGACAATTCCATTGCATCCGCATAGCATGTAAAGTAGCGGTATTATGGGTGCGATATACGGGTATATACGAACAAGTCCAGCTGCCGTCCACCGATCGACACCCCCGACGACGGACGCGGATCGCCGCTGCGCCCTCGCCACCAGCGATGGTGATGCGGGTGCATGCACTGCCAGAAATACCAGTGCCGGCTGCCGTTGGGACCAAGGCCTCGCCCGTCGTCGAACGTCGGGGCCTACACTAGCCCGCGACGGCACGACGGAACGCCTCCTCCGCCTCCTCTGCCGCCCATCCTTCGGCTTGCGCGTCCTCAGCACCCGCGTCGACGCCGGTACCGGTGCCGCCGCCACCGCCCTGCCAGCCCTCGCCCGACCTTCTTCGCTGGGGACGGAGACGGCGCCGGTCGCGCTTCGAACTCGCCTCCGCCGCGTCCTCGACGAACTCGATGTCGAGTCCGACACGTCGGCCGCCGCGCTGCGCTTGCGTTTACGGCCCCGCGTCTTCGCAGGCGTCGACTTGGCTTTCGGTTTGGGTTTGGGTTTCGCCGCCGCCGCCGGTGGGGCCGCGGCTGCAGTCGTGCCCCGGGCCAAGTTGGAGCCCGGCCGGGGAGCGGACGTCCCCGAGCCCGCGGCGGCGGCCTTCGCGCGGGACCCTCGCCCAATCCTCGCCGGCGGGACGGGGGCAGCACCGACCAGCGCGAGCTCCTCCTCGACGACCTCGGGGACGCCCGCACGGCTCTGCGCCGCCTCCTCCGCGAGCTCCCGCATCGTCTTCGGGGCCGCGTCGGTCGGGGGGACGTCGACGGCTTGGAAGACGTCCTCCATATCCACGTCGTCGTCCGCGTCGCTGTCGTCGCCGAGCGCGCTGAGCGGGGGGATCCGCGGCGATCTCCTGGACGTCGTCGCCGTCGAAGCCGTCATCCGAACGGCCGTCGTCGGGCCGCGCGAGCTCCCCGAGCGCGGCGCGGCTCGTGCGCGCGTGCTCGACGACCTGGGTGAGATTCCGCGGGAGCGCGAAGGGCTGCACGATGCCGTCCGCGCCGGCGAGGAAGCCGCCCGCCGGCGGTTTCGGAGCCCTTCCACGGCGGATCCGCTACGTCTATACGCACAGTCAGAAAAAATTTTGGAGGAAGGAGGGGAGGCGGGTGATCGGGGCACACCTTGTCGTCGCCGCCTGCGGCGGGCGACGTCGGCGTGCGGTCGGCGTACTGCTCGATGAGGCGCTGCCGGATGCGGAGCCCGTGGACGAGCTTCGTCCACCGCTTGAGGATCTGCTCTTGCTTCTTTGCCCGTCGCTTCGCCTCTGCCGCTTTCTCGGTTTCCCAGTAAGCCTGGCCGGGTCAACGTTGACGCGTCAGCCACGGCGAGTCATGAGAATAAACCCCGGAACATTAGGAAAAGCGAGATAATAGCAGACAGGGAGAACGGACGGGGTGCTGTACAGACGAAAGAATATTCGTACCTCGAGAAGAGCAGACTCGTTCTCGGCTGCGACAACGACGCCAGTGACGACAGGGAACGCGCGGCGTTTTCTGAACTCAAACCCGACCTGTGAACGGTCCGTCAGAGAAAGGACATTCGAAACCACCACCGGGGGAGCGCCGAATCAGACGAGAGACACGAGCAGAAAAGAAGACGCACAACCGCCTCCGCGTAGTCGAACCCGAGCTGCCGCGCAATCTTCGCGGTGCCTTTGTCTGACAAGGAAGGCGGGGTCAGTGTACCTCTCGACGAGGCGCAGCGGGACGAGTCGAGAGACGCACATGGCAGGTGTACGGCGCCTGCCGGGAGCATCGACGGCACGTACAGATCGAGATTGCCAAAGTCGTTCTTCGGCACTTTGCCCTGAACGCAAGATCCGAGGGAGTCAGCTCAATCTGCTGCGGGTAGCACGGCGACGGGTGGCGGGCAAGGGTAGCGAGCTGGAGGGATCGGCTCACATCAACGACCGGGGGCGGGCGGTACAGCTCGGTCTGGTGCTTGGCGTACAGACCCTGCATCACGCCGTCCTCGCTCCCAAACCCGTCACCGGGGAGGGACGCGACGTCGGTGACGCCGTCTATTGAGACCGCGAGAGTGCCGTCCTCATCGACGACCTCTGCGCGCGCTGCAGAGGACCCCGACGGCTTGCGCTCGCGCTGCTCCTCGAGCGCGGCCTCGATCGCGCGCTTCCTGTTCACGGTCACTGCGCGCTGCTTGACCATCTTGAGCGGCTGCGCGCCGATGACGACGGTGCGCCCCTGCCGCATCCAGTTCTCCGCCGTCTTCAGCTGCAGGACGTTCGCGCGGGGGTAGACGGACTCCCCACGGAACTTGCCGAGCTCGGTGGGCGGCTCGACGATCTCCTCTCGCTTCAGGTGCCGTTCGAGGACGTAGAGCGGGTGATCCTTGAAGCCGGTCACCGTGGTGGGCATCGCCTCCGTCATCTGATGCGCCTGGAGCTCTTCGTCCTCGGCGTCGTCTCGTTGCTGCGAAGGCCGTGTCCTCATTGGCGTCGGCTCAGCGAACGAAGAAGGCAGTACGTACCAGTCGGAACGGCCGTCGCACGATGCCGCATATGCGTTCCCACCACTCCCGGCGGCCCTTCCCGCCCTGCTGCACCTTCGCCACCTTCGCACCGTACTCGCGTGCGTATCGCGGGGTTACGTCTCGGGCATAGCCGTCTTCTTCGAACGCCAGTACGTACACCATGCGGTTCTCAACGCGTTCGGCACGGCGGTTGTCTTGTTTGATGTTTGGATTCGGGGTCGGGTCCATCGCTTTGCGCCTGTTGACTATCGCTCGGATGGGATCCACAGGAATCCAGCGACCATCTGCGCGGGAGAATACCTCTGTCCAGAACACAGGTGCTGATGTCGTAGGATCTGGAGTGTGCTCCCCTGTTCCCACATTTGGTCAACAAGCACGGAAAAAATCCTTTGATACGTACGTCTCCGCGGACGACTCGTCCCAGCATCTACGGAAGAGCCGAGCTTGAACCCGGCAGTATTTTTGCGGAGCCGGATGATGGGAACGGCTTTTTGTTTCCCCTGAGCTTTGGAAGAGAGCGATGGAGCAGCACCGTTCAGTTGCTGTCCTTCGCCAGGGAAGAGGGATCGTCCTCTTGGGCCTGTTGACCCAGCTGGCTCAGGAATCGAGACGTCTTCCATTTCGTCGTCTTCGTCGCCTTCCCTTTCAGGCGGAGCATCGGCCGCGTTACCCGTGCCTTTGCTCTTGGAGCCGCCGTTAGCGCCAGCTTCCACCGCGCTCTTCTTTTTCTTCCCAGGGGGCTTTGGCTTGCCGACGCCTGCTTGCCAAGGCACGCTCTGCAAGCTGACGACCAACCTCGCGGGGATACCGAGCGCACGACAGAGCGCGGTGAACAGCTGCGCGCTCGTGTCGCGCGAGCCCTTCTGCATGAGCGCGTGCTTCATCAGGCTCTTCTCGCCCCTGATCTTCTCGCCGTCAATCCCGTAGCGCTCCTCGTCATCGACGCCGTCGTCGTCGTCGGTCGCGCGCCTTTTGCCTTTGCCCTTGGGGTCCGGTTTAGGTGTGGGCTCAGCAGCTTCTGCACGTCGTTGAAGGTGCGGGAGCGGATGTGCCCGGTCGGCGTGACCTCGAAGAATCGTGTGCCCACCACTGCACGAGCCGCTCAATGGCGGACTCGAACAGACGGCCACGCTTCGCAGGCTCGGGGATGCGCGACTTGGTGATCATCGTGAAGGCGTTTTGCAGCGACATCGGAGTGAGGGACATCAAACGCGCCTGCAGGTCCACGCGCACGGTCACGCAATGCACGAGACTACCAGCGGTGTCGGGGACGTACGTGGAGGAGCGGGTCGTTGATCCAGTGGTTGCGAACTCTCGCGCTCACGAGGAGCGCCACGGTGTGTAGCTTGTGGCATTCAAGACGTACGGCGCGTTCTGCGGCGAGCTGGAGTGCTCGCTCATTCTTCCTGTGCGCGTTCTCGTGAATCTGAGTTGATGTGGGAGTCTGAGGACTACGCACTTGGAATCCCCTTTGCCTTTCCCCTGAGTCTTAATGGTGATCTCCAAGTGCGGCTTCTCGGACGGTCCCTCCTCCGGGCCATGTATGCTCGCATAGTAGTCATGGACGCTCGAGACTGTTGCAGCATCGAGTTGGGAGGCATCGGCTGCGGCAGCCTGCCCTACCTCGACTTCTTCCCAGTCGAAGTCGTCCTCACTGTCGCTCCCGTTGATGGAGTTGCTCTCGACATTGGCAATGGAGCCGGGCATATACCACGACTTTCAGGTTCTGCGATCTGGGCTGCGGGACACACTGGGCAGGCTTGCGCTTGAGCTTGGGAAGACTTCGGAGCCAGCGGCCCGGGCACACTTGGAGTTTGAGCTTCAAGAATTCGGAAGGCTGGAAATGTGGTCGTCCCGACCGAGGCAAGGGTCACGAAAGAGTGGGTGGGCACTGAGTAGGAGGCTCCAGACACAAGGAGGGGTTACAAATGCAAGTGAGTCCTCGGGCCCGGCTCACGCGTCAGTGGCGTCGCTGAGTCAGGACGCGACGTGACGCATATCTCGTGATTTGTGTCACGCCTTATGAAGTTGACCTGCTTGAATCAAGCTGGAATGAACCGAATTCCTTGCAACCGCGTGGTGCCCTCAGCTCGGCATATAATTGCGCACAATGTTAAATAGTGCTGGTGAACGGGGAAACAGCGAGTTTGGAACCCTAAACTCCTTTACTTCCCCGGGCCCTAATACACCACCCACCACCGGCCGTGGGCTTGATCCGCCAATAGGCCCTCTCTCCGTGACCATTTATTTGCTCTGGCTAGCCTGCCAAAAGACTCCTGTACGCCGACATCACCTGCGTCGCCGAGGTTTCTGGAATTTAATGCTAAGTACTGAGTATATTCTGCGCTAGCAGCTGACCATGACTTTAGAAGGCCATCGATAACACGCGCCCTCCCCACTGATCGACGGGATAGTGTATACAACCTATCTTTCGTCAGCCCACCATTATCCGATCGCGTGTATATATACTTCCTGTTTGCATCCTGCTCAACAGCCCCGCCGCTTTCCACCTCTCACCCAGCACACATTCACCAATATGACGAAGCAAGTCGTTTTCTCTGAGGAGGCCAACCCCCCTCTTCCCATCTACTGTACGCATTTCTGCGTTCCGTCAAACACATTAGTCTATGTCTCACATTCTACCACTTACAGCTCAGGCTATCATCTCGGGGAAGACCATCTATGTGTCTGGTAGCATTGGTATCACCCGGGACATGAAGCTCGTTGAGGGCGGCGTTCAGGCACAAACGGTACGCTCCCTGTTGCCTCTGATGGAAATTTGTCTCTAATCTCCTGAATGATCCAGCGTGTTGCTTTGGACAACATGACAAAGGTTCTCAAGGGCGCTGGTGTTGATCGCACTGCGGTTGTGAAGTGCAATGTCTTCCTGGCGGACCTTCCGCGCGATTTCGCGCCGATGAACGAGGTCTACCTGGAGGTGAGTTATCCGCGCCCTCAGTGCGTCTCGAACGTGCCCAAACATTTTCCTAGTACTTCCCCGTCGATCCCCCTGCTCGCACCTGCATCGGTGTGGCCGCCCTCCCCCTCGGCGCCGACATGGAGATTGAGTGCATTGCTGAGCTCCCCTAAGCTAATGAGCACAGTCGATGAAGTCCAACTACCTGTATATGTAATAGCTCCAACTCTCGGTCACAATCCGTAGCGTCATGCTTGCATCTTTCATGGTACGCGATGCAGCGTCGGATACAGCTGACTGTCCGGATTTCCGAGAATGCCGGGGGTGATAGACGCCGCCCATATCAGGGGATACGTCATCGCGATCCGGATGCGACGCGTCGCCTTTCGAGAGATTTCCAAGCCCGCAGCCGAACGGACTGTCCGCATATAACTTGCTTCCTCCGCCCGCGCAACCTCCACAGATACCCCTCCGCCCGCCCTACCTATTGCTCTTCTGCTCTCCTACACCATACCGCAACGACCACAACGATGCCCACAGTCCAGCTTTATGTCTACGACCTTAGTAATGGGCTCGCAAAGCAGCTTTCACGACAATTAACCGGAAAGCAGATAGACGGTGTATGGTGCGTGTTGTCATACTCCCCGGGCGCGCACAGTGTGCTGAGTACCGAAGAAGCGCAGGTGTCATGGGACGAGTTTAGATTAGATTAGATATGTTAGCGTAATCTCTCATCTCTCGCCCGTATCAGTCCTTTGTCCTCTCCATGTATATAAACGCGCTCCCGCGGAGCGCGGCACGAATCTTCACTCTACTCTTTACCACCATCGTTCCGTGTGTGTCTTTGTTCCGTTCGTCCGTCCATCTCAGTATCGCCACCGCGTCGCTTCGATTAATCGAACGACGGTACAAGGGCTGTTACCTTCTCACGAAGAGTGCCCTACGCGAGCCTGCGAGTGAACTCGACGATCGTTAGGAGGATTCCAACGAACCGCGTCGTTGAAACTTAACAATTGGTGGACATCCCGAGTTCCTCTCTCAATCGTCTTTCACCATGGCTCACCGCAACAACAAGAAGAAGATCAATCGACTTCAATCCAACCCCCGACCAACTGCACCCCCGCCACAAATCATTGCTCCCGCAACCGGAGCACCCGACGGGCACGACCCACCAGACGAGACTGCACGCCACCCGCCGGAGACAAAGACACCCGCACCAAGTCCATCTCCGGTCCCCATAGTATCGCCAGCACCCATCGTCGTCCCACCCCCTCGAGCAGCTATTGAGACAGAATGGCCTGACGAGAACCCTTACGAGTACAGGATGTCTTCTCCATTGAGCTCCGTACAGTCTGGAGTGGCATCAATCACACGAGACGGCTTCTTCGACATATCAAGTACTGCAGAAGCGCACACCTCAGTTGGTCGCACGAACAGGGTCCCTTCAATCTACGGCTCCGTCTACGATTACATCGGCGACATTCTGCAGGACCCTGAGCGCAAAAGGATCCTGATCGCCGCGCTGAAGGCTGGACACGAGTACACAGGGCGACAGACGCTCCGGCCCAGTAAACAGAATCACCTCCGACTCATCCTCGCTAGCGGAGTGTTTCGCAAGGAGCGCTATCTACTGCTCGACGTCGTAGCCTCACCACGCACGTTAGCGACGAAGAAAGATCGTCTTTGGCCCGATCCGGACGACATGGACGAACTCACCCTAATGCTGGGACAACGACGCGCAGAAGCCGCACCTTCCTTTGTGATTGCCAACAAACGACTTCCGCCCGTCCCCATCTGGGGTAGAGACAGCATGACGTACATGCGCATGCATTCGGAAGACAACTACGACATTCTATCCATCTGCTTCCATCGTGAGGTCGAAAGTTTCTTACAGACGCTAGCTGACGTTCACACCTTCGCGGAAAAACCTGATCATCCCGAGGACGACGACCTGCCGGGATTGCGGAGGGGTGAACCTGAGTCCATAGTCGAATTCCGAGCCTCTTCTCCTATCAACAGCGCACGCACGCCAAATAACGCTTACCCGCACATCGAAGAGCACTCGCTGACGAGGGAGGAACCCCAAGCATTCTACACCCCCGCTGCGGTACCCGAGAAATGGCCAACCCCAGCCAGGAACATTGTGGGGAGAGCCCTCACGCGCGCGCAAGCTGCGCTCTCATCGCAAGGCGCGTTGCGTCAACACGAGGCGTCGGAAGCCAAACCCAAGATGCTTCCTATCCGTCACGAGAACCATGCCGACACGGCACCCTTCGGAAATGAAGGCCGCGAGGAGTACCCGCCAGCAATCCGGGACGCGCCGCCACACCTCGCGGACACCGCGTCCGCTGCGCTCCTGGGGCACAAAATGGAGAGCTCTCGAGGAGACGAACAACGACGGGGAGGATCACCGCGAATCGAACCCCCCACACACACGGCAGGACTGCAACAAATCTTCGAACCGACGGGCCACTCGCGAGCACCAGGACCGCGTATAGCGCAGTCGCTGACATACGATGAAGGTTCCTGGATGAGCACACCGTCCTCATTGCACCTGACAACCGCCTCGGCGGAGTCCATTCACGACGCACACCCCGAAACACGTGCAGGCCACCCATCACCCGGCGATACGGTCCACCCACAACGGACTGCGTGGATCCCTACACAAGCAGAGAAACAGGAAGCTCCTTGGCCGGATCGGCCCAGAGCTCCAACTCCGCACTCGCTCCAATCACGATTCGTGAGACATGAGACACGCTACAGGGATAATATTCATGCGGGTCACACTACACGACCGTCCGATCACCACATGCCACCTAATGTGAAAATGAACGCTCCATACTCGCAGGGACCATCCTATAGCAAGAAGCCTTCGCACGAGGGAACCCCATACGACGGACTGCGGGGAGGAGGACCTCCGGACGAAGGAGCACCCGGCGGAGACTCGCCACAAGACAGGACACCCGACAGAGGCCACTCACAGGGAGGACCACTAGGAGGAGGACACTCAGGCGGAGGACCGCCAAGTGGAGGAGGACCTCCGAGCGGAAGAACACCAGGTGGTGGCCCACCGGACGACGGACCACCCGGAGGAGGGCTCCCATACGTCGGACCGTTTGGAGGCAGACGCCCATTCGGTGGATCACCCGGAGGAGGATATCCACAAGGTGAACCGCCAGAGGGAGGACCTCCGTATAACGGACCACCCGGGGGAGGACCTCCGTACGGTGGATCAACTGGGGGCGACGCCCACGACGCGGCAGGAAACCCACGTACCGGAGGAGGGAGAACGTCCCTCGGTGTGCGCTTCGACATGAAGATGAAGGTCACCGAAGTCAACACGTGGGATGGTGACACCACCAAGTTAGTCAAGTGGTTGATCTACGTCAACGGCCTAGCCAAGATCTCAGCAGACGTCCAAGAGCAACTAGGACAAGTCATACCTCGACGATTGATAGGTCGCGCAGCAGACTGGTATGATTCGCTTCCAGAAGAACTTCGCAGATGGTGTGAGCGAGATTGGTCGAATCTGCGATCGACCATAGGCAAATATTACATGAGTCCAGCGTGGATGGAACGCACCAAGAAGGAGGCAGTCGCTGCGAAGTACCGTGACAAAGGGCACGAGAAGGAGACCCCGAGCGAATACTTCATTCGCAAACGAGAACTGATCCTCCTGACGATGCAAGCAAATGACCGAGACATCATCAGTTACATCTCGGAGACAGTACCGACAGCGTGGCATACCGGTATTCTACGATGGTCCGACTACAGGACCGCAGCGGAGCTCCAAATGGACATGCACCTGAACGAGGAGCACCTCATGAAGATGGAGACTTTCATGGGAGAAAGGGAGCAGTACTCACATCATCGACCACAGTGGAAGCCATCCGCGCGCGCGAACGCAGGCGCAAGTGAGAGAACACCAACCAACAACGACTACCCATTCCCAATCGACCACACGATCTCCAAGAATCCTCCAGACGAGCGCGGTCGCCGACCCTGCCGCCATTGTGGCAATCCGAAACACTGGGATCGGGACTGTCGACATGCGCGCAAAGGCGAGAAGCGGGCACGAGCAAACCTAGCAAGAAGTCCACTCAGTGATGTTGAGAGAGCCAGCGAGCAAGAATACGAAGATGCCTACTTTGAA
Source organism: Epithele typhae (assembly GCF_022376455.1). NCBI lineage: Eukaryota > Fungi > Basidiomycota > Agaricomycetes > Polyporales > Epitheliaceae > Epithele > Epithele typhae. The sequence goes on along the minus strand of NW_025954216.1, from coordinate 119,129 downwards.
TCCGTAGACGAGGAAGACAGTGATGCGGTATCGTCCCATCGCTCATCAACGGGTTTTTGAGCGCGCCCTCGGCCTCTGACGCACTTCCTTTGCAACCGGAGGAAACACCGTCACGTTCGAGGGGACCCTCTACAGTAGAAAGCCGGACCTATATTACGAGAATTCAGAACGCTTCGAGACGACTCGACCAGAGCGATTTAGACGCTACCTTCTGTTCTGCATTCAAAACTCACACCGTCGCAGAGGAGACCGACGACATCATACCTCTTCAGAAACATATGGCACGACCACCAGGATGCACCTTTCTGGGTGCACAAGCGACAACCCTTCCAGTCCGACTACACAATTCCCAGTCCACTCCCGTTTCAGCCATCATCGACTCTGGCTCTGACATCACGCTCATATCGCAGCGCGCGTTAGAGGCAATACCCGAAGGACCACGACCACGAGCTGGGCAAAAGATACGATTGGTACAAGTCACAGGCAATGCAACAATCACCGGTTACGTACCAATCGACATCTATTTCGCGACTCAGTCTCAGAAGACTGTGAAGATGACCGTAGACGCCTACGTAGTGAAGGGCATGACGGCGCCATTCCTACTGGGGAACGACTTCGCAGATCAGTACTCAGTGTCCATTCTGCGCGAAGTGGGACATACACGAGTGACCTTTGGCTCACCAGACTTGTACGCGGACGCCCAAAACTCCGTAGGACAATCACTGGTGAACGACGAAGGACAGGCTTTCCGAGTGTCGGCGAAGCAGGATAAGGATGAGCATGAAGATATCAAGCCCTGCGAGGAAGTGCGCACGAAGGAGGAGGTCACAATCGCCCCGGGGCAGTCAAAATTAGTCGAGGTGGCAGCCAGCTTCAACGAGAACGACTCACCGCTTCTTGTCGAGCGAATGTTCAACTTCACGCGAAACGTCGAGGACGTCTACGGCGCCCCTGACACCTTGATCTCTAAGACGTGTCCCCGAATTCCCATTGCCAACTTCTCATCGTTCCCAGTCAAGATTGGGAAGGGACAGCTGGTGGGAATAGCACGCGTACCTGACCAGTGGTTGGACCACGAAGACAATTTCACGGCGGAACAGTTAGATCATATGACCTCGCACGCCAACCTGGTACAACAGCTCGTCAGCCAGCAACTACACAACAAAGGAGCGGGACTGACCCATGCGGAACCGGAGGGAGATCTTACGACAGCACGCGCCAGCAGAGATATCGGAGAAGACCCACTCGCAGAAGAACCTCTAGAAGGCGGACCCAAGACATCCGAGCCACCGCCGGATGACGTCGCACTAGAGGAATTCCTGTCAGCTCTAGACGTCTCGAACGAAGTCAAGGGGGAGGATAGGCAGAGTCTGATAGATGTGCTCACCAAGAACAGAGCTGCCTTTGCTCTCGACGGCCGACTGGGGGAGGCGAAAAACACGAAATGTACTATTCCGCTACGAGCCAATGCCAAGGAGGTGTCGTTGCCGCCGTTCCCTGCATCCCCAGCAAAGCGTGAAGTGATCGATCAGCAGATGGACAAATGGCTAGCACTAGGAGTAATCGAACCATCAATATCGCCTTGGGGAGCACCAGCCTTCATCACGTACCGCAACAATAAGCCCCGCATGGTCGTAGACTACCGACGACTGAACGAGATGACGGTTCCAGACGAGTTTCCCCTGCCCCGACAAGAGGAGATCATGAAGGAGTTGTCCGGAGCGCAATGGCTATCGACAATGGACGCACTATCTGGGTTCACACAGATCAGTATCACAACAGAGGACAGACCAAAGACGGCGTTCAGGACTCACCGAGGCCTCTATCAATTCACGCGAATGCCCTTCGGTCTGCGCAACGGGCCGAGTATATTCCAACGCGAAATGCAGAGCGTACTCGCTCCGTTTCTATGGATCTTCGCACTTGTCTACATCGACGACATCATCGTCTACTCAAAGACGTTTCGCGAACATGTGACTCACCTCGATCGCGTCCTCAAAGCTATCATTATCGCTGGCCTGACGCTTTCTCTCCCCAAATGCCACTTCGCGTATCGGCAACTACTCTTGCTAGGTCAGAAAGTATCCAGACTCGGTCTGTCAACGCACCGAGACAAGGTACAAGCAATCCTCGACCTGGCGGCACCCAAGAACACGGCGGAATTGCACACATTCTTAGGGATGATGGTGTACTTCTCGTCGTACATCCCATTCTACGCCTGGATCGCGGCGCCGCTCTTCGATCTTCTGAAGAAGGAACGCGAATGGAAGTGGGGAGATGTGCATCAAGAAGCGTTCGAACTAAGCAAGCAAGTACTCACCCAAGCCCCCGTCCGTGCGCACGCTATAGCCGGCCGTCCTTATCGCGTATATTCCGACGCTTGTGACTATGGGTTAGCTGCGATCCTGCAACAGATCCAGCCCATCGCCATTCGGGATCTAAAAGGGACCAAGCTGTATGACCGGCTCCGACAAGCACATCAGAAAGGGGAGCCCGTACCTTCACTAGTAGCCCAAGTCGCGAAAGGAGACCCGGACGTTCCTCCCGCAGGCGACTGGGCGGAGGAATTCGAAGATACGATCGTCCACATCGAACGTGTTATTGCGTACTGGTCACGCATCTTGAAGCCGGCCGAACGGAATTACTCGGCCACGGAGCGCGAAGCACTAGCACTGCGCGAAGGACTGATCAAGTTTCAGCCGTACATCGAAGGAACGAGCCCGATTCTCGCGATTACGGACCACGCGGCTCTGACCTGGGGACGTGCCTTTCACAACGTCAATCGTCGTCTGCAGACTTGGGGAACGACATTCGCTGCGTTTCCTGGATTGCGGATAGTACACCGAGCTGGACGAGTGCATTCCAACGTTGATCCCGTGTCTCGTCTGCGTCGACGCGTACCCGATCAGCGAGGTCCGAACGAATTAGACGGCATAGTACTTACCCTGGGAGAACAAGCGAGGACATCTTGAGGAGCGCATATGAGGAACTGGGTCCTAGGTTCGAAGAGAAACTACTCACTGTTGCATCCAAGCACGCCGCAACTCTGGAATCTTTCACCACCAAGGCTATCAACGTCGATACCGCCATCGAAGACGCTTCAGACATACCTGACGCAGGGTACTGTGCAGCAGCCACGCACTCTTTGCTCATTGGTTTTGCTCCGGAAGATGTGGAAGCTTGGAAACTCGCGTATCTGGACGATGAATACTTCAAATCAGTGTTGACCGCAATCCGAGAAGATGACCCTGAGACGCCCACCTACCCTCAATACTACCTCAGTGACGACGGACTTCTGTACTTCGAAGACTGGAACGGAGCCAGTAAGCTGTGCGTACCAAAGAAGTTGCGTGCACAGATCATGAGCGACAGCCATGACGAGAAGACGGAGGGAGCTCACGGAGGCTATCATCGCACTTACAATCGCATTGCGACGGTATACTTTTGGCCGCGGATGTCGCGCGAGATCAAACACTTCACAGCGACGTGCGACGTATGTCAGAAGGTCAAACCACGCAGACATGGCGGCGTCGGACTGCTCCGCCTATCCCAATTCCGAGTCAGCCTTTTGAAGTAGTCTGCATGGATCACGTACCGGAACTGCCCCTTTCGGACGGCTACGACAACGTACTGACAATCGTCGACAAGCTCACCAAGTACGGGATGTTCATCCCCACGACAACAGCGACGACGGCAGTGGAGACAGCAGACCTGTACTTCAAAACGTTGTCGCTCACTACGGTTTGCCACGCCAGATCATCACCGATCGAGATGCGAAGTGGAGGAGCGACTTCTGGGGTCAGCTCTGCAAGAACATGAACATCAAGCGAGCACTTACCACGGCGCATCACCCTCAGAGCGACGGACAATCGGAGATCCTCAACCAGACCATTGAGATCGCACTACGAGCATACGTGTCAGAACAGCGTGATGACTGGAGCCGACATCTCGACGCACTCACCTTGGCGTACAACACGACCCCACATTCCGCAACCAATTACGCGCCTGCGTACCTCCTACGCGGATACACTCCCATCACTGGTGTGACCATGTTGTCTTCTCCACCAAGTGTCGTCAGGCCAACCCCTCGCGATTTGACTGGGGGAGGAAGTCTGAGAGAAGAGAATGTGAAGCACGAACTGTCGAGACATCAAACCGCCGATGAGATGGCCACACAATTCAGAGCAAATCAGCATCAAGCGCAACAGGCAATCAAGCTAGCTCAGACGTACCAGAAGAAGGCTTATGACAAGGGCCGACTCAACCGCGAGTTCGAAGAGGGAGATCTAGTCTTGATCAACCCTCATAGTCTCGAGCTTCTCAGAAGAGAGACCGGACGAGGTCGCAAGTTACTAATGAAGTTCGATGGTCCATTCGAAGTCATTAGAAAGCTTAGCGCAGTAGCATATCAACTGCGACTACCCACCTCGTACAAAATCCACCCGGTGATCAATATTGCACATCTGGAGCCGTATCAGTCGTCGCCACCAGAGTTCGGAAACCGGCCAACGAAGCGGATGAGTCGAGACAGCTTCGAGGAATTGCCTGAGGAAGAAGTCGAGCAAATAGTCGGAGAGAAGGTAGTACAAGGCAAGGATGGACGGCGTAAGATTCTCTACAAGACAAGATGGGTAGGACGACCTGGCAACGAGGACGAGTGGCTCACACGGGACCAGCTACGCAATGCCCCCGAAGTCCTACGAACGTGGGATCAACGAGATAAGGACGAAGCGCGAGGTACACGCACCGATCAACACGAGACGAAAGGGAAGTCAATGTCACACGAACCCGACGACTCGGGTAAGATCGAGTTGCCGATGCAACCTGTCCGAGAAGATTCAATCGCAACAACGTCCGAGGTGGCACACCAGACAAAGCAGAGACCGGAATCTACAGTCGCCTCAAACACGGAAGATTGCCACTCACCACCCAGAGACGTACGCGTAAGCTCGCGTCTGCAGGAGAAGAAAGAAAAAGGGAGAGGAACGCCACTGCCACGATACGGTGGTCGTCGAGGATAAGAAGACGATACATCGGCGCTACTCACCATCAGACGGAGTCCACCGCCAGTCAGAACGAATCCCCTCACTCTCACAACGACAACACTCTTCCTCACCGACATGTCTTCCTCTCTCAACGGAGAACCCGATCGCGCTGGTTTCCCCTTCTACCTCTTTTCCACCATCCTTCTCTTCAACCTGGACGTCGCAGCGCTAGTGCTCACGCGGAACCTTCGCGTCGACTCCAACAGCACGTGCGAGCTTCAGATCACACTCGCCGCCACCCTCCACGAGCGCCTCCTTTATCTCCTTCAAGTCGTTCATCTCGCGTCGAACGGCGTCGTTCCTGACGAGATCGCCGCTAGTTCCGGAGTGGACTTCGACCTCAACGCACTTTTCGAACTCGGATCGGACTTCCCTCCTTTCCCCGTCGTCCTCTTCCTCCAGCGCTACCCCGATCACAGTCAACTTGCCGGACCGACCCCGTGCTCGATCTGGACCACCGTCTGGAGCGATTACCTACGCTGCGCACACGCCTCAATGGATTGGATCGCGCGGGCCATGCGGGTCACCATCGGGATCCTGGGAGAGCGGTCCGCGTGGCGATGGACCTCGCACTCGTTCTCACCCTCGTGGGTGATCGTCGGAGAAGATTACGCCGACGTCCTCTTGGCCAGGGACCTCCGGAAGACGTCTCAGGGCCTGGACCTTCTCGCCGAAGCAATGCGAAGTCGTGGCATCCTCGGGGCTATCGCCGACGCCCTCGGAGTCGTCGACGTGTACGCGCAAGTCTACTGCGACGACATCCTCATAGGGGTTGGTAACCTCGACGTCTTCAACGGAGTGGACCTCGCTTCCGTAGTCTCCGCATTATCGCCGAGTACCAGGGAGTACGTCGCCTCGGGCGATTCCGTTGGATTGTCACGCCGCGTTCGACTGCGTACGGACAGACATCCATGATCTCTCTGATCCCCCTCGAAACGAATATGGACATTGACTAGACTCTTTTCTTTTTTACTCACGCTTCTCGAGATTCGATTCTACACTGGGGGAGGCATGTCATGGGACGAGTTTAGATTAGATTAGATATGTTAGCGTAATCTCTCATCTCTCGCCCGTATCAGTCCTTTGTCCTCTCCATGTATATAAACGCGCTCCCGCGGAGCGCGGCACGAATCTTCACTCTACTCTTTACCACCATCGTTCCGTGTGTGTCTTTGTTCCGTTCGTCCGTCCATCTCAGTATCGCCACCGCGTCGCTTCGATCAATCGAACGACGGTACAAGGGCTGTTACCTTCTCACGAAGAGTGCCCTACGCGAGCCTGCGAGTGAACTCGACGATCGTTAGGAGGATTCCAACGAACCGCGTCGTTGAAACTTAACAGAACCTTCACCAAGCCCGCTCTGCACTTCCTCTGGAAGACGCTCCCCAACGATCGCCCACTTGCGTTTCTCCTATACACTCTTGGTATCTCGCAACTAAGGTCAAAGGAAAATCTGTCCAATATTTCGGCAAGGACCGCAGATTCATATCTATTTGTAGGTTCGATCAACTTCCGCGAAAACGGAATTCAACTGACGGGTCCGTGTGGGACGGTAGACGTTGACGCAGGACCCTTGCACTCATACAAACTGGAAGAGGTTCAGTGGATACGCATCACGCGTCCGAAAGATCACCATTTCACTCCCCTCGTCTCGTGGGGGACCTTCCGTCTGGCAGGAACTGCCGCAGTTCCTTCGCGGCACATCTATACTTCCGTGTCTCAATCAAGCGGAATTCGTTGCCTTGTTGTTTCACGGCAGACCCTTTGACAACGGCGAGCTGGCCCTTCTCTCGTCCGAGGTCAAAACAGTCGAAATCCATTTCCGCAGCAAGGACCACACTGACACTGAACGGCTCGTGGCACAAGCACATCAGCTAGCCGTGCTCAGAACGATCTGCGCATCGTGTCCCCACCTGCAACGCGTCCATATCTCGCACTCCCTGATACCGTTCGACTTCATTATCCGCACTCTCGTGCCCCTGGCGTCGCTCAAGGAATTTGGGAATATTCGCTTGCGCTCCCTCAAGGACATCCAAGACCTTGGACTTCTCCCATCTCTCGTCTCTCTCACGGAGTTGTCCCTCGGGCTCTACTTCTACCAAATCAACAACGCACGGTTTACTCTGCGGAGATCCTTCGAACTCCCGCATATCCGCGCGCTCAACCTCCTCTGTACGGGTCCACATCAGTGGCATCGCGTCGTGGAAGTTATCACGCACTTGCATACACCCACGCTCTCTTCCCTTTCCCTCCAGACGACACACGACTCACTGTGTGAATTCTACTCGTCAAGTTTCCAAACCGCCCTTGCCGCAATGACCAACCACTGGTCTCGCCTCCGTTCAATGAGCATCGCGATCAAACGGGACAACCCCTATGAGCAGGATTCCGTCGTTCCGCTCTCCGGCATGCTCCAGACCCTCAGCGCCCTGAGCACGCTCGCCGACCTCACGATCACTCTCCATCTGAAGTGTCCCCGGATCTCCCTGTCCTCCGAAGATATCCAGGCAGCGGTCAGTGCGTGGCCCGCGCTCGAGAGCCTCCGGTTGTACACCAACCTGGAGCTGGCGCCCGTCACCTCGAACCTCCCCGACGGGAGCGCACGCGTCACGATCGACGCGCTGGCGCACTTCGCGCGGGGCTGCTCGGAGCTGAAGGTTCTGCATCTGCGCGTTCCCGGAATCGACGCCACGGTGCTTTCCGCGAGCGTGGACGAAGAAGACCTGACGAAGGGGACGACGTGTACGCAGCGCACGCTGAAGGAGCTGGTGCTAGGTGGTGTGGTATCGAGCTGCCAGGACTGGACTGCGGTGAGGGAGGGCGTGGTGCAGTACGCATCGGAGTTGTTCCCCGTAGCCAACGTGTATCTGGATTCGTGAGTCAGAACGGGCCCGTCACATAGTCACTACTCCACGTCGCAGATCCGGCCACCCCAAATACTGCCGCACGTACGGAAAAGACACGCTCCACCTCTGCGAAGGAGAACTCGCGTAGCCAGCCAGCCCGTCCCTCTACCGCACCCACCTCCTCTTCCCGTTCTTTTGAGCACGCCGGCATCCATCGCCAGTAGGTGCAGCACGCGCAGCTGTGGACACCCACGTATAAGGTGCGCGAGTGCGCATCTCGTACGTCGACGAGAGCCGACATGCGCCATTCGTTGGCGTTGGCATAACAAGGTTCTGCGGGTCCGCTCGGTGATGAAACAGGTAAGCGTCTGGAGCGCACCGAGAGATTACAGTGCGGAGAGCTGGTCGGAGTTTCAGAGTAATGCCCCGACCCTTTAAGAACCCGAGCGTGAGATGGGTTCTGAGTGAGCGCAGTTGGCCGTGGTTCTGCTGCGGGCGCGTGTCTTCGCGGAGGCAAATTGATGCGAATTTGTCACCTTACTTCTCGCAAAGTTTTACCTAACCGTACTGCTACTGTGTTTATGCGTACTTGTACAACCATAGCATACTGGCTACAGGCTATGCATATGTGAACCTTTACAAACTTCTGCCCGCATGTGCATCCGCTCACCATCTCAGGCCTTAACATTGAAGACAGCGCTCCCGACCGCCGCACCCGCCGCTAGAGAGTCCGCGGTCCGCACGACTGTCGTCTCGTGCTCTCGCCGAGCGCGCTCGAGGAAGAGGAACGAGACGACGGCGTCGTCGCGCACCTCGATCCCGCGAGCGGTGAACAGCAAGCACGCGCTCTTCTCTACGCCAGCGTCGTCGCGGTGTACCCGCTTGAAGCGCGCGATGAGGGAGGCGAAGCCATCGTCCTCGGAGTACAGCTGTGGAAGTGGGTCACGTAAGGCCCATGAGACAGACTCGGATGGGAGCAGATGAACGGACCTCGAGCTGGCGTCCCGGCTCGTTCCCGCGCCACTTGTACTTGCGGCCCATGCGGTCTTTCCATGACACTTCGCTGTGGGTGAGACACCGAGGTCGTTTAAGTATCGCTGGCATGATCACAGCTTAGAGACAACGGTACCTTCGGAAGGGAATAAGGCTTGGATGGAGCCATTCGCGAAGAGACATCGGTCCGCCAAAGCTGGTGAGAGTCACCCGGTCGGAACGCGTGCTCTTCCATTCGAGCGACGCAATCTCGTCTTCGTGTTTGCCCTTGTGTCCTCCGGCCTTCTTCCCCAGCTCAGATTCTGAGTCGTCTGAGTCGGCATCGGAAGAGTGAGCGCGATACACGCGCGTGACTGTGCCGGACTTCGGGTGCTCAGTGCGGACGACGTAGAGTGCCTTGCTAGTGGCGTCATCGACGACGGTGGTGTTGCATGGGTTGTCGGGGGAGAGGAGGAGGATGGCGGCGATGGCGGCGGACATGTCGTTCGCAGGGGAGGTTCTCTGGGGAGACAAGAGTCCGGGATGACATGATATGTGGTGAGTCCCAGCGTTCAACTTGCGCGCAGCGAGAGTTCTGTCAAAACCTGACGGCATGCTAACATAGGCTGACTGCGAACGTGAAACTTCAGATTCACAACTCTAGCGACCGCTGATTTCGAGCCTGGCAGGGTCCCATTTTGACCATTGTGATCGGTTTTGCGGACAATGTGCTCTCCCACCTTCTTCTCATCCAGTCAGAACGTGGAAAAAAAGTAATAAGAGCGTACTTTCAGAGCGATGGTCTTGCCGGATCATGTCAATCCGCCACTGTCACTGGGACCATGAGGTGGCAAGGTGCGCAGCAGAGGCTGTCGCTGGGCATGTCTTCCAGTGGCAGCACTGAGCATTTGACCAGGGCATGCGCGCATGGTGCCTTGGGGGCGTTACCTGCGTCATGAAACTGTCAAGCGGGGCAAGCGAATGTGAAGACAAAACAAGGAAGATGAGGAAAAGACGGGGGTGCATGAACAGTAAGAAGCGCCCAACTGGGTGCGCACTGGTGGCTGAGACCCCGAGAACCGCTCTTCATCAAGGACCAAAACATGAGCCACCCCAAAGCTCTCGAAGAGTACCTCGTTCCTGGTACAAAAACAACCTATTACGTCCCTAACTTCATAGACGAAGAAGAGGAAGAGTATTTGATCAGAAAGGTCAGCACCAAACGGCCACAAATCTACCGCAGCAACTGCCGCATCTGAAATCTTTGTGTAGATCGTGGACGCACCTCAGCCGTGGTGGAAGCGACTCCAAAACCGCAGGTGAGCGATTTGGTACGCGCTACTTTGACGGACTATGGAGCTCATATGCAGGTAGACTGCAGATATGGGGCAAGTGCTAGTGTCAGTCCGCGGGGATCTGATTACTCAGCCTCGAGTAGGCGGGGAATTAACTGCGAAAAAGGTCCTCATACCGCAGGAGATGCCGAACTTTGTGAACATGTAGTGAGTGTCCTAAATAGGCCATCTAACGGTACGACGTTGTCTGAATGTCTCCCACAGCCCTGACCTCATCGGCCGCATTCGCGACACAGGAATTTTCGAGGGTTCCAAACACGGAGAACCCAATCACATCATCATGAACGAAGTGAGCTGTCTCGTGCCTCCAGATTCCGATCCATATTCACCTTTGTCCTAACTATAGTACGCTCCTGGTCAAGGAATCATGGTCAATGCCAGTGTATCCCCTCCCTTTCAATATTGTATTGATGCTTCGATATAGCCCCATGAAGACGGTCCCGCATATCATCCAGTTGTCGCCACCCTCTCCCTCGGAGCCCACACCGTCTTCAACTACTACCAATACAAACCAGACGACCCCCCTGCCCCCTCAGACACCCCCCCAGCACCGGAGGCACAGCGCACCGGCCGCGCAATCGACCCCAAGCCGGTCCTCCGCCTCCTGCTCGAACCGCGCAGCCTCGTCATCACGACCTCGTCGATGTATGCCGATCACCTGCACGGCATCGACGAGCTCTATGTCGACAAGTTCGAAATCGACGGCACGACGCCAGAGGAGCGCATCGCGAACTTCGACGCGCTCAAGGATCCGGCTGCGCGCGCGGCGGTCGAGGCGGGAGGCATCCTCGAGCGCGGGCTGCGGTACAGCTTGACGTGCCGCGACGTGGAGAAGGTGACTCTGATGGGCGGAGCCTTGCTCAAGAAGTTGCTTGGCCAGCAATAATCGGGAAGGAGGGTAGACTGTATCGCCGTCAATCTGCGCGAGTATCACCAACCATTGTGCATCTGTACGTTACCCCCGTGATCTGCTCACAATGAAGACCAATTAGAGAGACGACGAGCCTCATATCCCACAGTTGCGATTTCTAGCACAAGGCGCAGGGTACACTCGTACTTCATCGCGCCGACGCCTTAATGTTCACTTATAAGATTTCGGACATGATGTTGGTATCGCGACCGGTGTCTACCCTTATGGCTATGCAGTATACATCGAAGTTGAAACTCAAGTCCTTTGGTTTCCTCGTCGCACTCACATCACACCCAGCCCCGCCTTCAACTCCGCCTCGAGGTCGGCGTTCTCCTTTGCAGCCTCCCCATTCTCACCCTCGACCTCACCGCGCTCCTTCTTCTCGCGCTCCTCCACGATGCACCGCTCGCACATGCACTTGCCGAAGCCCCACTCGAGCAGGTTCCGCCGGCGCGGCTCGAGCGGCATGTCGGGGTTGACGTACGTGATCAAGAGCTCCTCCCCGGGCGTAATGGGCCGCCGGGCGATGAGCGTGATCCGCGAGAGAGCTGTGCGCTGATCGAGGTGCCGCACAGAGACATTCGGATTGCAGCTGTGGTTGAGGTGCGAGTGCAGAACGTACAGCCCGCCGTGTGCCTCCAGATCTGCCGCAAAGTCAGACGCACACCGGTGCCCGAGGAGGCAGAGATACGCACTGAGACTCATCCGCCCGAGCCCCTGCAGGAACGCCTCGTACTCGAACAGCGTCTCGACGACGTCCTGCGGGAGCGGCTTCTTAAACAGCTTCGCGAGCCGCTTCTTCTCCGCGTCCGTGGCCGGCTCCCGGAACGCCTGGACGTACAGCTTGTGCGCCCGCTTCCACATCGCGCGGTCCGGCTCCGCGCTCAGCCACCCGCCCTTGGCGCGCTCCTCCATCCCGAGCTGCGCCATCGCGCGCACGGCCTCCCAGTCCTCCGCGAACGCCTGCGCGTCGGCCTCGTGCGCGGCGAGCGCGCGCGCGGTGGCCTGCGCGAGCGCGTGGAGCGCCATCCACTGGTTGCGCCGCGCGAAGTGCAGCAGCGGCGCGCTCGCGGGGTTGCGGGACGCGCAGAGCGGCGGGTGCGCGCGGCCGGCGCGCTGGAGGCACAGGCGCGAGCAGAAGCGGACGGGGCAGGGCGTGCTCGAGCTCGAGGCGGCGCAGGGGACGACGAGGGCGGAGGCGGTGAGCAGCGTCGAGCAGTGGCCGCACGCGCGCGAGGACATCTGCATGTCGTAGATCTCCCTGCCCGTCGGCCGTCCGCGTCAGCGGTCGGTTCTGTGGGGGCTGGAGACGGGGGGGACGCACCACTCCGGGGCGAGGACGAACGGGTCCTCCTTCCAGATCACCTCGCCCTCTGGGATCGCCTCGCGCGCGACGAGGCCCTTGCCCTTCGCCTTGCCGAAAAAGTGCACCTCTACCTTGGACGTCCACCGCGCGACGTCGAGCCCGTCGATCAGGCGGGAGGTGGGGAAGACCTGGCCTGGGGCGGCGCCGCTCGCCGCGGACGTCTGGACGAGCCCGGCGGACTGCAGCACCTTCCGGGTCCGCTTTTCGCTCACCGTCCACTCCGGGTGTGCGGAGGTGAGCAGGCCGTGGATCTTGGGCACGCCGAGCGTGGGGTTGTCGGCCTTGAGCGCGAGCAGCGCGGCCTTGAGGTTGTCCTCGGAGGGGGCCGTAGTAGGGGCCGTCATGGGGCGTGAAAAGCGAGTCGAGAGAGATGAGGGGGCCCGGAGACTATGAACGGGACATAGGTGGCAGAGTGCGGGGTTTTATGCAGTCGTGGAAGCCCAAGGACAACTCTCAGCGACGAGCAGGACGCCCCTGGGCCTGAGTCTCCCAGACGAGACGCGCGTCGATGCCCAGGAGCCCGTCACGTTGGCAATCTAATCTAATCTACCCATCACTTCGCCAGGTAGCGCAGTCAGATAGACGGCCAGATTGTTCAAACATTTAGTGTAGACAGCGATACCTTATACAATCGCGGCTATGTACCAAGCCAGTGTCTACGTAAACAGAGCAGGGTAACGTCCATGTCGCCTATGTCACGCAATTACAGATGTCAACGCCCATGCAACCGATATCACAACAAGAGCCACGACGCCCCACTGAGAATCGTCGCCTCGATAAACGCCGCATACGCGCGCGCGTATGATGGCGCAGCGCTGTCGTCGTTGGACAAGGCTGAGGACGAGCTCGACGTCGCGGTCGCGGACTCGGTGACGAGGATCGTCGACGAACCGGAGACGGTCGGGGTGAGGACCACCTCGGAGCTCGAGAAGATCTTGATGTAGTTGATCTCGAAGTACGCGTTCGTGTAGTTGGTGGGCGTGTTGATGACGTTGTTGATGTAGCACGCCGTCGCGGAGCCGTCGCCACCACAGGTGGCTTTGTAGACGGATGCAGAGCCGGCCCTGGAAGTGGAGTCAGCGGGTGCCAATAGAACATGCGTGCGAGGGACGCACCAGTCACCACAGAGAGTGATGTCGAGGATTAGTTGCTGGCCAGAGAAGTACTCGCTGACGTTGCAAGACGAAGCGGGCCAGTTAGCGGAGGGAGTGCCCCAAGACGAAGTGTCGATCGAAGAGCCAGCGGCCGAGATAGTGGTGGGGACATTGTCGCGCTGAAATGTCGCACGTCAGATAACACAAACAGTTCGGCATCGACGTTGAATCTCACACTCCAGAACCAGATCCTGTATTCAAGTAAGAGCCATGAGCGAAAGCTTCCAAGTCGATACGAGACAGACTCACTTGATACCGTCCGTCGAGTACTCGGTCGCCCAGACGCCTCCGCCGGCGTTAGCGAACGCCTCTCCATAACTGCTCGACTGCGATTCCTCGATAATGCACCCAGAAGCGTTCGAACAATCAGTCACGGAGCCGACAGTACCGGACATCGTGGCGGATGACGAAGAGCTGCAGCCGCTGTCAGAGTGGAGGGCCATCTGGTTGGCAGTCATCAGGTTGACGCCCTCGACGATGTCAATCTCTCCACCCGCAGGCCAGTTGATGCCCTTCGTCCAGAACGCCGGCCATACCTGAACATGATCGCGATCTCTTAGACAAGATCGTGAGAGAGGCAATACAAAAGGCATACGGAACAGCCATATGGCAGGTGGGTCACGTCAAAGACGATGACCGATCCAACCGGGTAGTAGTCCACAGTAGCGATGCGAACCTGTGTCCCAGAGCGTCAGACCGACGAGTGCTCTGATAGAATAAGAGCTCGGGCGATGAAGGGGAGAGAGTGCGCACCGAATCACGCTTGTAGTTGTAGACAACTGATGTGGTGTTGTCGACCGTGATGATCGCCTTGCCAGCGTCGTTGACGTACGCAAGCTTCTCCGAGGTAGCGTTCGCCTTGGTCACGAAAGTAACATCGCCTGCTCCCCGAGTGTAGTTGAATGTGCATTCTCGAACGCTGGCGCTGAAATGGAACGTACCGTTCGTGAGGTTGTCGTAGTTCCCGTAGAATCCCCAGTCATCGAAGAAGGTATCTCCGGAAAACTCCTTCATGAGGCTATAGGTGGCGGTGGCTCCTGTTGCGGAAGCGAGGATGGCAGCAGCGAGCGGGGCGGCAGTGAGCATGCTAAAAGGAACTGCAGCGGGTCGTTCAGGATGTCGCTGGGACGTCAAACACGGGCGACAAGGGCAAGGAAGAAAAGGAGGAGGGCGCGGAAAGGGGAAAGCGGTCTGCACGTGTGCTATAAGTGCGCGATATGGGCCGCAGCAGGCAGTTAGTGGAGGCGGCGTAGCCGGACGGGAGATTGGATGGTGCACATTGCCCGCGGGCCAAACGCAACGTGTGGGGGATGGACTGCATGCCGGGACTGCGCGTTTGCAGCGTCGTGGTGTATGGCCGACGTTGTCGATCGTCTGACCTCGGAGGGTGGGTTCAACGCCCTCGCTTCCTCCTTCCGCGCACATGGCGCGGATCAAATCCAGTCAAATCCGGACGCGTGAGGTGTGGCCTGGTGTGGCCCGAGTTTAACCTGGCCCACTACGCCCATGAAGCAAAGCCCGCTCTCCGTCTACTTTCCCCTTCACGGCGGACAGCCTCAGGACGCCACGTAAAGGCGAGCCACGCCCCGCTGCGCATTCGGACGAAAGTAAGGGCGTCCGTCGGCACAGACAAAGGTGCTGCGGAACTGCCTTGTGCACAGGTCAGTCTATTCAACGCAAACAGCTGCAGACACACTGATCTAGCTTCCCTGCATGTAACCGGGGGTCTCCCTGCCTTCAGACATTGGAAGTCGACGTCCGTTGGGCCTTCGCTGTTGGCGGGGAGTTGCTGGGCAAGTGGCCCGTGCGCAGGCGATGGCAGTGTTTGGCTCGCTTGTACTCTATTTGTGGCGTTCTCACGTGCGGCCTATATAACCGCCCTCGTGACTTGGCCGTGACCTCGTTTCCCTCCCCCGTGATCAATCCGCCCCCGCAATTGTCCCTCGAGCTCATCGCTCCCAACAGCGAGGAGGCCCCATCGCCGTCCTCTTTACGACTTTGCTCTGCTTCGGCCACACTAGGATCTCGCTCTCGACGCTTTTGCCTGCTCAAGGCCCTCCAACTGCCCAATAGCCCCACCCGAAGCACAACGTCCATTACTCGCCCCGGAGATGGCTTCAGCTCAACCAGCCCACGATCCCGCGCTCACTAACGCTCCCTCCGCCACCCCCGCCACAGCGACAGCCCCGGGTGCGCCCCCAGCTCCAGCGGCCAATATTCCCGCAAGCATTATTGGGACCATGAACAGCGAGCAAATCGCTACGCTCCTCAAGCACATCCCGGACATCTTCAGGGTACGTCTACCATCCTCATTCCCTTTGCTATCGCGTCCCCATCTTGCCCCAACGTACCCTCTACACATCCACCTCCAGTCGCGCTCGCATACGCAGCGCACGCGTTCCACGTGATCGAGCGCATCGGTCACGTTCGCCCCGCTGATCGCGTCGGGGCGCGCGGGCGCCATCTGCACTACGCATCGGAGCCGACCCCCGCGATATTTCTGTTCCGTGTTCGTAAGCCCCGCGCGCAGACCATCGAAGACCCGTCGCACATTGAATGAAAAGGGGTCTGGACATGCCCGTAGCGCCTATCTATCCTTAGGGCGGCGGCTTTATCGGAGTCGTGCCTTGACTCTACAACGCCTCATCGTATCCATCGGAGGTCAATGCATACTGACGATGTTGTGTTTTTGTTTGTAGGGAGGCGATCTGAAGGACTCTGCCGCTGCGGAGGCTCTTTCGCACCTATCGCAGGGCGCATTCTTGCCCCAAGCCGGCCAGCTCCCGCCGCACGTCCTCGGGCAGCAACCAATCCCCGCGGGCGCCCTCCCCAGTGAGCCCGGGCCCTCGTCGCACCCGCGCGGCCCACCCAACCTCGGGCAGCTTTCCGCACTCGCGTCCGTGCTGCAGGCGACGGCGCACGCGGCGCCACAGCCAATGGGCAACGACCCCAACGACGCCGGCCAGCAGAGCGACGGCGATGACTCTTCGCCGGATGGCGACAAGGGAAGCCCCACGAAGTCTTCGGGCCGGCGCGGCGGCCGGAGTGCGACGATGACCAACGATGAGTGGGCGCGGATCCGGAAAGACAACCACGTACGTGCCCTTCGTATGTTTCGCGCCCCTGTCCTCCGGCTCACGGGCTGTCTATCACCCTTGTCTGCGTGTATGTGCGCGACACCAACAGAAAGAAGTGGAGCGCCGGCGGCGCGGGAACATCAACGAAGGCATCAATGAGCTCGGGCGCATCGTACCCAACGGCTCGGGCGAGAAGGCCAAGGGCGCGATCCTATCGCGCGCGGTGCAGTACATCCACCACCTGAAGGAGAACGAGGCGCGGAATATCGAGAAGTGGACGCTCGAGAAGCTGCTCATGGACCAAGCGATGGGCGACCTCCAGACACAACTCGAGGAGATGCGACGTATGTGGGAGGAAGAGCGCAACCTCCGTACCCGGCTCGAAGCCGAGCTTGAGCTTCTCCGCAGCCACAAGGCAGGCCCTGGCGCCGCCGCGACATCATCCACCGAGCCCGGTCCCGTGGCAGCTGCGACCGCGCCGAACTCAAAGGACAATAGCAAGCGGGAGCGCGAAGAAAACGAAGAAGGGGGCGATGACGCGGACGCGGCGGCGGTCGAGGGCGAGCTCGAGCGCAAGAAGCGGCCGCGGAAGGATTAGATGAGCTCGGGCCGAGATTCTCGACGCCTTATTGCGTTTTCACCCTCTGTCCCCGCATTCCGGCCGTGCTCGACGACCTATGCCCCTTCCTCTCTGATCAAAACCCTCTCCTCCAGCCCTTTACTCCCGCCGTGCTGACCCCGCGTTCCCATCCCCCATGCGCTCCTCCTTGTGCCTGCTCCCGGACTCCGGCCCCGCCCTCTCTCGCGCCCCTCGGACTCGCTCTCTCCCTTCTCCCCTGTGGCCCCTCTACCTCGTCCCCCACACCCCCGACGGACCGTCGCCGCAGCGCTGTATCGTGTACGTGTACTCCTCCCGATCCCCCCCCGCGCCCACTTGGGCTGGACGCGGTTATTTCTTCTCGCGTGCGCCCGGGCACGGCGCACGCCCACTCGTAGTCCCAATGTCGGTCCGTCGAGACTGTACGACGTGTATTTTTACTCGCAATCCACCGGCGCGCGCGCGCCGTTCCTTTGCTCTGGACTCCGCGCTTCTTCTACTTAGCGTTCCAGCCGGAGGGCGTTGGGGTGACGTCTCGTGGATCGCATTCCTGTGCACCGGGCTCGGTCCACACTCGAACGTCGGTGAGGACATTCATGCGGAGCCCGGGCGACCGGCCTTGTTCTGTCGCGCGATACACGGTACACCTGTGCCTCACGGTATCGCGCTTCCCGTAACTCGTGTGATCCGGGGGGCCGTGCCGAGCCTCGTTTACTCAATTTCTCGCCTTCCCCCTACTACTAGTTGCACTACGCCGCGCCCCCATCCCCTCCCTTGTAGGGAAGGTCCTAACACCCCCTACTATGGCTTATGTTCTGCCCCCCCGTATGTTTCCCCCTGCCCGTCTCCGTGATGTCCCGATCAACCGCTCCGGTCCCTCCGACAATGACGTGTGCTCCCTCCCGCCCCGAGATCTCCGGACACCGCGCCCGCGCCGCATCGCCGCCGGCGCCTTCCCGCCCCGCCACTCGTGCTCGCTGTCTCCCACGGCGAGCTCGCTGTCCCCTATGTCCTGCCCTTCCCTCCCCATCGTTTTCCTCCGTTCTTTTTTGTATGTACTTGTATTTACGGCGCGCATTCATTGATGCAATTAGATGTTTTGAACAGGGGCGTAGCCTGCTCCCACTGCGCGCTTGCCCCCGCCGCCCAAGTGCGGGGGCGCGGAGGATGATGTCATCATACGAGACGGCGGGCGGGAGGTGCGGCGGCGGCGCTTGGCACGGCGCGTGAGTGATGGCGCAGGCGGAGGAATGATCTCGGCAGAATGATCTCGCGGGCGACCGCATGGCGCCACTACCTCCCATCAGACAGCCCGGATAGCCTCGTGCCTCACCTCCTCCTATGTTCCCAGGTATGTTTTCTCCTCCTCCTCCCCTCATACAGTACAATACACACATGTACGGGACTCTATGTACGCTACAATACATGTGTTTGAAGCGGCATGCTTATGTCGGAGAGGGCAAAGACTCGGGCAGCAACGGCGCCCAGTGATCAGTCTCAGGCACGCTAAATTTCACCCGCACACTTGGTTTCACATCAACAGCATAATCATAAGTCTAGTCCGATTGTTTACATGAATGCTTATCTACGACATACAACAACTACTATGAGATGCGAGCGCTCCCAACACAAGTCCCCGCGCGCGCAACAGAGATCCGCGCGCGCGCGCGGCAGAGATCCCTCTCGCGTGCAACACAAGTCTTCGCGCGTGATGACCTTCGCCTGCAGCAAGGATATCATGCGATCCTGGGGGCGACATTCTCCTGGCCCGCGCCAGGAGCCTTCTTGCGTGGGGCTTTCTTCGTGGACGAGGTGGCCTTCTTCGCGGGCTCGGAGGGGGCCGTCTTTGTTGTCGAAGAGCCCTTTTTGCGTGTCGGCGCACGAGCCATCTTTGGTGCATGAACGACCCCATCAGCTCCCGCGAAGGAGTTGTGGAAAGGGTCAAAATCTTGACCGCGCTTTGCAGGGACAATGGGTGGGGGAGCGCCATCGGATGCATGTGATGCGCTGCCTGAAGGCACCGTACCCGCAGGGGCATGGGGGAGTGGAGGCGCCAGGACAGGGTGAGGGGGTGCCAGTTCGACGTGAACAGGCGTACATCCCTTTGGGTGGGGCGGTACAAGTGCCGACGATGGGAGGGAAGCCGAAGACAAAGGCGGTGGCGCGGAGGATGCGGAAGCGAGTGCGGCGGATGGCCTGTTCAAAGGCTCGGTGGAGGAAGGCACAGGCGAGGAAGCGATGGGAGTGCGGTGGAGGGTGTCACGGGTGTGGGCGGGGCCGCCTGTCTGGGTGCACACTCTGAGGGCTCAGGGGAGGACGGCGGGGGCAGGGGAGGGGCGTGGGCTCGGCCTGCATGGGCACGGGGGAGGATGGAGGGGGCATGGACGGTGGCGTAGGGGATGATTGCGGCGGCGGCGGCGGCGCGATAGAAGGCGGCGCAAGGGAGGATTGCGCGGGTGTGCGCTCGGGGGCGTGTTCATGCTCAGGTAGGGGTGCGGACAAGGGTGGTGGTGCGAGGGAGGATAGCAGCGGCGCGAGTGAGGACGACGGCATGGGCGAGGACGACGACGCGGGTGGCGACTCGGGCAAGGACAACGACGTGGGCGATGGCGGGGCAAAGACAACGACGCAGGTGAGGACGCGGGCGAGGATGCGGGCAAGGATGCGGGCAAGGACGACGACAGGGGCGAGGACACGGGTGAGGGCGACAGTGCGGGCGAGGACGACAGCTCGGTGGGCGGTGGATCTAGCGTGGAGGTGTCTGCCGCCTTCTTGGATACGGTGGTGGGAGCGATCCCCTGGGCATAGAAGACGGCGGTGGGATCCCTCTTCTCCTTGTACGCAGTGCACCACTGGTTCCATTCGTCCGTCAGCAGAAGACGGAAGCGCGCTGTGCCGTCGTTCCACGCATCGTAGAGAGTGCGGAGGTCAGCGAGTCCGCCGAAGGCGCCCGGCGCCTGGAACTTGGAGAGGGGCCAGCCCTCGATGATGGCGCCGTACTTGAAGGTTATGTCGCCAGCAAAATTCTTGTATGACATCTTGCTGGGTGCGTTCTTGCCGGTGCCGCAGGTGATAGCTATAGTAGATGATTAGCATTTTGTTCGCACACTCTAGGGACTCGAAAACTAACCTAGCTTCTGCCCGATGAGATGCCCCGCTTCCTTCTTCAGGTCGAGCACGAACATGCCATGATTTTTCGTCACTCCTGAGCAAGTAGGTCAACTAAGAACGATACAACGAGGCTACCAGTGCTTACCCTGAACTCCCGATAAGCACCATGCTTCGATGCGGCTGGCCAGGTGCGTAGGATCGCCCTCAGCGAGCAGCTCTACAAACTGCCTGACGCGCGCGCTACTAGTGGTAGCGAACGGCGCGATGTAGCTCTCGCGGTGGCCGCGCGCAATAAAGAGCGCGTATTGGAGCCAGTGCGGTGGGAGAGATTCTCGAGCTTCGAGGGTGTGTAAGCAGCGATGGAGGAGCGGGGGCAGACATGCGTACCTCAAGAGAAATGGTGCGCACGGTCGTGAAGGCGTCATTGAACGCGCCGAGTTCCACGTTGTGGAACGCGGTCCTGCGGTTCTCGCGACGGTCCTCGAGATCCTTCACCATGTCTGCGCATATCCTCTCACGCTCTTCCTCTGTCATGCGACGCCATTCTTCGGATATCTCCTTGAGATCCGCTTGGGAGAGAGGAACGCGGGCGTCCCTGCTTCGACCGCGGCTATGGAAAATTGATGAGCGGTGATAAACATCCCCAAGAAAGTACGTACCTTTGTTGCGCTCCGAAACCTTCATGCTGAGGAAGGCGTTCCACAGCGTGATGGGGCGTGGCTCCTTCTCCGACAACGAGCACTGGTACAGCATCTGACGGAAGTACCACTGCTCGCTGTGCCCGCCGTACTGCTCCTTGAGAGCCCGGGCCTGGGCGAGGACGTACTCACGTGTTTCGTTGATTTTGGCCCAGATGGCGTCCGCGCGGTCCTCGCGCTTTTGCTGGGCCTCCTTCCTCTCGGCCTGGGTCTTTGGTGGCCGAGGGGGCCGGGCCTCCTGCCATGGGTACTTGACGCGTGGAGCGCCGTCGCGGCGGAGGATGTTGGGCAGCTTGGTGATGGTGCTGCCGGCATTATGTGGGAAGGGAGATGGGTGGGCGTCCATGGCGAGCGGAGCGTGCTGTAAGATGGGAGGGACGGTGAGAAAAGAAGTCGGGGAGGCGGGAGAAACAGCAGCCCGGAGGGAGGACTACACCGATCAACAAGAATTTGTTGAATGCCCACGTGACCTTGTTGAGTGAGGGGGAGGGTGATCGAATAAGGCGCGGGCGCCGTTATCTACATTGAAGGGAGTGTTATCAATACAAAGAGATCACGACTATACTTCGTCGTCCAGCCCAGCTCGCAGCCCAACTGATACGCAAATGCTTCGACTGACGGCCAGCAGTGCCGTACGCCTGCAGAACCTTGACAGCGACATCGTCACTGGCACTGATGTCGCGCAGTGAACGCTCTGCGCGGCGGCCAAGGCGGACGGGGTAGCGAGTTGGGGTGTCGACGCGATCGTCATGCTGCCGCAAGACCTTGCGCAGCGCGAGCAGTATGAAGTCGTCGACGGCCTGCGGAGCGTACGATGTGGACGGGGTGCAGACGAGCCAAGGGAGACCCGCGCGACCCCTGGGCGAACACGGTATCGTCAGCAGTGTGGTAGAGTAAGATCAGCAAACTCACCGTCCGCGAGGGACTCATGATGCTGGCCTCGGAGTGGTCTGACGAGGCGTACTGCGAGGTAACGATGCTCGCAGTACTCGCCGAGCTCTGCGAAGGTGCGCGCCACGATCCCGCGCGCGCGGGACCACTGCTGGGGACTGTGGCGGCAGCAACGGTGGGGCGGACCAACACGGTCATCGTGCCATCTCAGCACGGGGAGCGGACTCCCGGGCTTGTTGAACATGTACAAGCAAGCGTGCGTGAAGCTCTCGAAGTGCCCGCGCCACCTTGCGACCTTGCGTGTTGTGTCGGTGAAGCCGACGTTCGCCTCAATTTCGCTCCTGCACAAAGGTTTTAGTACCTCGTAATAGACGTGTATCTGCTTACCAATGCAGTCCAACGTAGATGCCAGTCTGGCCGTTGGGAATCCCCGCCTTGCGGATGCTGTAGAGGCGGAACGTTGGGACTTGCACGTTCGCCTCTTGCATCCGCCACGCCGCATCCCAGATGTTGTTGAGGTCGCCGCTGAACGCGGCATCATTGAGGATGGCGACGGCCTTGGCATCTTCCTTGCGTGCACAGCAGACAAGGATGGGGAATATTGGGCGATGCGCGCCCCGTGCGACGTCGGATGGGCTGCATATGCACGCTGACGATCAGTATGGAAGTTGAGAAGCTAGAGACGGACTTACCAATCTTTCGTAATGGCGCGACGGCCGGAGAGACCTGCACCCAAAAGTACCCACCACGGCATGTCAGGCGTGAGCAGGGAGGTGAGAGTATGCGGAGAGAGAAGGAAGCTGTCAACAATCCGCATCGATGGCGGGGGAGAAGCGGCAGGCGCTCATGAGATCACTGCCCCGATCGCCTCATGCCTGGGGTTCTTGACACATTGCAAGTGGCCTGGCACACGGTACAACAAACGTGAGAGCGAAAAGATAAGAGGAACGTGTCACAAGGTGCGTACCTCACGGGTTCCATGTGTTATCTCCCCTCTAATCGTTGAGTAAGCCATGGGGCGGGAAAACGAGAGTGGCAAAGCACGAACAGCAATGTCCGAGCTGTCGAGTTGCACAATTGTGCACAAACCTTTGCCAGAGATGTCACACAAATTCAGGAATCGAAAATTTACCTGGAGATCATTATGACATACTCATAGACACGTTACCAAGTGTTTTCAAGCCCCCCTCTGTATATGAACAACACGCAGAATGTTTTTATTACTTCGAAGACCGCTTCCTACCGAGCGCTAAGGGTGATCGGGCACGGATCTCAGCGTGTTTGGGCTATGTACTCAAAAATGGCGGTCTCCTCAGCCCGTGACTCATCGTCTTCAGCCTCCGGAATGCTACCCATCCCCGGTATCGCGCTTGAATCGGGCTCCAGAGGGACCACACTGACGTTGGGTGGTGGGATCGTGTCCTTGCGGACACCGGGCGTGGATGGCCGGCGAACTTCTCGTGGGAATGCAGGTGTTGAACCCAGGCGAGGTTGATCGCGTTTGCGATGCGCTGGCGTTTGGCGTACTCCAAGACGGGCCCGTACAGGATGCTGTTGACATCCGGAGCCTGTCTAGTGTGGTGGACAGTAGGATCTCCTCGTCGCGGAGGTGAGTGTGGAGTCTCCGAGACTCCCGGTAAACGGCCTGGATCTCTTCCCGGGCCCGAGCGATCCGACGCCAGGAACTGATCGCCTCGCGGCCATCAGCTCCCGCCCACACTTTGCCGGCGATGTCATTTGCCGTGCCTTGGAGGAGGGCGAACTCGCTAAGGAACGAGTAGTGGCCGATGTCCCCCCACTCAATCCGCGGCCTGCCCACCGCTGTCGCAGCGCTGTTGTACGCTTTGATGGCCGTACGGATAGTCTTTGAGCGCTTCTGCAAGCTCTTGGAAAGGTGTGTTCGTACTTTGTAACCTGTAGAAGTGCTCAGCAACTTGAGGTGAGAACAGATCTTGCACGTCTGCAGAGCTCGCGCACGCGCACCAACAGTGCACCAAACGCCCGCGCGCATCAAAACACCCCCGCGCGCACCAAACGCCCACGCGCGCGCGCACCAAACGCCCACGCGCGCGCGCACCAAACACCCACGCGCGCGCGCACCAAACACACATGCACACCGACATGACATCCTTGAGCACGCACATGGGCACGATTCCTTCGCGCGCGAAGAATTCTTGCCCACGAGCGTGCTCATCAGCCTTGCGCACGCCGATGGTCAGGAACGCTCACCTGTACCAGCCAAGTTCAGCTTGTGCAGCTCGAAGAGCCGCTGAATCACCAGGCGCTGCAATCTTCCGAGAGCCTTCTGGTATTTACGCGTCTTGATGTACATAAGAGTGCTCTGGTAGTTCAGATCGGAGGGCTGCCAGCGTGTGATCTCCCAGGTGAGCTCGTAGTCGGTGATGTCCATGCTGATGGCCTCAATACGCTCAAGAAGCACGCGTGAACGCGATTCCGTTGCCCTGGTCGCCTTGACCTGGGCATTGTAGTCAGTGATCGGGCCTGTTTCCGGTGCCTGAAACGCAAGCGGTGGGCCTTGAGCGATAGAGTGCGCTCGGTTACGGCTATACTCATCCCTGCGCTTATAATTAAATCGGCTATTCGTGAGAACATCTAAAGACTTACTCCAAGGAACGAAGGTACTCGAGCTTCTCGACGTACTCCACGGAGCTCTGGTCCAACCCCGGCTCATCGCGGAGGGTAGAGAAGTAGGCGGACTCCTCGGCAGCAAGGTTTGCGAGGTCGTTGCGCGTGACATTGATGCGGGGGAGAAGCAGGTCGAGATTGAGTTCGCCTGCATCCACGAGTCGGAGCGCTTGGACGAAATTGTTGAAGAGGAAGCGCCCCAGATTTGTGTACTTGTCGTAGTCCCACTGGCGGAAGTACTGCACAATCAGCAGGTGGCGGCGGTAGCCACTAGCGTAGCGAACAATTGATGCGAGCGAGTTTGATCCGCTGAACACGCGCTCGAGCATCTCCAGATCTTCAATGCCGGCGCCCTTGATGATGTTGGGGTGATGGAGAAGCTGGCACTTGTAGGAATGAGAGTACGCATGGAAAGCACAAACACAGAAGCGCGAGCCACTGCTGCGGAACACCGCACCAAGGGTGCTGCGAGCAACTGTGCCTTCGAAGACACAACCAATGTCGTACCCACAGAGCTTTCGGCCTGGGAGGCACTGGTTGATCTTGTTGACGATAGAAAGGCCATATTTAGCTCTTAGATCATGATCGGTAAGTATGACGTAGTGATCGGGGACAAACCGAAGAGTACTCACTTTTCCCCGCTCCTGACCATGTCCGCAATCCACAGCATCTTCCCGTGCCTGCAGCACGACGCGAAGATTCCAGTCTCCTCGAAGGCGCCGTAAGCGTGCTTCTTCACCTCGGCCTCAGCAGCCTTCCAATTTGTCGCGCATGGTGAGGGTTCGCCGTCGGCACCATCCGTGGGATCGCCCTCGGTATCTTTAGGATCTGATCGTGGTGCCGGCTCGTCCGCATCACTCCCGTCGCTTAGTGCGCTAGCGACGGGCCTAGCTTTGACCTCATCTTGGCGCTTCGGAACCTCATTGGCGTGCTGATCGACGAAGGGGCGAGGGAGAATAAGGTCGTTCTTGAATTCACGGTGTCCGCAACATCTTGCGTGCTGCGTGCGAGCCTCTTGAGGGAATTGCCACCATCCATGCCCAGCTTCTTGTCCCACTCCGTGGGTTCCTCGTCCTCGAGCTGCAGGGAGTATAAAATTAGCATGATGATCAAAGCGATCGAGATTGTTCCCACTTCATAGCCGCATGGCGGACAGCCGTGGATCGCGCGCCAGTCCGGCGTATCCCGACCGAGCGCCGACATGACGTC
Organism: Epithele typhae; assembly: GCF_022376455.1. NCBI lineage: Eukaryota > Fungi > Basidiomycota > Agaricomycetes > Polyporales > Epitheliaceae > Epithele > Epithele typhae. The sequence continues at coordinate 93,251 of NW_025954216.1, read as the reverse complement.
ACGCTGGACGTCCTCGAGAATCTCAATGTAAATGTCGTAAGCGTCCCCCAGCGCTGTGCGATAATGCCGGCGGTAGCCCATCTGATGGCTTTGGATTAGCTTGCAATAGTACATACTCAATGGATACTCACCTCATATTTGTAACACGCCATCTTTGCGAACGCCTCCGTGCTAAAGGATGGTTTGAATAGCTTGATGGTCCGGAATAGCTCCAATGTGTCAAATGACACGGCGAGCTCCGGCTGTGAAGGCGTTGTGGCGAGATAGCCGCGCGCGGCGAGCGCCTCGCAAGGAAACTGGTCGCTCGCCACCTCATAGTCCACTTGTACTTGGAGGGTATTCAGGTCTATGCACGCCACCTTGCGGACCTGAACGTCTGAGCCCGACAGGAGCGGAGAAGCACTCGGCTGCGGCTGCGGGGTAGGGGAAGATTGATCGGAGGGCTTCTCGGTCGCGCGGATCGGCTCGGAAGCGGGAATCTCGGACGCTGATCGGGGCCCGTCCTCGGCGCCATCTGAGTCCTCCTTCCCCTGCCACTTGTACTTCCACTTCAAATACATAGTCTTTAACGCAGCCATGCGGGGCTTCCACGCGTTGTGCTGAGCTTGGCGACGCTCTTTCCACGTGCGCTCGTCTTTTGCGCTGCGCACGCTTCCTCTGGAGGGATAGAAGATGTGACCTTATCTGACTTCAATAGATAGAAGTACTTACTGCGCTTGATAGAGCGCCAATCTCATCGCCTCGACATCAGCGTCATCACTCCACTGAATGCCCTCTTCTCCGGGGACTTGAATGTCGATCCCCAGTAATGATCCGTCATCATCATTGTAGCGCTTGAATGTCTGGTTCATGGCCTCGCGCTGCTCCTGTGTCAAGTCTGCCAATACTTGAGCCACTCTATGGTCTCAGAACCGTAGTAACTACGCACTATTGATCAAAGCTTGATTGCGCGCCTTTGCAGCTTCTTGCTCCGCCTTCGCCTCTTTGCCGGTCATCTTCTTTGTTTGCATCGGCGTGATGCCCAGCCGTGATTGATCCGGCTGCGTCATCGGGTGCCTCCCTCGTCCTGCGCGTGTTACTGTGTTCCTCTTACCTGCTCTCCCACTCGACGCCATAGTAAAGAGTAGTAGTAGAAGAAGATGGTGTCGATGCACCATGGATAACGATAATCCGTATACCTTGCTTGCAGTGTCGGGCAGCTCATTCACCCATCAAACATGAGGCGCCAGGTGAAACCAAGTGTGCGGGTGAAATTTAGCGTGCCTGAGACTGATCACTGGGCGCCGTTGCTGCCCGAGTCTTTGCCCTCTCCGACATAAGCATGCCGCTTCAAACACATGTATTGTAGCGTACATAGAGTCCCGTACATGTGTGTATTGTACTGTATGAGGGGAGGAGGAGGAGAAAACATACCTGGGAACATAGGAGGAGGTGAGGCACGAGGCTATCCGGGCTGTCTGATGGGAGGTAGTGGCGCCATGCGGTCGCCCGCGAGATCATTCTGCCGAGATCATTCCTCCGCCTGCGCCATCACTCACGCGCCGTGCCAAGCGCCGCCGCCGCACCTCCCGCCCGCCGTCTCGTATGATGACATCATCCTCCGCGCCCCCGCACTTGGGCGGCGGGGGCAAGCGCGCAGTGGGAGCAGGCTACGCCCCTGTTCAAAACATCTAATTGCATCAATGAATGCGCGCCGTAAATACAAGTACATACAAAAAAGAACGGAGGAAAACGATGGGGAGGGAAGGGCAGGACATAGGGGACAGCGAGCTCGCCGTGGGAGACAGCGAGCACGAGTGGCGGGGCGGGAAGGCGCCGGCGGCGATGCGGCGCGGGCGCGGTGTCCGGAGATCTCGGGGCGGGAGGGAGCACACGTCATTGTCGGAGGGACCGGAGCGGTTGATCGGGACATCACGGAGACGGGCAGGGGGAAACATACGGGGGGGCAGAACATAAGCCATAGTAGGGGGTGTTAGGACCTTCCCTACAAGGGAGGGGATGGGGGCGCGGCGTAGTGCAACTAGTAGTAGGGGGAAGGCGAGAAATTGAGTAAACGAGGCTCGGCACGGCCCCCCGGATCACACGAGTTACGGGAAGCGCGATACCGTGAGGCACAGGTGCACGGTACGTCCGACCGGCGCAGCGCGTCCGCTCAGGGACATGACGAACCTGCATAGACGGAGTGAACCCTGTCGCCATGCCGACCACACGTGAGTGCGTTCGAACTTCTCACTGCTCAGTTGAAAGTTCCGCGGCCGCTTCATCCGTTGCGCCTGGCGAACGCCTGTGCTCGACCGCGAGTGGGCCGTACTTAGTACATAATGAAACCCCGCGTCCGCTCGAGGCACCGCGGAATCTGTGCGTGGCAGGAACGACGCCGCCACGGAGCGCTGTGCGGAGCGACTCCTGTGATCCCGTCATTGGCGTTAATTAACGCACGGGCCGGCCGGGCTCATTGTTCAGTCGCACTGCAGCCTGCAGGCGTTCTTGCAACGAGATAGGCCGTACGTGCGCCGTTTTTCGAAGCGTCGAGGAGTCATCGTGCGGAGGCGAATTGCGCCGGGGTCGGCTGTGCGTGCGTCCGGCGTGCGGGGGGAGCGCATCACTCAGACATCGTGACATGACGTCGTGATACGGCCCTGGGATGGTGTTGAGAGTGAGAGGCGGAAGAGCACGCTCCGCTCTGGCACGGGTAGCAACGAGGGAGGCATGGGGGGTGGGCCGCATGGGCGTGAGCTTGTCGGATGGATTGCACTATGGCACTCGAGGTGATGGGAATTGCAGACTAGAGCAGCCTCGGAGGCAGGCAGCTGGACGGAAGCACCTCGAACCAGGTAAGACCAGGTATCGCTGGATGGTCCGCGTCACGATTGTGTATCGGCGGCCGCGCGGGCTACTGGGGGCTACTGGGGGCACTGCGCCGACCCCGCGGCGCGGTACCTGGTTGGAATGCTCAACGTTCAACAGAAACCTGCACTCACTTCCAGACCTCAGGCCAGCTGACCGTATATTAGTGAGCTTCCCCGCAAGCACAGCCATGGCCGCGCGAGGGATCAGTCAGTCCGTCCGTCGGAGTAAAGTGTGGACGTCTGGGCTGGAAGGCGAGTCGTCCAGTTTGGAGTACGCACCTCCGCCGTCAGAACGCGCTGGCCAGATCTCGGACGGGGGTGTGCTCTGCGTGCTCGCGCGCGCAGCACAGCTTAGCGCTCAGCCATGGACGAGGTGCGTGGGGTAAGGCCCCAGGATCAGGAAGAGAAGGCGTAGGATGGTGGATCGCAGCGCGAGCCTCTTCCTCGGTGATGCTTCTCGTCCGTTGCCTGGGGATCCGCACAGGGCCCTGCTCCTGCGCTCACGGCGGGTGCCATCGGCCAGCCGGCCGGACGAGGCCGCAGCCCGGACGGCGGTGTCCGGATAGATCCGAGGAGGTTATTGAAGCCAGGGCTCCCGCGTGGGCGACGCGGGTCGTGCCTTTGCATTGATGGCTGGGGCTGCGCTCGAGCTCGTGCAGGCTGCAAGGCCCGTGCGTCTGTCGTCCTCCTTGATGCGTGGGCCATGCGCGCGCCGGCGGCTAGGTGAGGCAATTTTTCTGCTATTTGAGGCGGCGCGCGTACCTTCGGTGCGGTAGGGTTCGGTCGCTGTGGACTGGAGCGCCGGGCCCTCCGGCAGGTGCGAACATCCATGCTCGTGCTCGGTGCGGATGGCGAGTAGAGGTAAATGGAAGGCGGCGTAGTGCGCGCGGTCGGGTCGCGGAGGGATGGTGAGCGTGGACGAAGATCGCTTGGATTAGCCTTCCAGCTTTCCGCGGCGCGTCGACGTGGGCTGATTGAAGATATGATGCGCTCCCGCGTGTCGACCGAGACAGGACAAGACGGTGCATGCGAGCAGCCAGAACGGCAATCAGCGCGGGCCTGGCAGGGCTGGCGCGCGTCGGACGTCCAAAAGAGGCAACAGCCCGAGCTCCGAGCCGACCTCGGTGGTCAGGACTCAGGCCCAGGGACGGCGACCGCCGAGGACCGCCGAGGATCGCAAGCCAAATCCAGTGGCAGCGTGGTGGCGCTGGACGCAGCGTGCTCGCTTCACTACCAAACACGCTCCCACTCACCCGCTCGACCGGCCGCAGGACGAGAGAGGACGCGACGCGCATGGGCGAGCTGTCTTGATATGGGCTGTAGCCGAGCGGGAGAGCCGTTGCGCGGTTGTCACCGGACCGCTCTGCGGCCTTCTGAGCGGGCCCTGCCGCCGGTTCGTCTTTTGCCTTCGCGCCCTGGCCGTGGGATCCAGCTGGCAATGTCCAGATCAGCTTCCGGCAGCCGCTTCCTGGCCTCAGATCCTGTATGTAAAGACGTTGACCGCACGGACGCCGATGTCCTCGCTTTCCCCCTCCTCCCCTCCTCACTTCCTCCCCGTCTCCCTTCCCCTCCGCACCCTCACCTCCCATTCCCGCACACCATGGGCTCCCGATACCAGGTTGACGACGACCCCCTCGCACGCATGCTCGCCCCGCCCCCCAACGAGACCGCGGAGCAGAAGGAGGCCCGTCTCCGCGTCGAGGCCGAGGCCCGCCAGAGAAGCGACAAGATAGACGAGCAGATCAAGGCCGAGCGCGCGGCCATGAAGAAAAACAAGCCCGTCAAGGTCCTCCTCCTCGGACAGAGCGAAAGCGGTGCGCCTCCGTTCTTCCTCCTATGGCTTGGTGCGCGCAGTGCTGACATGACGTCCCACTGCCTCCCTCGCCCTTTCCAGGCAAGTCCACAACGCTTAAAAGTGAGTTGTTCCTTACGGCATGATTCTAGTCCGTCGGCTGTCCCTTCCCTGCCCCTTGCTGTCCTCTGTGGGCGCGCCCTCGGTGTTCGTCCGTCCGCGCGAACCTTCATCCACCTCCCGTTCGTCCAACAAGCGCGCATGCAGTCATACCGTGCTGCCCCAGTCGAGTTTATTTCCCCAAATCTCAATCGTGTTGTCCACTCTCCATTCACCCTGCCACGTATCTTGGAGAGCGCTTTGTGGACTTCCACATATCAGTATGACGACGTCCACAGTCCACGTCTCGTGTCGATGATGTCACCTTCTCAATCAGTTCTAACCCTCTCCCTCACTCCAGACTTCCAATTGTCCTATTGTCAGGACCAATGGGAGGCCGAGCGCGTTTCATGGCGCATGGTCATCCAGCTCAACCTCGTTCGTGGCATCAACGCCATCCTCGACGTCCTCTCCAGCGAGCTCTCCGGCCCAGCACCACCCGGTGCCGACTCGGACATCTCCGACGATGACGACGACACTACCGGCATGCACCCCGTCTACGGTTCCGCGCTTCTCACCAGCAAGCACAGACTCCTCAAGCTCCGCCTCGCCCCACTACGAACCGTGCAGCGTGACCTCGAACTGACCATCGGCATCCAGGCCGGGGACGACATGTCAGACGTCACGATCGGGACCTCGCCACCGGGGTCGCCCATCCTCGGACCGGGCGGCAAGAAGCAGGAGTTCTTCGTCCGCTCCGCGACGACGTGGAAGAAGGAGCACTCGCACAGCAGGAGCGAGCTGAGCGGGCGACGGTCGAAGGAGGTGCAGATGCGCGAGACCGCGGACATCCTCGCGGGCTGTGCGGAGGACATGCTGGCGGTCTGGCAGGATGCGGGGATTCGCGAGCTGTTGGTCCGGAAGGGGATCCGGATGGAGTCAACGCCAGGCTTGTGAGTGTTTCTACTCCCTTCGCATGATCGGCACGTCGCCCAACGAGCGTGGCGCGCAGCTTCTTGAACGACATTCGGCGAATCGCGTCAAGACACTACATCCCCACGAATGACGATGTGGTTCGTGCGAGGTTACGGACACTGGGCGTGCAAGAGCACAAGATTAAGCTCAACAAAGGTCTGCGCTCATCTTCCTTCGCTTGCTCCTTTGACTTACGTCGGCACAGGCCCAGCGACGGGGTCAGATTGGTACATCTACGATGTTGGCGGGAGCCGGACACAGCGCATGGCCTGGTATCCCTACTTTGACGACTGCGACGCCATCATCTTCCTCGCACCCATCAATTGCTTTGACGAGCGCCTGACAGAAGATCGACGTGTGAACCGTCTCGAAGACAGTTACATGCTCTGGAGGGCGGTCATCTCGTCAAAGCTGCTCGCGAAAACGAGCATCGTGCTCTTCCTCAACAAGTGCGACCTTCTCAAGGAGAAACTGCAGAGCGGCGTGCGGATCAAGGACCACGTGCACAGCTATGGGGACCGGCCAAACGAGGTCGAGCATGCCGTCAAGTGTGAGTACCCTTGGCTTGTGGATACGGTTGGCAGGATGGGTGGGGAAGGCGATGCTGATGAAACTTCACGGCAGACTTCGGGTCTCACTTCAAAGAGATCCTGCGGAAGTACTCTCCCGAACCGAGACCATTCCGCGTGCATCACACATCCGTCGTCGTACGTGGAGCTCTTCTATCTTTCGTGCCTATAAATTTGAATACTGAGTTTCATTTGTAGGATACGGAAGCCACGGCCGTAACGCTCTCTGTTGGTGAGTCTTCTTTCAGGCACAGCCCTCCCCTCAATCCTCCTTCCCTCCCCTTGTTGTCATCACCCTCCCTGCTCCGATCTCGTCGCCGGTGTCGCGTGCGACACAGACGTTGACAGACAGACACGCTCTCTCTTTACAGTCGAGGAAGGCATCCTACGCGAGCACCTGCAGCGGGCGGACCTGCTCTAACAGTCCGTTCCGCTGCAGCGGCGTCCGGCCGCGGACCTCATCCATAACTAGACATAACCACTCCTCGGCTCTGCTCTTGCTTTCATCTCCCTCGCCCACCTCACCACCCGTCCACGTACTTTGCTTCGCTATGTCTCCTCCCACTGTCCACGTCCCGCAATCTCTCGTGATGGACGCGCCGTGTTAACGTGCCACCTTCACGCCCCAGTCCAGGACTCGATCATCAAGCGCAACCTCGAACACTCGAACCTCACATGACCCCTGCCCCCGTATGTGTCTGTTTCTCTGCGCAGGCGAGCGGCGCTCATGCGCCTTTTTCGGTGAGCGTCCCCCACTCATTCTCTACCGGTACCCGCGGCTGACTGGCGTTTGATATCCGCAGATTTATTAATAACGCTATGTCTCTGTGCACACCGGCCTGTGCAGGCCTCTCCACGCCGCCCGGCCGCCTCCCCATCCATTTCCACCCGATGTACGCACATCTGCCATGCTCTCCCCGGGCGGCGCACGGCCGTTTCTGTCGCGCCGGGCTTCTACGTCCGCCGCGCGCCACAACACACGGGCGATGTTGTTGTATCGCTACCTCGCCCCTCCACTCCTCGCTCCGGTACGCCTCGCCCACTTACCTACCCCGTCCCGATTCCTCTTGCGGAGTCCGCGCTCGTTTCGTGTCTCATTGCCCCCATATCCATACTCATTTTCGTCCTCTTGCGTCGTCGCGTCGTCGTCCGCTCTGCTTGGCCTGCCTCACTCTCATCACTGTATCACTTCCATATCTTACCCACGTAGTAGCCTTGCGCCCGAATTTGCGACCGTCCGTGCCCGTGGAACGGTGGTTTTTCCCTGGTTTGGCTTTATGAGCGACTGGGCCCAGGCTCGGACGGAGCGAGTGGGGAAGGGGGGGCACTTCAGTGACTGGCCTGGCCCACGTACGTGCCGGCACAGTGGCCTTGGAGACCGGGGGCGTCGCCGCGCACGTCCGCGTTGGGTACACGCAGTGCAATTAACGCGCCTCGGGATCCCACCGCGCGGCGGAGGTTCAAACGCACTCCCACGTATGCATTTTCTGATCGAGCACCGCAAGTGCGGGGAACCCGCCCGGTGAAAAACACCGCGAACGAGAGGACGTTGTGCGGCGTGCGCCGCGCGGCCGCCGTTCGTCCAGGGACGCCGCGGGCATTTATCGCGCGAAGGAGCGGGAGCGGGAGCGGCGAGCTCGGGCGGCATGTGCGCTGATGGAGCGCGCGGGACGACTCTGCGGGACTTCCCGAAGTCTCGCATTTGCTGGCATTGCGCCTTCAATTCGTTTGCATGTAGTTCCATTCGAAATTCGAATCCTCTCCCGCGGCCGCGGGGCGCCGGTATCACCTATGTCCGTGCGTGGCTCGATGGCACGTTACTGATGCGCGCGAGCGGTTTGGGGTCTGGTTCCTTCCGTGAACGCTTCGCTGTCAGCGGACGTGATGGTACTCCCGGCACTATAGTGAAGACCTTGGATACATTTCGCGTCCGCAGCGGACGCATCAGAGTGGCGCAGCGGAGTCTGTTCTGCGGCGTCGACGCGACTCAAGCGGGCATGAGTGGGGGCGGGTCACGGCTTACATATGGGTCTCTCTCTCTCTCGCTAGCTGGCTAGTGGCCTCAGCAGGGTGGCGACACGCTCCGTCCGCGAGAGGGCACTCGCATCAGCAGCTGCAGCGTCGCGGCGCCAACGCTCGCGCTGCGTGGCGCTCCAGATGTGTGGACGACCGCCACTTGTTGACGGTTGTCACACATTATATGGATTTGGAGCGAAAACCATGGATTGCAGCGACTACATAATACAACGAAGGCGCATGTTGGCTTCCCCGCCGCACGAGCGACGGGTACTAGTCCCGAGGGCCACGGAGAGGCCTGCGCCGATACCTCGGGGAGCATTTTTAAACGGAGGTCGTAAGGACCTCCGTCGCCCCTAACATAGCTAGACATAGGCATAGGGATGAGAGCGGCGACAGCGAGAACAGATAGAGAGAAATCAAAGACGGGCCGAGCTGGGGCCGGCGCGTACGAGTGTCCCGGAGCCTGGAAAACATTCCGCGATAGTTCACGGAGCGGCATTCATCGGGTCGTGCGCGCCGCCTGACGATCGCCGACCTTGTAGGCATAGATGTGGAGAGGAGAGAGAGAGCGGGTAGTCGAGAGAAAAGAAAGACGACCGGGCAGCACGCACGACTTTCCCGGAGCCAAATCTTTCCGACAGGCTGAGCGGAGCGGCATCTGTCGGGAGTGTGCGTGCTGCCTGGCGCGGGACCATGTCCTACTTTCGCCGCTGGATTGGACAGCGGGAAGCGATCGACCGCGCCCTTACTGAGCCTGTATGTACGGCTGGCCTCGAAGGGGGTCGCTGCGAGGTCGAACTCAGATTACATTCAACAAGAACGATAGAGGCCGAGTGACTCACGATTTCGGGGGCTTGTATTGCAGGAATAATAGCTGCTGTGCAGAATTCAGGGTCGACGTTGGAGGAGAGAATAAGGGAAAGACGCACATATCACAGTCAGCCCTGAAGTGCGTCTCACGCAGTTCGAGCGAGCCGTTGGCGACAACCGAGAGGTTCGGGCAGTGCATACGCTCCCTCTCCTCAGCCCCACGTGCGGTGCGGCGCGAAGCCGCTGCACGGTGTCTCTCACCTGCCCATCTGGCGGTGAGGATGGCGACGCGCGAGCGACGCCAGAGCCTCGGTGCCGGGCGAAGAGAGTGACATGGGACCCGAGTTCTAGTGGGTTGGTCAGCGCAAGTGGCGCACGGCGATGGCGAACACAACTCACCTTCGAGGAGCCGTACACGCTCGGTGAGGCCGACCCCGCGAGAGGAGGGCAAGTCGGAACCGATAAGCCTCTGTTCATCGTCACCCGGAGGCGAGGATGTTACCGTGGCGGCCGAGGAGTGAGGGAGTGGTGTGTCGCATGGGCAGGGGTGCGCCACGGGGGGAGAGCATCGTCGAGGTGGTGCGGTGGTGCGGGTTCTGAGGAGAGAGAACGCGGGGGAGGGGGGCTTTTATCCTCGCCGGGCAGACTCCACCGCAAATCCCGAGTGGCGAGCGCATCACGCAAGATCCGCAAAGAGCACAAGGCTGCTCGCTCGGCTGTCACAAGGCCCCGTCGAGGCCCGCGATACTGGGATCCCGAGTATCACCCTGGCCAATCGCCTTCTACACCCCTCCGCGCCCAAGCAACACCAGGTGCTTCGCGGGCGAGAAGTCGCTCTCGGATCTCACAGAAGTTCCTGGAAATTTTGATTTCAATCAACAGAAGCTCTCAGCCGAGTCCCGACAGAACGAGCTACTTACCGAGCGCGAGAAGACTCGGGGAAAGATCACGGCGACCAGGGGGCACCGCAGGCCGTCGTGTGTCGCGGATTGGTCGCGGTGTCCAAGCGGCGGCGCACTAGTCGAGAGAAAGGCACCCAGGAATGATTTGGGGTGCTCGAGTCAGGCTCCGGTTGGACGGCGGAGTTCAGAAGTGTTGCCAAACAAGGGTTTGGTGTGGGCGTCGCAGTGGTCATGAGCGCCGAGCGGTGGACAAGCCCGACATCGTCCTTCTTGAGCACCTGAACGCTTGCACGCGCACGTATCTTCCCAAAAAACGCCAATGCGAGGCATTGAAGGGTTGTTCTCGATGAGCAACATGCCAGCGAAACGCTTGGAATCTACCATCGGCGGGTAGTGAACACTGAACTGTATGACGATTCAGATCTGCGGCACAAATATGAGCTTGGGGAACAAATAAGACCATCTTAGATGCATCCACAAGCCGCGGTATGGTTTACTCAGGGCGCTCACCGGTTGATGTAGTTCTTGAACAAGTTGGGTGAGAAGAAGATGGCCAACGCAAGATACATAAGCGCCTGATGAAGTCCTGTGGGCGCCTGCGGACGCTGGCGCCGGGTCTTTGGGCATGGTTTCGAATCCAGCTCTTGCTGCTTTTCCGTGGATCATGTTTTACTCCCATTAGTAATATCGGCCATCCTTTCGCGCGTCAAAATGGCTTCGACATCTGACTGGGGGCGCCGGGGAGATTGCACGTGGTGGGCTGCCTCCCAAGCATGGGGGATTGGTTGATGTTCACCGTTAGGTGCGAGCACATGAGGCCAAGCAGTATGCTTTATCTGTCGTTCGTGGAACGATGGGGCTTGGAGTGTGGCACCCGAGACTCTGGTCGCGCCGCGTGGCGGGCGGGATGCGGTCCAGATCGAGATATTCCTCCTGGGAGGGTTGGCGCAATAATGCAACAGCTTATGTACACGAGTGTACTCGCCCGGCCGAGCCCTCCGGTACAACATGGTCGAATGAACTGATTGCGAGAACCCAGCCCTTGCAGCAGACGCGGCCTCCAAACTCGCCCCTCGCGAAGCTTACATCCCCTGCACGATAGGAGCGGCGCCGTTCTCCAGGCCTGTCCACAAGCTGCGAGCGCGACGATGTTAGAGGGAAGCCGGGAATGGGTGAGGGGATGGTCGCGTACCTGTAATCGTCCCCGTTTTGCGTCATGTAACGCACCCAAGGGAGCGCCTGGTGGTCCTAGTAGCACGGCGCGCAACCGTACCCATCAGACCCGTCGCCCGCGCTATAATCGTCGCAGGGCGTCCAATGGTCTACCTCAGCTTCAGTGACGGCAGGAGAGTCCGCACCCCAGCATTCGGGGTCCTGAGGGGCTGAATCGTCGCTGAGGATGGCATTCGGGTCTAGGGTTTCGGTGCTCGCGTCGTCCTCGAGAGGCGCGCCGGTGAGCTGGAAGGGAGAGTCGTGGGAGGCCAGTTGGTCGTCCTCGACGATACGGTCTGCGGGAGCCTCTTGTGCTTCCGCGAAGGCGGTTTCCGTCATGGCGGCTGGCGCAGCGATCGCGGCGTGGACGGTGATCTCAGGCTGCGACGGAATACGTGTCAGCAACGAGGATCGGAGCCGGATATGGCGACAAAGGCAGACCTTCTGCGCTGAGGATAGAGTGAGAGATCGAAGATCTTCGTACGCGAGACCACGATGGGCAAGCTCGGCTGCTTGTTTGCGACATTGGCGTTGGATCGCCTCGACGCGCACGTGGGAGATACTGGCGTAGAACTCGGCTGCTTGGAGCACGAGCTCTCTGAAGTAGGCATCATCGGGGATGTCGCGGCGGTGCGGTGGAGGGTGTTCGTATGGACGAGCAGGGAGTACGTGGGCGACGGCCAGCATGATGGACGATGGAGGGGACAAGTCGCGAGGCAATGAGCTTATGTAGACCAGCAGGGTGCCGAGGTGGCTTGGTGCTCAGCCTCGGTGCCACCGCCCTGCGTATAGAAACCGCATCGCCTCTCATCGCCTCGTCGAGGTCGGAGGAGCAGGAATGCGCGAGAATTTGCCAGCGCCCAGCGCGCATCACGATCACGTGTAATCCGGCCAGAGAGTCGATCTGGTGGCGCCAGCACGCAGCTGCAGATCGATTCCAGAGCGCTTCACTTGACTTGCTGCTGACGATCGTCTCCGGCCGGGTTCCCGCAGGACGTGTACATGTGCGACATGTCCATCCCGGAGCTTCATCTATACTGCTGCATGGTCGGCATCTCAAAGGCATGTGCGGCATACGGAAACACCCCGTCCACGAACTCCCGTATCTCCTCCTTCGCTCCCTGCGCCGACCCCTCGCGGACCACGACCGTGCCGAGCACGAGTTCCTGCAGGGCATCGTGCGCCGTCACGTCGTGGAGGTCCGCGCGCGCCCTGCGTAGGGCGCCCACCGCGTGCGTGGTCTCGGGGAGGTGCAGGACGCGGAGGCGCGGGCACGCGCGCGCGACGTGCGCGAGGACGTCGAGTGTCGCGGTGCCCAGGGCCAGGGAGCTGTACCGCCCGCGGAACGTGAGGCGCAGCTCTTCGAGCGCGGGCCAGGCCAGCGCGGCTTCGAGTATGTCCGGCGAGGAGTAGCTGATGTCGTGGAGGAGGAGTGTGAGCGAGAGCGAGCGGAGGCACTTGAGGGGGAGGAAGGGGGCGAGGAGCGTGCTGAGGGTGCGTTCTGGACGCTCCAGGACATACTGGTGCATGTCGTTGTCGCGCAAGACGGAGGATTGGAGGTAGAAGCGGACGTGGAGGGACTTGAGTTTAGGAAATAAGCCAGCGATAGCCGAGACAAGGTTGTGGACATGGGGGATGAGCCGAGGCGGTTTGGTGCCGTTGATGCCGATGTGGAGGGAGGTGAGGGAAGGGAATTGGATCTCGGCCAGAATGGTCCCGACGATGGGCTTGATACCGTCGATTGTCAACTTCGTGACGACTGGGAAACAGACGTCGCTCAAGGGAGAGCTCCCGGAGTCGCGCTGTCTAAGGCTCGCCGTAAATGAGAGCTCCGCTAAGGACGGAAGGGCGCTGATCATGCGCAGGTCGTCGAAGGACAGTACTGCAGTATGCGGAAGCGTGAGCGAACGAAGGTGGCGAAGGGTGGCGAACCGCAACGGCCAAAAGTTCGACTTCAATTCTACAATTTCCAGTGCTGGACAGCGGAAAGAGATGATATCCGAAACGTATCGAAGCGCGGAGGGCGTATGTTGCTTGTCGAATAGAGGGCCTTTACTAAGATCGAGATTGATAGTTGCGTGCCGTACCGTCGCTGATATCAGGGCAAGTTGCCCGTTCTCGTATCGGAATGGCGCTCGGCAGGGTGCGGGGTCCCACTCGGAGCAGTGGAGTGTGATGCGATGAAGCCGTGGAAGGATTGTCAAGTGCCCCTTTGTGAGTGCGCCAAGTTCGGTCCAGACGGAAGGACTTGACGAAGACGCGAGAGCGCCGAATGAGACCTCTTGAACGTATCGGGCATACACGAGGAACCGATCCCAGCCGGGATGAGCGCTGAGGGCATCGTAGGACTGGTGGTGAGTGACTGTGTAGTGGTAGTGAGTATAACCCTGTAGGTAAACGCCGATATCAGCGACGGAGTGCAGTGTTTGACGCAGATCATAACTGGACTCTAGTCGAAGTCACCCACCGATAGAGACCGGGTCCCAGAGTCGGACGAGTGTGCGTCTTCAAGGTGGCGTAGTTGGGAAATCCCTGAGGTATACAGGAGACCGAGAAGTGGACGGTGGCCTGGAAGGGACCTCCAGATAACATTCATTGCAAATGGCGTGAAGCGTTTGTTGGTCAAGGCTAGTGCAAGAAGACCCTCGCTACCAACCGGTTTGGCCGTCCCGACGGTAAGATGGGATAGTATCTCGAAGAGAACATCGTCATCAGCACGCAAAAAGGCGCTTGCGGCCATGCTAGCAGCGTCTGCGATGAGCACCATGTTGCGAATGACAAAGAGATGACGAACTTAACATCAAAATGTGTGCTTCTTGCTCATTTCCCTGGCTTTTGTACCACACAGGTGCCAATGTACTTCTCAGGTTAGACCGGAAGGATCTTGGAGCGCTTTTATGTGGCCTGAAGGTTGACACTAAACATGCAGAAAGAAAAAATTGTGTGAGACAGAAGAGCGACGCAGTGATTATTAAAGATTTCTTACGCAACGTCGCGTTCAGAAGCAGCGACGAAGAATGCGGAGTGCGACACCGCAGAGGATGACGGTGACTGACAAGAGCAGGGGTCAGTGGGCGTCTTGCCGTCTCGATACCGACGGGTTGCAGCGCACGTGGCGGATCGATTCTATGAGCGGACTTGGGCCAGGCGGATCGACTCCGCCCCGGTTCTTCGACACGAGCGGCGACGAATATCTGATTGCAAGCGAACTCCAGCTATCCAGCAGCGCGGCAAAGCTCAGTTCATATTGTAGCGCTTGATGATGGATATACCCGCACGAATAATGAAAAGCAAATACGATCCACCCCGCACGTTCGGGGACCTGAGGGGGCTGGTGCGGAAGGTCGCGGTACATACGTCGATGGCACATACGAGGGTTTTTATCAACTCCATGAAATTACAATCCTACAATTAACTATGCAACGTACACAAGAACGGATGAGACTTCAATAAAACAGTGACCGATGGACGTAAAGATTTCCTCCGATTCACAGGTCGGAATCGGACGACTCGAGATCCGACCAATCGCTTCCAACATGGGCCCCACCTTCGAGCTCGTCCTTGTCGATGATCTCCAGCTTGTCCGAGCTCGCAGAGGGTCGGCGTTTCGCTCCATCGGGATCCGCAATGGGTGTGGACGAGAGCAGGAAGGGGTCGGTGTGAGTGCTAGACGGCGACGATGCAGCGACGTCTTCGAGATGGGCAGTGTTCTCGGAACTGGTGGTCGGATCGATGGGATGGGATGAGGCTGACGCATCCTGTGAGACGGGCTCTGGAGCGTGGAGTTGTGTTGAAGGAACGGCGGTGATGGCGGCAGGAGTGGTGTCGACGTTGTAGGAGGAGAGGGAAAAGTCCAGGGCGTCTTCGGACGCGACATCGACGTCGCCTGGCGCACCGATATCTTCCAGAGTATGAGCTTCGACGGGAACATCTTGGACCGAGGTCGAAGGATCCTGTTCGTCGGAGAAAAGAGACGGTGTTCCAGACGAAGATTCTGGGACCACCACGAGGTCTTCAACATCCTTGGCAACGAACTCCAGGGCGACGGCGGGAACAACAGAAGGACGAATGGTGACTGCGGAGTCCGACAGACTGCCCCGTCGCTCCAGCTCGTCCCCCTTCGGAGCCTCCTCATCGACTTCCGTAGCAGAGTCTTCCACCGCAAAGGCATCTTCCTTAGGGATGACCTCAGGAGCGGGTACGGCAGGGCGCACAGTGACCTCCGACTCAGTCACGCTGCCGCGTCGCGAGCTCCCGCGACTCCGACTGCGCTCCCGTTCGGCCTCGACGCGCCTCTCGACCGCGTCAAACGCGCGCTCAATGTCGCGTACGACCTCCTTCCGGCGCCCCCGCACCGACTCGTCCCCGTTGCTCTCCACCGCGTCGAGCCGGGTGAGGAGCGCGGTAAGCGCGTGCTCGTACGCATGCACCGGGCTGTTGTGCGCCGTGTACGCTAGCCCGTCCGAGCTCGAGGGAGTGGGGGAAGGAGTGCGCGAGCGCGAGGGAGAGAATTCGAGGTGATCAGGGAAGGAGAAGGCATCTTGGAGAGCACGAAGGGCGCCTTCGACGGCAGCAATCTCGGTGAGGGCTTCTGGGACCGGGGTGGAAGGAGAGGGCTCTGGGGTTGACGAAGCTGGCTTCTCGTCGGCGCTGAGACCAGAGGGACCCGTGACAGGAGCAGAGGCGGCAGCGACGTTGTCGAAGATGTCGGAGTAGAGAATGACGAGGGATTCCTGGACCTCCGGATCCTTTTCGGTGCGGATTCGGGCCTCGAGGTCCTCCTTGAGGGTCCTTGACGTGGTCTTCCGAGTCTCATGGGCGGAGACTGGCTTCGGTGCGACCAGCGGTGCGACGTCGACATGGACGTCAAAGTGGACCGCTTTGCCCTTCCCCTTGCGGTCAACGGGGACACCTGGGATGCTGAGCGACCGCGAAGTGACAGCTTCCTCGGGCTGGACCGAGAGGACGCGCATCAGCGACGGAAGTGGGAGAAACCACGAGTGGCATGTACACACCTTCGGCGCCGATGTTTGAGTGGCGAGAGGGACATGCTCGCGCGCAGCATGAAGATAACGCGCGAGACCGAGAATAGTGAGCATGGCTTGCTGCTCGCGATGACGCCGCGCCTCCACTCGAGCTCGAGCGACACGAGCGGCCTCTTCACGAACGCGCGCGGCACGAGCGGCCTCTTCGCGGGCACGGGCGACACGAGCAGCCTCCTGGCGAGCGGCGAGTTCAGCGAGAGCACGCTGGCGCTCGATGGCGAGTTGATGGGCGATGGCGCGTTGGTGGGCGAGGTACTCACGCTGGCGGTCTTCGTCGCCCAGAGCCGCCGAGACGAGGTCTTCGAGGGTGTAGCTCGGTGCGCTTACAGGGGCGCTTCGTGCGAAGTGGGGATGGGGAGGGTAGTAGGAAGGAGACTCTTCGAAGTCAAACTGCTGGGGAACCATGAAGCCATAGTGAGAGCGACAGTGACGGTGGGCTTGCTCCCTCGCGGCTTGAGCCTGGCGTTGGCGTTGGATCTCCTGGACGCGCGCCTGGGCAGCCGCGTACTGCTCCGCCGCCTGCCGTGCGAGCTCATCGAAGTCAGAGCGGTTATCCGAGAAGTCGCGGTGACGACGTGGGGGGTGGCCGTGGGCGTAGCCAGCGGGGATGTGGGTGAAGGCGAACATGGGAGCCAGTTGAGAGTGGTGGTTGTCGAGAAAGAGAGGGATGGCCGGGGCCGCATTCCGTCCTCGTCACTTTATAGGCCATTCTTGTAAAGCAAGGAGGACGCGTCGCCCGACGCGCGTCGCTGCTGCAGTTTGACTCATCGGGACGGGGATGACTGTGGCGGGTCGAAAGCGCGAGCGCATTGCCGTCTGCGGTCGTCGTCGCGGGAAAGCGCGAGAACATCACGTCAGCGACCGCCCAGCCACGATCACGTGCCACGACGCGTCGTTTGAATTCTGGCGCCTCGCGTCGTCCTCTCACGACGGGCAACGGCCCAGCTTCGGAGCCCGAAAAGGCGTAGAAAAAGCCTGTCAAAGGTGTCATTTCCGGCAGGTATTTTTCTAGGGGAGAAAAAGGGTGGGAAAGGCGAACTTTTATGTCAAGTTTGTGTGTGTCGTAGAGTATCCTGAAAGGTGACGTTTTGGGTGAATGTTTTGGCACGACAGAATACTGTGCTCAGAACAAAGACAATAGAATTCATTGTAAAGGCAATAGAACGTGTATTGTATGTGAGTAAAAAACAAGTGAGTACGAATGATAAGTAACGCGCGTTATTGGAATGGGTACCAAAGGTCTCTTTATCGATCGTTTTCGGCACCCCGTAAATCACACGGAGAAATTGCCCATTTTAGTGCCTTTTTCACACGCGCACAAAAGGCTGCAGAAAAGACACCTTTGACAGGCTTTTTCTACGCCTTTTCGGGCTCCGAAGCTGGGCCGTTGCCCGTCGTGTCTCTTGGATCCTCTCCCTCCCCCGGTATCGCTGCCGTGGTGCAAGTGATTGACGCACTTTTCTCCCGCATTTACTGCCAATCCGTGGTTCTCCAAAGCGCTTGAGTTGCAGGTTTCGCGTCCGTCGCTCTGGTATTCTTGCACAAAGGAAATGATCGACAGTGCTTCAGCATTCAAGTAAATGAGTGAGTCCACATATTTTCCGCTCAGTCATCGACCTGCAGCTGACAACTTGTGTCTCTACGAGTCCAGGCCTCATTGTGCGGTGGCTCATGGACCCCTCACAGACTTGCTGGTCGGAGCACCGTGCGGCGGTCCATGACAACAGTGCTCGCCGCTGGCCTGCAGGACAACACGCGTTTGATGACCGTCTCTTTGCCGTGTTTGGAATCTGCGGAGGACAATGGAAAGTGTTGGTTCTGAGTGCACGTGCACAGTTCTAACCAGCTCGGCAATTCCAAACAGATCTCGAGACGCCCAGCCATAAATGCCGCTTCCATCTCTCCGCCCTCCCTTCCTCCTTACCACCATCTGCCCCTCCCTCTCTCCTCCCCTGGTTGCTCTCTTGGTGTGGAGACACTCCAACGCTGTATAATATATGTTATACATTTGCATCCACCCATCCGCTACGTTTTGTGTTTTCGTTCTGTCGATGCTCACCATCTCGTCGCCCCAGCCTCAACACCCCACCCGCACGCAATTGTTTCAGGGCTGAACACACGCTTTGGTATGAGTTGTATTGAATGCCTGCATACGCTCTCGACCCTTCCCACAGAAGTGATGGCGTTGCTGCTCCTCAAGCTGACCACCCTGCCACTGACCACTCTTGTCCTGATCACCCATGTCGCGTGCTCTTCGCACATGCAATGCGCTAACATACGCACGCCGTAGTACGCGTACTGTCAAAGTAGCCTGCCAGTGACGTCCCCAGCGCTGACCACTTCGTACGTCCACCACGGCCCTAACTACGCTCACCTCGTTCTTTCTCGAGTACTGCGTCCCGATAATGTTCATCCCGGAAAAGTACGTACTCTTTTTGCGTTCAAGTCATTCATTGATCATGATATCACGTAGCACGCCAAACAACAACCAATCATTGTGCCCACGGTGCGTCGCCGGCCTCTCGCCATCCGTCGATGATACCCTTCGTTGCAAAGCATCCTCGACGCTGCCCTGACAGTAGTGGTGTACGCATGAGTGGTGCGTCTTTCGCTCCTTACTTCGCGTGGCTGATATTTCCACCGTCGCGACGTCCGAGATCAGGCCCTTCTGCAGCTGGTTTCAAACCTTTGGTACGTCGTACATCTAGCTACCCATCTGCACTGCGGGTGCTTACAGTATCTCAGAATCCACCGGCCAAAGCTACCTTCTCTCTTATCTTATTAGTGTTCTGAAGTCGTTCAAGTGCGTCAAGTGACTGTGAAGCGGACAATGATACTCGGTTCGTCTTTCCCTCTTCACTACTTTGCTGATTGTTTCATAAGCAGGTCGCTTGTCGGTTGAACTCTGGAGTCTCCCCGTCATATGTGAGTTCTTTATTCGAGTGTCGCTGAACTCACTGGTCGGCGGTTGCAGCGGACGTGTCTCCAATTGCACTCACCGCTGTGCCGTGTACGTGGTCACCTCGATGCGGTGTATGCTCAGTTCTTCTGTAGTATCCGATGACCTCAATAGTCTTTCGCCACAGCATAACATGCGGTCGAAGGTGCGTCGCCACTGCGCTTCACAAAGCTGAATTGTACTGGTCAGGCCTCACTCTCTAATGACGGTCGCACCGCACGTGCCCGCTCTGACCCCCGAGTGAGTGTTCTTCTATCGTATCTCAAGCTGACTTCTGTCGCTGGAAGAAGGTACATTCAAGCTTTGAAGCGTCTAGACGTCGACGTTGATCCACAGCACAGGATCTAGAGAGGTGAGCTCATTCCTCCTCGTCTCGCGTGGTTGATGTATTCTCCGTTCCATACTAGGCGACCAGGGATTCCCAAATCGAGCGGTCGCTCGAGGTCATTGGTATGTCGTCCGGCCGCCTGATCGTCGTCCTTTCTGAGGTGTGTTCTCTCTTGCCTCGTCACCGCTGATATCGTTACGTCCTAGATATCACAGGACCTTGAACTTGTGGAGGATCTATGTGAGTCATTCCATCTTCACCGCCCCGCTGATAGCTTGTCCAGATGTTTGTGGTTCTACTCCACTTCAACGCTCTTCACTTGACTTGCAAGTTTATCGGACTGTAAGCTCGAACCACAGCGTGTTCGCCGTTTCAAGTTGCAACTCACGTGCGTCGTCCCCTGACCCTCGCCATTGCTGATGCTCTCTGCAGCAAACGACGGTCACAAAGGTTCCTGCGAGATGTACAAGTCGTTCGAGGTACGTCCCGGCTACGTTCCAATGTGTTGACGTCTATGGATCAGGAGCTAGATGACACGAAGGCTATCCGCGATTGTCTCTGGTGAGTATCGATTCGACTATGCCGAGCTTACCTCCATGGCGTAGATGTGTCTCACCAAACAGGGATATGTCAAGACCATGCTGACATCACCGGTGCGTTTTCCTTGTATTTCTCTCAAGCTGAGGCCTTTTCGCCCAGATACATCGTGACGCGCATTGGTGGGACGACGTGTTCTCGGTAAGTCGTGCCATATGATCCGCCTCACTGATCATTTGTTTATTAGTCTACCTCCCCACTCAAATGCAATGCATTGTCCCCGACTCTGGTGAGTTCAGACACTCCACGTTGTTTTCTGATTATTATGACACTACAGCGTCCCCGCGCGGAACCATCACTGTTAGTCGTCTCCTCGCTCTTCCCAATGCTATCCCCCTTGGCAGACAACGCTACAGAGGGAAGGTACGTCGCCACTGCGTTCTCCGATCTGCGCCCTAACGTCTCATGATTAGGCGTCGCCCTTCAAGTAAATGTCTTGCCATAGGCAAGATTCGATCAAGAGAACGCCAACATCGCTGGTGTGTGTCCACTTCTGCTTCTCTCATGCTGACAACACTTCGCACAGATACCGTTACACACAGGGGTTGATGAAGAGGTCGACATGTGGGGGACCCCGAGGTACGGTCGGCGGCTCGGCCGTCGTCCTGGCGCAGGCCTCTCCGTGGCCCTCGGGACCAGTACCTGTCGACGTGTACACGCCGGCGGGGAAGCTAACGTGCGCTGAAACCAAGACCGGAACGTGCGTCCCCGTCTCTCGTTCACCGTGGCTAACGCTTTGCTCTGCAGTCACGTTCCATCGGGGTGCAACCTCACACAAGATGTATCCTCATGCTTCCAATCACCCGACTGGAGCACGAAAGTGAGTGCACGCTTCACCTCTGCAACTTTGGGCGCTGACACGCCCACATAACAGCTGCACATATGCGTTCACTTTGAGCGACAGTGCCCTCTTCTCGGCCGAGCTCACTTGGGTGCTTCAACCATGCGCGTCGGCGCGATCTCACGCACACTTCCCAAGGGCCCGTGTATGTGCGAGCAGCATGCGTCAAGGATCCGCATGCATTCGAACCAGGCGGCGCTGTGGCAAGTCAGCGCTACCTGTTATGACCTTTTGGTATGTGCGAGCAGCATGCGTCAAGGATCCGCATGCATTCGAACCAGGCGGCGCTGTGGCAAGTCAGCGCTACCTGTTATGACCTTTTGGTATGTGCTCGCTGAACTCGTGCAACGATCCACCGCTTCCAACATCGGCCGTACAGGGAATACCACGATGTCCCACTGCAGAGTGCGCAAGGGAAGTGACACGCCGCACAGAAGACGGGGACACTACTCCGGCGAGTGGGCAGTGATCGTGTTCCTCTCATACATCAAGGTGTCGGGATGCGATGAAGATATATCACGTCAAGCTGACAAGAGCGGTAGATCGGCCGATGAAGAGGTCGACGTATGGGTGATCCCGAGGTACGGTCGGCTCTTGCACCAGCCGTCCCAGCGCAGGCCTCTTCGTGGCCCTCGGGACTAGTACCCGCTGCGGCCTCGCGCTGTAGCGGGGAAGCCAACGTGCGCTAAAATATACGCCTCGCTGTTTCGGCCTTCGTTTCCTTCATGAGACTCATTCCTTTCTACACTCGCAAAGACGCGATCGGGGAGCACTCGTTGGATCTCAAGTTCAGCATGCTACACGTCGGCAGGGTATATAAAAGTAGTCCTGCATACATATACTCGATGCAATGGAATACGTCCACGATCTCAGTTTGTAGAGGGCACTGCTGCTCCCGGTTGTGTTTGATCCTCGTGCAGCCTGGGCCTGACCCATGGGCCATCTCCTCTTCGCTCGTCCCCACCATGGGCTCACGGTGATACCGATCCCGTGGCTCGTCCCTGATGTTTGATGGAAGGTCATCGCGTGTGTCTGGTTCGCCCATGCGTGGACATGATTATTCGAGGAAGGAAGTAGTACGTACAAACCAGTCGATCAGTGGAACACATGTCCTACATAGAGCGCTGAGGAGATAGACAAAAACGGGAGGCTTACCGCGGGCGAAATATACTTGATCTTCAAGACAGGGAGGCTCCGTTGAGCCTTCGGCATCGTTGTTGTGGGATTGGCTACTCTCTCATCCTATGCACCAGGAGGAAGACGGTACAGACGCCGCTCAAACGTTGAAGTGACTGAAGATGCTACTCGGATGGGCTCGACTATGAGGCCATCCATCTAGTTGGAGCGCACGTACTCTGAGAGGGCGGACATAACGGTCTCATCATCCCAAGGCTTAATCATGAACGTCGTAGAAGATAAACAATGGAAATGCATTCAGAGTCGCGAACCGACGTTACAGGCAGGGGGACATAGGTCTACAGGACGAGCCATGGGGGAACAATGCGACAAAGCGAAGGAACTTGCACGAACCTTGACGACGAACCTCGCCCTGGATATCAGCATGTTGCAGTTGCAGGCAGCGATATGCGGAGGTCGCGGACGCGCCGACCGTTTGCAGAACCGATCACATTCATTGGAGTCCACGACATCCGCCTGCGAAAGATGGACCTATGGGAGACTACGTTAGCACACCACTTAGATGCAGGTCGCAAACGCGGAATAAGGGATCAGAAAGCTAGGTGCAAAAGGTGTCTGCATACTTGAGCAGCGGTGTCTAGTCGCTTCTTGGAAACACGGACCATAGCGTTGTGTTCATCACATCGAGGTGCAGTGGACGCGGAGAAAAGAAGAAAGTACTCACCCTTCAACATAGGAGCGGTCGCGAGATGGTATTAGAAGTGGCGATGTTGGAGGGCATAGTGAACGGGGAGAGGGAAAAAGCAGAGATCGTCGCTCAAATTTGCGGGGATAAAAACGTCGCGTGACTGAGTTTAGGGCCGGCGCGGCACCTGGCGACGGCGTCATGTCGCGACCGCCGACTGCTTCATCGAGCTCTTTATTCCCCGAATATCACTGCTCACCTGTCCTGCTGCTACTCTGCTGTGTTGAATCTTGCACTTACGCAATAACCAGACATGTAAGTTCTTTGTTTTGCCTTGGCTATGATCGAAATGTGACCAAATATACGCAACCTACTCAGCTGCTCTTGAATCCATCATGAACAAGTCCCAGTTCTATCTATCCCAGTGTGCCGAGGCGGCGTCGAAGAGTCAGATGGGGTTCACGCTCGGAGCCGTTCTTGTGAAGGGCGGCAAGGTCATATCTTCTGGCCACAATCATCATCGACCGCATTACGACGGCGCCGAAGTGAGGACGCAGGGACATCGCAAGGTGAGCTTTCCCTCCCAACGTCGGACCTTCCCCTGCCTTCTGCCCTCTCCATCCACGCTCTTGCGCTCATATGCTGTCGTCATGCAGCCGGTGTCCATGCACGCGGAGATGCACGCCATCTTCTGCTGCACTGGCATGTCCCCTTCTTTCAAGACGCAGGTTCAAGGCTCGGTGCAGCGCGTTCCACCGGCCACAACACAACCAGACACACCACCAAAAGGTTCAAAACCCTTCGCGGGCTCAGAGAGCGCACTCTTTGAGCCCGCCGATGTCGCCGCTCTCGCACGCGGCGACCGCCTCCAGCGCGGAGTCTTCGGTCTCGCCTAAGCCGGGCAAGACGAAGACTGAACGCCGCAACAAGTCGCGACCGCCGGTGCGGATGCAGCACGGCAGCGACGGTGGCGAAGACAGCAACTGCGACGGCGGGATGTCGACGTCGAGCAGAGGATCCGCCGGATGCAGCGCGCCGCGGAATGTACTCGCCGCGACACGCTTGAAGAACGGCGATCGGGGGTGGGGCGCGCGGCGACGCGACCCGCGCACGAACGGTTCCGACCTGTACGTCGCGCGATTCACGAAGCACGGGACGGGGAGCGCGCGGCCGTGTTGGAGGTGCTTGGAGTGGTGCCGGTGGGCGGGCGTGAAGCGCATCTTTCACTGGGACGCGGACGAAGGTAAGTTCTTGGTCTTGAAGGTGAACAGCGCGGAGGGCGAGCAGTATGAAACGCATGCGGACATCCGCTTGTTCGCGGGATTGGTGAGCGCAGTCAATATCGTGCGCGCTGCTGGAGGCTGACGTCTCGATAGGGATGGTAGCTCATTGAAACTACGGCGGTGTTTTCGTGTATACTCCCTTTATTCACTTTTACCAAGCGTTTCGTCTTTTGATCATCTTTCCGTCTTCATCCTGCCACCCCGACAACTGCTCTCCGTCCCTTCCGATGGACGATCGGAGTTACTAATGCGGGGGAGAGCGAGTTTACGAAAGGCATCAATTCAGCCATGAGATCTATCTTGTCGTGGTCTCACAGTTTTACTAGTTGCCTAACATTTCTGTACTGCTCGACCCATAGATCTCCACGTGCCCATGTATATCGTTTTCATAACACCGGAATACAACATGGGTGCACCTACAGCTCCCTGTACATGTATCAAACCTTCCTCCTAGATGGTCACATTCGGCGCATGTTGGCTTCCTCGTCGTGGCATGTGCGATCAACATCAACACGATGACGACGAGTACTAGTCTCGAGGGCCACGAAGAGGCCTGCGCCAGGATGGCTGCACCAGCAACCATCCCTACCTCGAGATCCTTCCGACTGTCGCCCTGTTCGTCGTCTACTCTGGATGCTGAACCTGTCTAGCAACGTATAAGTACACCACGATATTCCATGGCGACTCACCGAAACGGATATGCACCAAGGTACATTTTGAGATCTAGTTCTGCATGATGTATAGGACCAGTGGGTCAGTCTCGGTCATGTGTGAAACGCTTACGATGTCAGGCTGTGCGGCCCTGATTGTGCGTTTGACTTGAATGTGCATTGTGGAGTTCGAGTCTGGAAAAGGTCACGTCAGTGATGAGAAACTCGGATGTCGGAACCTACAAGCTTTATGTGGCTATGTTCCATGGATTTCTCAAGACTAGACCTGCGGACTATACAGGTAGTTGAAGATAACCCGCGCCCGATGACGTCATTAGCACAGGAGTCAAGCGCAAGCGACACGCACATTGACTGTAACAAGTTGTATGGATCGAAGGTAGTGATACCGCATGGATTCTGGATTCTCAGATAATCTGGGAGGCCTGTCAGCAACAACAGAGCAGGTATAGATACTTACCGATCGCGAGGTACAGACTACTTATCTAAGTGTTTGTTCGCTAGCTGGATCGGCAAACGATGGCCTGGAAGCAGCATAGTAAGCATGTGTGAGCAAGGAAGAAGAAAACGACTTGATTTGGCCCTCAAAGGGCCTTGCCTGAGTCGTTAGTAGGCGGGGGTGAATGTTTGAACGCTTGGAACATTGAAATCCGTCGCGGAAAGGAGGGGATGTAAGGTTGCTGTCGTGGGCTTGGTAGTGGAAGGTGACTGGGGAGGTGGTGAGACCACCTTGCTCGTTTATATCTGCAGAGGCCGGCGGCCGAAGGAACCAAGCGGAAGTTAGCCTCAAGGACCAAGCAGAGAGGCTGAGCCACTCAAGCCGTCAGCCGCCCGACCAGGCTCGGAAACCCTCGGAGCGAATTCGACCGAAATCCAAATGGCCGGCGCTGTCCGGTTCCTCCTCCGACTTGGGCCTCTTCTCGATAAGATTTCAGCCTGGGTGCCTCGAGGACCAGCTTCACTCACACATCTTCTACATCGGCGCTCCTGGGGATTCCGATCTATCCCGACATGCCCCGCCTTCGGCGACTTTCGTCATCTCCGATTTCCACTCCTCGGCCGACGGTTGAGTATAACAAGAGGAAGCGCCATCACTCTTGACAAGAGGGCCAACCACGTGGCGACAACGCGATGACGTCGACGTGTCGCGGACCGTGGTGAGCGTCTGCTGCGTATCCCGCGCAGCGCTACGGCTTTCGCCCTGCCCCGATCCCCAACGACGAAAGTCCCTCAATCTCCCCGCCCGCACCCCTTCTCGTACATGCGCAGACGTACGTCCACCCAATAGCGATCATCCCGCGAACGCCCAACCTCCGCCATGTCCGCAACCGCCTTCAGCACATATGTGGCACAGTCGTCTGTGTTCATAATTTCACGGTATGTTTCATGCATCACAGCTCGCCCTTAGGAGTCCTCAGTATCTTTGCAGAGCACTTTTGTTCTTTGCGTCGCGGCGATATCTTCTCCATCATATCTATCACGACCTGCAAGACTTATCCCCCAAGACTCACTCGGCTCCCGGTACCCCAGCCGTGGTTTTCGATGCAGATGGCGTGGAGCTGAACACTCTCCCTGCGCCCACGACGTCTCCGAACGTAGTGAACACCCCACGGAAACGACTCTTCCACTCGTTCCTATCAAGAACACTGTTCTCGCTCTGTTTCTCGGAGAGTTGCATCTTGTTCATCCTGCTGGTGTGTCAAGGTCTAGACATGTTTAACCCGATGTACGTCCCACATATACCCCTCGTGCATGAATCCTTTGGCTGAATTCGTCCGCAGGGTCCGACTACTTCACTGGAACATCTCTCTTTACTTCCTCATCATATCCATCGTCCTCGTAATACCCGTGTCTTACAGCCTTGTTCTCAGCAACTCGTCCAATGCCCCTGGTGGTGAGCTTCCTTCCTTCTTCCTTCACACCTCATTTTTGTATTCACATCTCAGCCAGTCCCTTCGTCGCACCATAATGTGTTTTCGGCAAGTCTAGCCCTGTACCTCATCCCCAATATCCTCACTCTCCTCGCTCTATCTTATGTCCCCCTGCCTGATGGGATGCCGACGCATACAATCATGGCATCGACTTTATCTCGCCTCACCGTGATAGGTACCGTGATAATAGGCGCACTGTCTGGCTTTGCGGCCATAGACACGGCGTGGGACTTCTTCCCAGTGTTTTCCAAACAGTCCAGGTGAGTTTTTTGTCACATCATCACGTTCATGGCTGAGCATGTTGCGAAAGGTCGCACCCAACGGATGATGAGGTTAGGAATGCGGAGTCTGGCTTGGGGAGGGTTCGAGAGGATCTGGTCCGGCGACAAAAGGAGTTGAGGACACTCGAGGAGTCCAAGGTGCGTGCATCTATGTCTTTGCTCAACCTGCCTCCAACACTCCGCCATCTAGAATCCCGAGGCACACTCATCCCATTGGCTTTACCGTGCGCTGCCGAGCTTCTCGGGCAACAGTGGTGCGTCTCGCTGTCTCTCAGTGTCCTGCGGGTTCCCTTAGTCACCCACCAGAGGCTTCATCGCTTGCCCAGGAGATCTCAGGACTACAAGCGCTGGAGTACGAAATGTCACGCAATCTGGAGACCCTGAAGCAGCGCCAGGCGAGTGCGAAGTTCTCGAAGACGGTTGCCGGACGACTGTTCAACTGGGGTGGCCGCTTGTTCGCCATGTACTGCGTGTATCGCATCTTCAGCGTGAGTGTTTCGAAGTAACTGCGCGCCATGACTTTTTTTAACACGGCGCTCATACGCAGTGCATCGTCGGTCTGATACTTCCCCGGTCCGCGGCAACCACTCCAGGAGCGTCGACGTCAACAAATGCGGATGTCGTCAGCCTTGTGCTTGCGCACCTGTTCTCCTTCCTACCCTTCGTGCACGTCGCACAAGGCCGCGTGGCCGTCATTTCTCGTCAAATCAGTCTTATTCTTGTCGGCGTTATCATCTTGAGCTCGATCCGTCGGATCCTGCAGGGCGTCGCGCGGGTACGTTTAGATCTCGCTATCCGTTTGCGACACGGTGCTGACATTCGCCCGTAGGTCCTCCGTGTGACCAGTCGCTCGCTCGGCGCATCGCTCATGATGCTCATGCTCGCGCAAGTGATGGGCATCTATCTCCTCTCAACGCTCATCCAGCTGCGCACGTCGTTTCCGCCACCACCCGCACGGCCAGACACCTCTGCAACCTCGGAGACGCTGTTCGCGACGCTACCCGAGTACCAGTTCTTTGGGACGCTCTTCGACGGGACGTTCCTCCTATCGGCGGGTGTTGCCGCCGCCGCTCGGTGGTTCGGAGACAAGGTGGCTTCTGCCTCATGATTATGCCGGTGGGTAATCAGGCCCAGGAGAGGAAGAGAGCTCGGGTTGTACGTGTATGTGTCATGCCTCCTCGTGCTACTTTTAGAGGACCGTGGTGGACGATCAATAGTCGGATCGATAGCTTACGTTGCCGTTACTTAGACCGCCAAAATTCTGGACCGCAGCGATTAGCTGGTGGGGGTGATTGTGCGCTACGCCAGGGCCACCATTTTTCTGGGAGCTTTTCTGGGAGTCGTTTCTAAGGTTTGAAATCCACGTGCATTCAGAAAAAGCATTTCTATGGGCGAGAGAAAACCTTACTTGCCTTTCTCCTGGCTTTAATGTGGATGGTCGCCTAGGCGTGCGGGGCCGGATGTGCGGGCCAAAGAACTCCCGACCTCGTGGGCACCTGGGCAGGTGTTCTGTCAAGGATATTCAACGCTGAATGGCGTGTGAAGACACGAGGTGCGTGCTGACATTCCAGGAGAAGCCACCAAGCTCACCTGGAAATGTTCGCAGCGCTCGCACATGCACGTTTGGAAGGTCTGGAAATAGGGGAGAGTTTCAACCGCCGGAAGCCACGCGCATCTAGGATCCATGTTCTGTATGTACGTCGCCAAAAACAGTTTCACATGCGTCGATGGCTTGTTGTGATCCCACCATGCGGTCGGCGGTGTGGTCGTATGGGAATTTCAGGCTGCGGCAGGCGAGACAGAAGAGCAATAGATGGGCGAACAAACGCAATTAATGTTTGGAAGGCACCTGAGGCGGCTATTGTGCTGCCCGCGCTTGATTGGCGTGCGCTCTGGGAAGCACCTGCGTCTGGTCGTGCTCAACCGGCTGCTTCTCTGACCCAAGGTACCGTTCTTCGAAGCCTGCGGCCGGACCATAAGTGCAGTGGGGTGGCGCGTTGGATATGGCATCGAGGACCGGTCATTCGAGCTGCCATGGTCCATCGCTGGACGCGACTTCGCGCCACCGCGTTCACAGGATGGCTATGATGGTCCGCCCGTGTGCGCCCCGCGAGCGAGCGGGGCGGCGGGCCGCCCAGTGGAGCGTTTCGCCTGTCTTTCGGGGTGGACGCGGGGGCGCGTGAGTGGCAACCAACGGAGGGGCGAAGTGGACGATGGACCGGGCGGCGGGCAGGGCGCAGCTGGCGAGAGTGACGTCGGACGAGATCCGTGGGGAGGTTCGCGTGGGGACACATCGAGGTGACCTCATCGTCGGACCGCCGGAGGAGGAGGGCGGGACACACAGCCACGCACGGGAAGAAGATCTGTCACGATCACGCGACGGGCGGCGTGGTGTGGACGGCCACGCTCCCTCGTCTTCCCCTCGGCGATTCGCGCACGCGCCCCAGCGCCGGGCCCCCGCGACCAATCCTGCGTCCTGCGCGGTGCGTCTCGCCCCCCGTTTGAATGCCGGATAAAGGGTACTCATCACCGGATACCCCGCCTGCGCTCGTCCTTCGTGGGCGCACCCTGCTCCGCCGCGACGCTCGTCGGCGTCGCGGCATGCTGATGACGGCGTGCACGAACGGTGCGGACGCGCGCCCTTCTCAGCTGCCTTCGCCGTCCTTCGCAGCACCTTTCTCGCGACCGTCTTCGGGGCGAGCGTTGATCTCGGCAGCACCCTGGGATCGCTGGAGTACGCGAAGCAAGATATAGAGACCTTCCTCCCCAGCCGCTATCCACGTCCCTTCCCGCCCACTGCCTCTCCTCGCCAAACGCCCTTTCCGCCGCGGCCCCCTTTGTGCCTCGCCCCTGCAGCGTTCCAAACGACACGTCCTCCTGCACTGCCCTTTTCGCACTAGTCCTCCACCTCTGACTTTGACGAGATCTTGGCGATCCTCCAGATCCTCGGTTGCCGAGCTCCAGTCCCCCTCTGTCGACCCTGGACCCAAACTCAGCGGCCAGATACCGATCAACCGACATCTACCTATGGATCCTATGGAGTCCGCACCCATACACGCGTTAGCGCCCACGCTCATCACCGCCGACATGGAGAAACTCTCTCCTCACGACAAAGGTGGCATACAGCTGCTCGAGCTTCCAACATCCTCCGTGTCGCCGTCGATAACTCGGGAGGACGACGGGGAGGACGCGCCGGCGGAGGATGAGGGGCGGAAAGAGCACGGAGCGCAGCGGGCGCTCAAGGCCCCCGCGGCGTACGAGGACACGTTCCCAGACGGCGGCCAGGGCTGGGTCGTCGTCTGCGGCTGCGCTCTCTTCTGTGCGGCGACCGTGGGCTGGGGGTGCGTATGTCTTCCCCGCGCCGTCTCCTTCCCTGTCTCGCTCGGAGCTGACCGGGCCTGCCTCGCGCGACGGCGCATACAGTCTGGTGAGTGCTTTCGGGCTACCTCGCACGCATTTCCCCCGGAGCACTCACTTCTTTCTTCTTGCCGCTCGCGCGCAGGTCTGGGGCGTCACGGAAGAGTTCTTCAAGTCGACGATGTTCCCCGGCACGCCTGATTCGGTGCTGACGACGCTGGGGAGCCTCCCCCCGCTGGTGCGCGTCCCCTCTCCCGCCTGCTCCGCCGCTTGAGGCTCACGCGCGGACCGCGGCCTGGGCAGATCATGACCTTGGGGAGCATCGTGGCCGGAAAGCTGGCAGACCGATAGTGCGTACCTCGAACTCCCGCCCGTGTCCTTCTCCAGGCGCTGAACGGCCGCACAGCGGGTACAAGGTATGCTTCCCGTCTGCTTTTGCCCACGGACCGCGCTCGGGGCCTCACCGCGCGCTTGCGTCCAGCCCTTCCTCGCGGCGGGCGCGGTCATCTGGGTCGCGAGCATGGTCGCGAGCGCGTTCTGCACCGAGGTGTGGCAGTTCTTCATCACCATGGTCGGTCTTCGCCTCAGGCTGTTTTCATCGTACGGAATGGTGTTGACGGTTTCTGGCAGGGCGTCATGCAGGGGATCGCGGACGCGCTCATCTTCCCGCTCATCGTGAATATTCCGTGCCGTGTATTTTCGCGCCTTCCGCTCACGGCTGTCGTAATAAGGTCGCGTTGCCCACGCAATGGTTCCTTCGCCACCGCGCCCTCGCCATAGGCATCGTGGTTTCCGGTAGCTCAGTCGGTACGCGGTCGTCCTGTAACAACTCTGCGTCCACACGCTGACTCACATGCGTACCCCCTTCTCTAGGCGGCGCCGTTGCTTCCATCGTCTACCGCCTCCTCATATCCTCGCTCGGGCTGCGCAAGGCGCTCGCCATCTTCACCGGCATCCACACCGCGATGTTCGCCGCGGGCTACTTCATGATGACCGAGCGCCGCCCCGCGCACAAGAGGCCGGCCATCGTCTGGTTCGACCGCGCGTTCTTCAGTGACCCGGTCTTCTGGAGCCTCGCGCTCTGCTTCTTCTTCACCGTCTTGTGAGTCCGTCCGCTCAGGCGTGTGTGCGCGGTGGTCGCGCGGCCTTGCGTGTGCGACACGGCGCTGCCGCCCCTCTTACGAACCCGGTGTGCTAATGGCGAGTTTCCTCGTTCGCGCGCAGTGGGTACTTTGGCCCGATCTTCCTCCTGCCCACCTTCACGGCCCAGGTGGCGCCCCACCTCCCGGAGCTGGTCAGTCTACCTAACTCACGAGAGTGGATCGCGCGCTAACTCAACGCCCCCGCAGCTCACCGCGCTCCCGCTCACCGTGCTCAACATCTCCGCCGCGCTCGGCCGCATCCTCGTGGGCTTCGCCGCGGACCGCCTCGGGCCCGTGAACGCGCTGTTCGTCGCGATCACCGCCTCGGGCCTCACCCAGCTGCTCGTGTGGATGTTCATCAGCTCGTACGGCGGCACGGTGCGTCCCCCGCTCCCGCACGCGCGTGCGTGCGTCCTCTGGCTGACCGCGCGCGCAGATGGCGTTCGCCGTCCTCTACGGCTTCTTCTGCGGCTGCTTCCTCTCGCTCATCTCCGCCGTCGCCGCCAAGGTCTACGGCGTCGCGCAGCTCGCGGGCCTCTCCGGGCTCCTCCTCCTCTTCAACGCTCCCGGTGCGTCGCATTGCGCCCCCTCACCCTCTCTCGCGTCGCGCGCTGACGTTTTTGACCTCGGGGTGCAGGGAACGCGGCGGGCGCGCCGATCGGCGGCGCGCTGCTCGGCGCGACGGGCAACAACTGGCAGGTCGTGGCCGCGTACTCGGGCGCGGTGCAGGTCCTGGGCGCGTTGTGCCTGCTCTACGGTGCGTCTCCCGTCGTCGGCACGGCCGGGCGACGCTCACTGACGGTTCGGCTCTTCCAGCGCGGTTCAAACGAGAGCCGCGGCTCATAGCGGCGTACTAGGCTGTTGCTGTCGGCTTCCCTCCCTGCTGCGCTTCGCGTTCTTCGCGCCATTCCCGTTCCGGTTTCGACATAGACGGTATCGACCTGCCCCAGCGGACACCGAGCCTGTATATACTGTATCACCTACCCTTCGCTCTGCCATCGTCCACGGACTGCTTACGTACGCTGCTTGCTTTGCTATCGCTGCTACTGAATAGAAGAGTTGAGCCCGAGCTTGCGTGATAAACGTTGTTGCGTCGAGCTGGAGACAGCCCCTCGAAGGAAGGTCACTCGAAGGCGCGTGAACGATCGCGAGATGCGGACGGTGCGGGGACAGTTGCGCGCGCAAGAGGATTCGATTGCTATCGCAACTGCATGACATCAAGTCCCAGAATACATGCGGTACTCTTCTATCGACGCCATGCGCCCATGCAGTACTTCTACAAGACGGTCAGAGACATTGATTTTAGCGCACGTTGGCTTCCCCGCTGCAGCGCGAGGCCGCGGCGGGTACTGGTCCCGAGGGCCACGAAGAGGCCTGCGCTGGGACGGCTCGCGCGAGAGCCGACCGTACCTCGGGGTCCCCCACACGTCGACCTCTTCATCAGCCCTTGTGCGTAACGCGTATCTGGGCGAAGCGATGTCAGCATGGGAGAAGCGAAAATGAACGCGCACCGGCTATGTTCCACTCTTCCTGTGGCAGGACATGTCATATGTCAAGAGGGTTGGCACTGGGAAGGGCGGGGCTACGACGCGTGGCAGACTGTAGTTTTATAACAATCAGCCAACCACACGAAACGTCTGGACTCACAACATGACGCAAGGCATTGACTTTGGGTGGAGGGGGCAAATCGACGAACCGGCGATTAGTGTGGCAGAGCAGACGACACGACTGACCGAGATCACACCGTCCTCTTCATGATGGCAGCATGCTCTTGACATATCCCTGCTTGCTGTGACACGTTTACACTATAGAGGTAAGCTTGAGAGACATCGGATAAATACTCACCGGAAACAATCGCGGACAGCTTTCGTGAAGCGTCCTAGCCCCTGATTCACAGAAGTCAGCGCATTGGAACGCAGCGGAACGTACCTTGAGCGACTTGCGCATTTCGCAGGAACCTTTGTGAGCGTCGTGTGCTAAAGACAGTATCAGCACTGACAAAGATCAACGAATGACGCACATCGGGGGCCCCCGGCGACTTGCAAGGGCAACATGCTCATAAGTCGAGATGAAGAGCATTGTAGGGGGGTGGAAACGCAAACTACCGGACAAGCCATCAACGCGGCGGTCACTATAGAAAGACTTACCATGGATCCTCCTCGAGTCCATGTTCCCGTGACATCTGGGGCGTGGCGACATCAGCAGGGACGAGGTCGGAAGACGTACCAATGGCCTCGAGCGACTGCTCGATCTGAGAATATCCGGTCGCCTCTGGAGCGGAGAACACATCAACCACACGAGACAAGGAGCAAGCTTACCTGTTTAGCGCCTTGATTGTGGGGTGATGTTGGTGCGGAGACGCTTCGAACCTTCATTCGCGCAACAGAGGGCAGCTTGAGAGATGTTAGATGAACACTTGCTGCGGGCACTTTGTGCGGCGCGGTCTTCATCCGGGGGTGACATCTGACCACCGTGATTCAGCTGTGGGAAGCGCGGCGGCGACGCACCTTCGACGGCATATTATGCTGCGGCGAAAGACTATTGAGGCCATCGGATGCTACGTACAGAAGGAGTCAGCACACACTACCGTGAACTGACCACGTACACGGGTTCCAATCGGAGACACGTGCCCTGCGGCTGCCGACCAGTGAGCTCAGCGACCTCGAATATAGAACTCACAATATGACGAGAAGACTTGAGGGTTCGACGGAAAACTGACCTCCTTGTGTGACAATCAGCAGGGTAGTGAAGAGGGAAAGACTCACCGAGGACTGTCTGCTTCACAGTCACTTGACGCAGAACCGCGTCGGCACACTACTGAGATAAGAAAGAACATGGCTCTGGACGGGAGGATCCTAAAATACTGTAAGCACACAGTACAGACTGGTAGATACTCACCGAGGGTCTTGAGCCAGTCGCGGAAGAGCCTGATCTCAGCCGACGGGATTGAAGACGCGTTAGCCACGCGAGGTGAGGAGCGGCGGACGTACCGGTCGTGGCTGTCAGTGTGAGGTCCAGATGGGGAGGCTTTGCAACGAAGGATATCATCGACAGAGCGCGAGAGGCCAGCAACGCACCGTGGGCACAGTGATTGGTTGTGGCTTGGCATGCTGCGTAACACGATGAGCAAGGAATGACTTGAACGCGCGAAGATCACGTACGTTGCCGGGATGAATATGTCCGCGATCAAGTGCTCCACGAAGAACGAGGTCAGCGTAGTTAAGGTCGAGGTCGACGTACGATATGCCCAGCACTGGGTCACCCGCCTTCCGCAGCACAGCACAGCAGCAGCAGACCACGGCCCGCGAATTTTAGCGTATTGCATGTGCAAGGAGCACGCGACATGGGTGGTCAGGACAAGAGTGGTCAGCTTGAGGAGCAGCAACGCTATCACGTCTGTGGGAGGGGTCGAGAGCGTATGCAGGCATTCAATACAAATCATACCGAAGCGTGTGGTCAGCCTTGAAACAATTGCGTGTGGGTGGGGTGTTGAGGCTGGGGCGACGAGATTGTGAGCATCGACAGCACAAAAACACAAAACGTAGCGGATGAGTGGATGCAAATGTATAACATATAGTACACAGCGTTGGAGTGTCTCCACATCAAAAGAGAAACCAGGGGAGGAGAGAGGGAGGGGCAGATGGTGGTAAGGAGGAAGGGAAGGCGGAGAGGTGGAAGCGACATTTATGGCTGGGCGTCTCGAGATCTGTTCGGGTTTGCCGAGCTGGTTAGAACTGTGCACGTGCACTCAGAACCAACGCTTTCCATTGTCCTCCGCAGATTCCAAACACGGCAAGGAGACGGCCATCAAACGCGTGTTTTCCTGCAGGCCAGCGGCGAGCACTGTTGTCATGGACCGCCGCACGCTGGTGCTCCGACCAGCGAGGGGTCCATGAGTCACCGCACAATGAGGCATGGACTCGTAGAGACACGGTTTTTCAGCTGCAGGCCGATGACTGAGCGGACAACATGTGGACTCACTCATTTACTTGAATGCTGAAGCACTGCCGATCATTTCCTTTGTGCAAGAATACCAGAGCAACAAACGCGAAGCCCACAGATCCAGCGCCGTGGATAACAACAGATCAGAGGTAAGTGCAGGAGCCGAGAGCCTCCACACGGTGCACCACGGCAGAAATGCCGGGGAGGGAGCGGATTCAAGAGAGGACAAAGCGAGGCAGAATTCAAGCGACGCGTCGTGGCACGTGATCGTGGCTGGGCGGTCGCTGACGTGATGTTCTCGCGCTTTCCCGCGACGACGACCGCAGACGGCAATCCGCTCGCGCTTTCGACCCGGCCACAAGCATAGTCATCCCCGTCCCGATGAGTCAAACTGCAGCAGCGACGCGCGTCGGGCGACGCGTCCTCTTTGCTTTACAAGGATGGCCTATAAAGTGACGAGGACGGAATGCGGCCCCGGCCATCCCTCTCTTTCTCGACAACCACCACTCTCAACTGGCTCCCATGTTCGCCTTCACCCACATCCCCGCTGGCTACACGCACGGCCACCCCGGACGTCGTTACCGCGACTTCTCGGATGACAACTCTGAGTTCGATGAGCTCGCACAGCAGGCGGCGGAGCAGTACGCGGCTGCCCAGGCGCGCGTCCAGGAGATCCAACGCCAACGCCAGGCTCAAGCCGCGAGGGAGCAAGCCCACCGTCACTGTCGCCACCAGTATGGGTTCATGGCTCCCCGGCAGTTCGACTTCGAAGAGCCTCCTTCCTACTACCCTCCCCATCCCCACTTCGCACGAAGCGCCCCTGTGAGCGCACCAAGCCACACCCTCGAAGACCTCGTCTCGGCGGCTCTGCGCGACGAAGACCGCCAGCGCAAGTACCTCGCCCACCAACGCGCCGTCGAGCGCCAGCGTGCGATCGCCCTTCAACAGCAACTCGCCATTGAGCGCCAGCGTGCTCTCGCTGAACTCGCCGCTCGCCAGGAGGCTGCCCGTGCCCGCGAAGAGGCCGCTCGCGCCGCGCGCGTTCGTGAAGAGGGCGCTCGTGTCGCTCGAGCCCGAGTGGAGGCGCAGCGTCATCGCGAGCATCAAGCCATGCTCGCTATTCTTGCTCTCGCGCGCTATCTTCGCGCGGAGGGTGGGCACATCCCCTTCGCCACTCAAGTATCGGCGCCGAAGGTGTGTACACGCCACTCGGGGTTGCGCCCGCTTCCGTCGCTGATGCGTGTCCCCCTTGTTCAGCCCGAGGAAGCTGTCACTTCGCGGTCGCTCAACATCCCGGGGGTCCCCGTTGACCGCAAGGGGAAGGGCAAAGTCAACCACTTTGACGTCGATATCGACGTCGCACCGCTGGTCGCATCCAAGCCAGTCTCCTCCCATGAGACTCCAAAGACCGCGCCAAGGACGCTCAAGGAGGACCTCGAGGCCCGAATCCGCGCCGAAACGGATCCGGAGGTCCTGGAGTCCCTCGTCATTCTCTACTCCGACATCTTCGACAACGTCGCTGCTGCCCCTGCTCCTGTCGCGGGTCCGTCTGGTCTCAGTGCCGACGAGAAGCCAGCCTCGTCCACCCCAGAGTCCTCTCCTTCCACCCCGGTCCCAGAAGCCCTCACCGAGATCACTGCCGTCGAGGACGCCCTTCGCGCTCTGCAAGATGCCTTCTCCTTCCCTGATCACCTCGAATTCTCTCCCTCGCGCTCGCGCTCTCCTTCCCCCACTCCCTCGAACGCGGACGGGCTGTCGTACACGGCGCACAACAGCCCGGTGCGCGCGTACGAGCACGCGCTTATCGCGCTCCTCACCCGGCTCGACGCTGTGGAGAGCAACGGGGACGAGTCGGTGCGGGCGCGCCGGAAGGAGGTCGTGCGGGAGGTCGAGCGCGCGCTTGACGCGGTCGAGAAGCGCGTCG
The DNA here is from genome assembly GCF_022376455.1 of Epithele typhae. Lineage (NCBI taxonomy): Eukaryota > Fungi > Basidiomycota > Agaricomycetes > Polyporales > Epitheliaceae > Epithele > Epithele typhae. Next base: position 55,904 of record NW_025954216.1, on the reverse strand, counting down.
AGGCCGAGCGGGAGCGCAGCCGGAGTCGCGGGAGCTCGCGACGCGGCAGCGTGACTGGGTCGGAGGTCACTGTGCGCTCTGCCGTACCCGCGCCTGAGGTCATCCCTAAGGAAGATGCCTTTGCGGTGGAAGACTCTGCTACGGAAGTCGATGAGGAGGCTCCGAAGGGGGACGAGCTGGAGCGACGGGGCAGTCTGTCGGACTCCGCAGTCACCATTCGTCCTTCTGTTGTTCCCGCCGTCGCCCTGGAGGTCGTTGCCAAGGATGTTGAAGACCGTGTGGTGGTCCCAGAATCTTCATCTGGAGCACCGTCTCTTTTCTCCGAGTCGTCTGACTCCGGCCTCATATCCCATGCGGATGATGCGAGCACCCAGACGCCGGTCGTTGACTCAGTGGACGAACAAGAAGACCCTTCGACCTCGGTCCCAGATGTTCCCGTCGACGGTCAAGCTCTGGAGGATATCAGCACCTCAGAGGCTATAAAGGATGTCGAGCCCGACCACACCACTAGCACTTCTGAAGACGCACTGGACCCTTCCCTTGCCTCCTACAGCGTCGACCCTAGTCCTACCGCCACCACTGCTCCCGTCGAGGCCGCTCTCTCAACAAGGCTCCACGCTCTAGAACCCATCTCACGGGATGCGTCAGCCTCATCTCATCTCATCGATCCGACCGCCGGTTCCGAGAACACTACCAATCTCGAAGACGCTGCGGCGGCGTCGCCGTCTAGCACTCACACCGTCCTCTTCCTGCTATCGTCCACACCTATTGCGGATCCCGATGTGTCGAAGCGCCGACCCTCTGCGGGCTCGGACGAGCTGGAGATCATCGACAAGGACGAGCTCGAGGGTGGGGCCCATGTTGGAAGCGATTGGTCGGATCTCGAGTCGTCCGACTCCGATGGACCCGACCTGTGAGTCGGAGATCTTCACGTTCATCGGTCACTGTTTTGAAGTCTCTCATCTATCTCTGTGTACTGTACTTGTATATGTGTAACCGACGGAGTGTACATTGACTGTAGGATTCTAATTTCATGAAGTTGATAATAACTTTCGTATGTGCTATCGACGTGTGTACCGCGACCTTCCGCATCCTCGGCCAGCCCCTCTGTCTCCGAATGTGCAAGATGGGTCGTATTTGCTTTTCATTCTTCCGCAGGTGTCAGATGACACTAAATTAAGTTCACGGCGTTCGATTATTTTTTGCTCTGCGTCAGGCGAGACATCAGTGACATCATGACCGCGCTGTGGGCTGGGAGACAGAAGGCAGCGCGTGAACGCGCAATGGAGCATATAAAGGGGCGTGGATACTCTGCGAGACGCGACAGCCCTGCTCCCCACAATCGCTCGTTATCCCGCTGTGACCACGATGACGACAGAATGGGAGAAGTACGGATTCGCGCCGGTCGTGCGTGACCCCGACTGCTCTTCAAGAACCACCCCACCGCGTCCGGCCCGAACCCCAAGCAAGACCTCTTCATCGCGGACGACTTCCCGCTGCCGGACACGCCCCTCGTCAAGGAGGTCCTCGCGTTCGCCAAGGTCCGCCCGTCTCCTCTCCCGCTTCTCGCCTCCACACGTCCTACTGACCCCGATCTCCCGAACCCAACAGAAGGAGCTCGACGAGCAGACGTTCAACCACAGCAACCGCGTCTTCGTCTACGGCTCCGCGCTCGTCCGGACGCACTTCCCCGGGTGGGGGTACACCGAGTGCGCGAGCGCGGTGGAGACGTACGCGCTCTGCTGCCTGCTGCACGACATCGGGACCGCGGAGCGCTTCCTGGCGACGACGCACATGTCGTTCGAGTTCAAGGGCGCGATCGTCGCGCGCGACCTCATCCTGCAGCTGGGCGGGCCCGAGGCGGAGGCGGACAGCGTGTGCGACGCGATCATCCGGCACCAGGACATATTCGTGAAGGGGTGAGTGCGGCGTACTGGTGTGCGGAGGGGGGAGTACGTGCTGACGGGGAGTGCACTCCGCGTGCTCGCGCGCGGGTGCGGCTTGCAGAGGGAACATCACGATGGTGGGCCAGATCTTGCAGCTCGCGACGATCCTCGGTGCGTCTCTTTGCCCGCCGCTGACGATGGCACGCTGATGTGTCGCCTCTAGACAACGTTGGAATGTGAGTGCTTGCTCACTTCGAGGCGGGGGCGGGCCCCGAGCGGGCAGTTTGCAACCCAGGTACTCACTTGGGTCCCGGACCATCCCTCCACAGCCGCGCGAACCTCGTCCACCCCCGGCTGATCGAGACGACGACGGGCAAATTCCCGCGCAAGGGCTGGTCGGAGCACTTTGCGCGAGTGATCGAGAAGGAGCTCGGGCTGAAGCCGTGGTGCCACACGTCGACGTTCGAGGTCCCGGGCTGGGCGGCGGGCGTGCGGAGCAACTTTGCGACGGACGTGCGCGGCAACGACGTTATGCGGCCGTTCGACTGAGGCGAGCCGCCACGTTGTCGGCTGACCGCGCGAGGCGTGGTCCGCGGGCGATGTCGATGAGCGTTGAGATCGGAGGGGATGAAGGCTGTCAGTGTCGTGTACGATCAGGATGGGGGCACGCGAGTTCCACACGGAGACGGGGAGGTTGGACGGAGGCCGTGGTGTACATTCGCGTACTTGGAAAGAGAGGTCTTGAGCATCGCACAACGGATACAACAACGGAGTGTTATGACAGGAAACAAGAGGCGGCGGTCTCGGCCCTGGCGATCGGGCGGGGAGGAAAGCCCGTTCTGAGCCGGGTCACGCCTGGTCACGCGTCAGCCTGCCCAGGGCTGTTTGGCCGTGTTTTCCTCGCGACGGGTGACGCCCCGAACTTGACGCTGCCGCGCCAAGTGCTCGCTGCCCTCTCTTTTCTTCCACCGCCGTCCTCTCGACTCTCCCCCACGCTCATTGCGCCTTACGCTCCCTACACCATGAAGTCCGCCTTCGCCGCCACTCTCCTCGCCTCCGTCGCGCTTGTCCGCGCCGTGAGTCCCGTTTTATCTGATTGCGTCCATGGGATCGGTGCGGTGGACGGACGAGGGCACCGCAGCTGCTGCGCTTCGCGTCTGCTACACTGGGCACCAAGACTCCGCATATAGATCCTCCGAGGCTCTGTTTGCGGGGTAGCGGCGAAGCAGGATGGCTGGAAGAAGCCAGACGGCTTTGCAGGGTCTAGCTGGGCTGGTTCTGCAAAGTTGACCCAAAGTTATAACGTCCATTCACCGCCACCTTCCACCCTTGCCTACTCTTTGTGTCTCTAGTCGTCATCATGGCCCTCATACTCATCCATGTTTCCAGGCCTCTCTCTTCCCCACGGGCGTGAGCGACTCGTGCTCCCAGTTCTTCACCACCCTGGACAACGACAGCAGCCTCGCCACCTGCACATCGTCTCTTATTACCGCCACTGGTGCCTTCGCGCCCAGCACGAACAGTTCCGCAGCTGCCCCCACCGCCGATGATGTCAAGACCGCACTCTCCTCCGTGTGCTCGTCTTCCTCCAGCTGCTCCGACACCACCATCCGCACCACCCTCGCCAACTTCTATACCGCCTGCACGGCCGAGCTCACCTCGAGCCTGAATGCCGATGTCCTCCGCACCTACGACATCCTCTACTCCCTCACGCCGTTCAAGAACTCGGTTTGCGCCAAGGATGACAGCGGCAACTACTGCATCAGCAGCATCGCCTCCACCACCGGCAAGTCGGCGAGCGCCCTCACGAGCCTAACGAGCTCCGTCGTCCAGACCGTGTCCTCGTCCAAGGCCCGCCGGGCGGATGCCCAGGCCGTCGTTGCCGTCATCCCCAACCCGACCACCATCACGAGCAACAACGTCCTGTTCATGATGTTCGACCCCTCGATGGAGAAGGACAAGCTCTGCCAGTCGTGCGCCCGCACTGCGCTCACCAACTTCATCTCGTACGAGTCCAAGACTCCGTACGCGCCTGGCCTCGCCAACTCGGCCTTCATCTCTGGCCAGGCGAAGCTCTACCAGGCCGTCAACTCGACTTGCGGCGCGAGCTTCCTCTCCGGCTCCGTCGCTGCCGCCGCCGGTATCTCCAGCGGTATCCTCGGTGACGACAGCGGCGCGTCTGCGATGTTCGCTGAGAGCGGCGTCGTCGGCGTCCTTGCTGGTGCGCTCGCGCTCGCGTTTGGCGCCGCTTTCTGAGCGGGACGGTAGTGACGGGATGATGTGGCATATTCCGGTCCAGAGTCGCTCTGGAGCACGCTTTCACCCGGCGCATAGTTCGGTCCCCTGTCGTTATCCATAGTATACCCTACCCGCACCCTTACCCATACTGATGTGTCGTGTCCGTGAGTGTCGCGATAGAGGTCGTATCGTTGCGTCTTGTATGCAGCTAGCACTAGGACACGATCGCCCGGCATTGTTAATCGATGGGTCTTTTTGAGAGCTGCACCTCTAATTTATTGCTTGTTGACGGAGTCTGAGCTTGCTTGAAGTGGGACAATGGGGGCTTTGTAGTCGTGGGAGCCGACGTGGTCGGCCATCAATCTTTTGGGTCCCGCGAAGGTTCACGCCACGATCACCTGATCTGACGCTTTGGGCCCGGGCCTTTTGTCAGTCTGTCTCCTCGTCCTCGACCTGCCTCAACCTTTCGTCTCCTTCCCTCTCTTTCCGCCCACCATGCCCCAGCGGGCTCTCGAGATGGCCACGAGTCCGTTCCTGTGAGTGTCTTGTCGCTGTCTGGCACTGATCCGTCGACTGATCGGGTAACCAGCAAACGAACGCGATCCATCGAGTCTCTCTCTGGAGACCACGATGCGAAGAAGCTGCGACGAGAGTCGACGTTGCCCACCCTTGGCGGCAGCATCTCCGCTCGGGTGAGTCGACGAGACGACGCGTCGCCACCGTGGCTCGGGCGCCAGAGACCATCGTCCCAGTTTTTCATCGCACCGGCTATCGTTCAGCCACCACGGCGCACCCGCCCGCCCGCACGGGCCTCTCGAGGAGGCCCCGAGGGCCCCGAGCACCTCCGCGATCGCTCGCTGACGCGTCCTCGAGGCCGCTGGGGCCGTCGAGGGCGTGCGGGGCCCTGACCACCCTTCCGCCGGTGATTGGTGCGCCTGCGGATGTCGACGTGGGCGGTGGCGACGTGTAGCGCCCCGCGGGCCGCCAGTGCGCGTGGGTGCGCACCGTCCGCCGGAGGCGAACGGTGGGCTCGGTGCCCCACCGCGGACCCCACGGCGTCCCACAGTGGTCCAGCTGTGGTCGTTCGGCTGCCGTCAGGTGGTTGACGGTGGTCGGCGGGCCTCTGTGAACGACTGGCGGATGGACGAGTTGCGGGCACCCGGCGCGCTCCGCTGAGGTGGCGGCGTTCCTTAGGGGCGACGTCGACCGGAAATAAGTGTGCGAGTGCACGGTCGCGCGGGGGCGGAAATGAGGCCGGTATTTTGCTGGGGGCCGTGGTTTTTCATGCCGGGGCTTCGGGGCTTCTTGAGGTCTCACTGACTGCGCTGGCGCGGGTCATGTGCGGTGTCAGAAATATTATTTGGTGGCGAGTCTTGGGTCTATGTTCCAACCGTCTTGTCCTGTGGCTACCAATGCGCGGAAGTGCTGACATGGTTGTCATTCCAGTCATCACCGATGCGCCCTCTGAGGCGTACCTCGTCTCGTATTCTGCGATCTCAAGACGGCCCGATCGACCGCGAAATACTGGCCTCCGGCACTGGCTCCTACATTCGTCCCAACCTATCCCCTTCATCATCACTCACCAGTCCCGGCCGTACACTGTCTCGCGCGTCCTCAGTGGACAGTCAAACTTTCGAACGCATGCGCGGCAGTGCCCCTCCCCCAGCTGACGGCGAGCCCCGCATGCGCCGCCAGTCTGTCGGCCCCGACGGCACCCTCATCTTCCCCTCACACTCCGCTCGGCACACCCTCCGCGCGGTCAACTCGATCGACTACTCTGGCTCCGCGCCGAAGACGACGCTCGGGCAACTGAACGTCGCCTCCCGCGTCGTGGATCCCGCTCCCACCACCACCGTTCCTCCAACACCCACACGCCCCGGGATGCCCCCGCCGCCCGTGCTCCCCCAGCCCGCACCGGCGGCGGAGCCCGGCACGCCCCCGGTCGCGTGGAGCCACAGCAACGCGCTGGTGTTCGGGCGCGGGAACCGGGTGTTCTACAAGTCGATGAACGACACCGAGGGCGTGTCCTCGCAGCTCACGAAGCTCCCCGACCACCTCGGCGGGCTCCGGCTTGTGCAGGCCGCGGGCGCGGACCAGCCGCAGATCGTCGTGCTCGCGACGCACTCGGGCTCGCTCCAGCTCTGGGACCTCGCGACGAAGCGCGCGGCGATGCAGTGGCGGCTCGCGGCGAGCAAGACGCCGAGCGCGCTCGCGTGGAACGCGTCGCTGCTGAGCGTCGGGGACGCGCGCGGCGGGGTGCGCCACTACGACACGCGCGTCGGCGTCGGCGCGGGCGGGGGCGCGGCGAAGATGAAGGACGGCGCGATCCGGGTCACGCGCCACCAGGGGAGGATCACGGCGATGGCCTGGGGGCGGGACGGCGTGCACGTCGCGTGCGGGGACCAGAACGGGCTCGTGCTCGTGTGGGACATCCGGAAGCCGCGCGTGCCGCTCGAGCTCGGGGAGATGGTCCAGCGGAGGCGGAAGATGCAGCACTCGGGCGCGATCACGGTGAGCGCGCGTCCTCAGGCCCTCTGGGCTTCGACTCCGCGCGCGGGCGGCTGACGTGCGCGGTCGAACAGGCCCTGACGTGGTGCCCGTGGTACGGGAACTACCTGCTCTCTGGCGACACCGGGCCCGAGGGCACCGGCGTCCTCCGCTCCTGGGACTTCTCGAACGGGGACGAGATCCCGACGGCGACGCAGGAGAAGCCGAACCGGGTCGAGTTCGACGCGCCCGTGACCTCCATCCACTTCTCGCCGCACATCAACGAGATGGTGACGACGCACGGGGCGGCGGCGGCGCCCGCGGACGCGCCGCCGAGCCAGCAGCCGCTGCCCGGGTTCGCGACGAACAGCATCGTGGTGCACCAGTTCCCGGCGCTGCGGTGCGTGCGCAGCGTGCGCGTCGCGGACCACGCGCTCGCGGGGAGCGTGCTCAGCCCGAACGGGCACCGGATCGCGGTCGCGGTGCCGGAGGAGTGCCAGCTGAAGGTGTGGGAGGTGTGGGGGAAGCTCCGGGACTCGACCAAGCAGGCGTTCATGTCCTGCACGATCCGGTAGTCGTCGCCGCCGCGCGGTGCGGTGCGGGCAGGTGAGTCGCTCGTGCGTGGTGCGCTTGTGGATGCTGACAGGGGTCTGCGCGGGGTTTGGCAGAAGAGGCTCGCGGCGCGGCCGTTCCAACCGTTCCAGGACGGTGGCAGTGGACGGACTCAGATCTCAGACTCGGAAGGACACCTGCATCTGCCCCTCTCGTCGCACATCAGCTACAACTCACAAGTCATCACCAGCAAGCGTTCGGTTCATCACATACATGCCTCTCCTCATCCATCATCAATGTGCTTCGCTTACCTCCATCTGCTGTATAATCACCCCCTACCCACCCACATCTCCCAGATCGCCTGCGCGCAGACGCGCCGCCGCCTCGAGAGTCGGGGCGGCGGCTCGGGGCGTGCGAGGCTCGTGTATACAGATCCCAGCGTCCGTGTACGTTCAAAAGCTGTAGTCGTTTGTCTCGTCTGTCGATTACTCACCTGGTGTCATAGCGTTCGTACTTGTCCTATGTAGTGTTGTCGGCCCGGCAGTCGCCGGAGGCCTGTAGTGTTCAGTAGTGATTTTCGTACGCCATGTGCCAACCCGCTGCCCAATGATGGTATCATATTCTACTAGACGGCAAGAGCGGCGGAGGCCCGTTGAAGCTCGAGCTCGGCCATCAGAGGCCTGGTTGCCAGTTGGCCCCTTCTGGGGAGATTAGCGCGTCGGTAAGATCACCGCGGTTGCTCAGTCACGCTCAGCAACCAGGCATCACCTTCGTTGTAATACCTCGCTCATGTCTTTCAAAGCTGGAGAAGCCCCTCGATCATGAGTAGGCCGGCACCTGAGTGGACGTTTCTCAGTCGATTTGGAAATTACGATGCCTAAAATACGATGGTGCCAACGCAACTCACCGCGTTCCGGAGAGGCCTGGAGTTGCTTGCGTCGTCAACCTCATGTTATTACCATTCCAGCATCGGGGTCCGGAGTCGGGAGCACGCCGTACCGGGCTCAGGGCGGGGGAACAGGCCATCATCCAGGTGGGTACTCATGGTTTTGCCGTGTTGGTCGCGGGCCCCGTGCTGGCCAGTGGCCACTGACTGTCAGCAGCGCTTCATTGTGCCCTGCGCACTATGTATTTGAGGTTGTGGGTCCAGCCCGTGCTGACGATCGAACTCGGGCGCGACGGGGTCTCGGATGGCCTCTTCCGAGAGACTATACTGAACTCTGCCTATCACGCCGGGAATATCAAAGTTTCTGCTCGTCCGATATGTATGAGTAAACCTTACGAGAAATGTAGTGTTTTTGGCAACGTTCTGAGCCCTTCAGAATGATACATTTCGCGTGCATTGAAACTTTATGTACCTCGACCTATTCCCGAGTCCTCAAAATGAAACATTTCTGCGCCTGCGGAATGATTTCTCACACATAGAGTTCTGGCGGCCCGGGAACTCAAAGTTTCCCGATGTGCGAAATCATCTGCCAAATTTGACGTTTTTCTCATCATTTTGTCGGCCTCGCAACGATATATTTGGCATGGCGTTCCGGCGGTCCTGAAATGTTATGTTTTGGACCTGCGCGCCCGCTCATCGCCCGCTCATCGCCCGCGCGTCGCCCGCTCGTCGCCCACTCATCACCTCGCTCATCGTTGCGCGCAATAAGCAGGGCGCAGGGAAATAAGGGAGGTGGACAGCCTGCAGGCGACGAGCGGGCGACGCGCGGGCGACGCGCGGGCGACGCGCGGGCGATGAGCGGGCGCGCAGGTCCAAAACATAACATTTCAGGACCGCCGGAACGCCATGCCAAATATATCGTTGCGAGGCCGACAAAATGATGAGAAAAACGTCAAATTTGGCAGATGATTTCGCACATCGGGAAACTTTGAGTTCCCGGGCCGCCAGAACTCTATGTGTGAGAAATCATTCCGCAGGCGCAGAAATGTTTCATTTTGAGGACTCGGGAATAGGTCGAGGTACATAAAGTTTCAATGCACGCGAAATGTATCATTCTGAAGGGCTCAGAACGTTGCCAAAAACACTACATTTCTCGTAAGGTTTACTCATACATATCGGACGAGCAGAAACTTTGATATTCCCGGCGTGTATGTACAGCAGATCCCGCGCCTTCCCTCACAGACCGGCGTCCCCCGAAGACGAGAGCACCGCCTTGATCATAGAGCAGCTATCAACGTCGTAAAGCGGTGACGACGGACTGGTGGAATGATGTGCTCTGCGGTCGCGCAGGATAGATTGGCGACGGCGCATCTGGGATTGGGGGGTGATCCGCCCCGGGCCAGTCCACCATCGACCCCCCGGGCTGGTGATGGGGGCAGGCGCGCGGGCCTCATGAGGAGGAGGGCGGGGCTCGCTTGTTCCGCGCACCTTTGACGAGGTCGTCCATCGTCTGGCTCCGGAGGCCTCAGGCTGGCTTTCCCCTCGTTCCCTTCTTCGCTGCTCCTGGTGAGCCTCCTATACGCCTCTCGGGCTGGTCTCGGACTCGTCTCGCACGGTCCCCGGTCTCCTGCGTTCTTGCGCCCACAGCGCGGCGTGGCCACGGTGGAGTGCTCCAAGGACAGGTCCAGGTTCGAAACCGCGTTCCCGTCGCTCGTGAGCGAATAGCTTTCCCTTCCTTCGTCCCCCCCTTTGCTTTTCTCCCTTTCCTCTCGGCCGTCGGGCGGTCGGGCAGTCGCTTTTCCTTCTTCTCTTCGCAGGCTCTCCGGTTCCAGACGCCCTCTTGGACCTTTCGTTCATCCGTTCCCTTCCTTCTATCGACTGCCGCGACCTCATGTCCGACACTACCGACCTTCCTTTCGACACGACCCAAACCGACACGACCCCTAATGACACACCCCAGACGGACTCTGGCACGGACACGACCTCTACGTGAGTGCTACGATCATTGTCTTGCGAAACGCGCGTTGAAGTCCCACAAAGCCCTGTCTCCCTGGCGAGCACACTGCCCGCATCCACCCAGAGCACGCTCCCGGACAGGACATCGAGCACCAACGTCGGTTTCGGAGGGAACAACAGGTACGTCTCGCCCCCCGCCCCCCTTCGCGCGTGAGCGTGCACTGACGTCCGGCACGCGCGCCAGCAGCGAGTCCTACCGGAAGGCGATCATCATCGCGTCCGGGGTCAGCGGCGCGGTCGGGCTCATCCTCATCGTCGTCGTCTTCCTCCTCGTCTACCGCCGGAAGACGCGCGGGCGGACGCCCGCCCCGCGCGTGACGCCGTTCTCGCAGGCCGCGCCGAAGCCCACCACCCCGCTCCCGCCCCCAACCGCGTCGCACGCGCGCAAGGACAGCGACGCGACCTGGGTCGGGGCCAAGATCTCGACGGCGTCGTTCGACGAGAGCAAGCTCGAGGCGGGCACGCGCACGAGCGACGCGCACAGCCTCGACTCGCAGGCGACGCTCGCCGACGGCTGGCAGCACGCGCGCAGCCGGTCCAAGCCCGGCGCGTTCCCGACCCCGACGCACACGCCGAAGCCGTCGATGGAGCGCCTCCGCGTCGCGGAGCTCGCGCTCGTGCCCGAGGACCCGTTCGAGGCCGCGCGGGTGAACGTCGCCGCGCGCGCGCGCCCGTCGTTCGAGCAGTCGGAGCCCGCGGTCGCCGCCGCGCCCATCTTGCGCCCGCGCAAGGGCTCCGCGCAGCTCACGCGGATCGACTCGACGTCGACGTTCAAGAGCAACATCATCATCGAGCAGGACGGCGAGTCGCCCGTCCCCGTCGCCGCCCCCGCGCCGACCCCACCCACCCCCGCGTACGCCAACACCGCGCGGGAGTCCCCCGGCTCGCCGAACCTCGAGATCCCGCTGGTGACGCCGATGCTGCCGCCGGCGGAGTGGCAGACGGCGATGGCGATGAGCGCGCCGCCGCTGCCCGGGTTCGCGAAGCGGGACTCGATGGCGTCGCTCTCCCGCCAGTCCTCCCGCGCGTCCTCGATCAACGTCCGGCAGGAGGAAGAGCTCGTGAGCCCGCGGACGGCGAAGCGCACCGGCGCGTTCAGCGCTGGGGCGCGCAAGCGGCGCTCCAAGGCGGACTCGATCGACCCCTTCCGCAAGTCGAGCGCGTCCGTCCTCCGCCGCCGTGGCCGCGAGAGCGCCGCCGCCGTTGGGGGCCTCCTCCGCCGCAAGTCGTCCCGCCCCGCGCGCTCCGAGTCCCGCGCCCCGCTACCGCCGCCGACGCCGACGACCCCCGGCGGGCAGCGCAAGTCCCCCCGCGTCGACGCCGTGCGCGCTGCGCGCGTCCGCGCGGAGGGCCGCCGCTCCGGCGCGCCGCGGTCCACCCCGCCCACGCCGACGACGCCCGCGGGCCCGCGCCCGCGCCCGAACAGCACCGCGTCCACGGTGCCACGCACCCCGCGCACGGCGATCCCCATGGGCCTCCCCCGCACCCCGCGCGACGTCGCCCCGCGCCGCGCGTCGCGCGCCTCCAGCGCGTACTCGGAGCCGACCACCCCAGGCCCGCGCACCGCGCCGCTCCCCGTCCCGCCCATGCCCGTCCCCGTCCCCGTCCTCCCCCTCGCGCCGCCGCCGCCGCCGCCCAAGACCCCGCGCGGGTCACGGCCGCTGCCGACGCCGACACCCCGCTCCGCTGGGGCCGTCGAGCCGCGCACCCCGCGCACGCCCGGGGGCCGCGCGCGGCAGACCCGCGCCCCGCTCCCGCGCACGCCGACGTCGGGCGACATGTACTGGGCCGAGGGGCTCGAGGCGGAGATGCCGCCCCCGCCGCCGTCGTCCTCGTCCTTGTCCGCGCGCCCGCTCCCGAGCGCGCCGGTCTCCGCGCGGCAGTTCTCGCCGTCGGACCCGATGGAGGACGAGGTGCTGTCGGTGGTGCCGCCGGTGCCGCGGCCGCCGCCCAGCGCGCCGCTGTCGACGAGGTCGAGGTCTAGGTCTCGGGCGGACCGCAGCGCGCGGGAGCTCTCGCGGACGGCCTCCGGGCGGCTTTGAGTCGACGTTCTCTCGCGGTGGTTCTGGTGGTCTCGGTGTACGATCAGCTGTAGGAATACGTGCCTCCCCCCTGTTGTGCTCTTGGTTCTCGCTCTGTGTTTGCTCTCTCCCCTTCCCCTCCCCCCCTCCCCCTCCTCCTCGAGTCGAGTCCCTCTGGCGCTGTGGACGCTTGCCTGCGAGGACTGGTTCCGGCCGGGCTGGCCTCGCGGGCTGGTTCCGGTGGCTACGATGTACGCATTCTGTCCGTGCCTACAGAGGCTTATGTATCGTCGAGCGCTGCCTTTAAAATATACCCACATGCATGCCGTTGACCGCTCGAGGACGAGCAGAACTTGAGATTCGACGTTCGGAGGACATGCCACGACTGCAGGTCTGTACCGTTCAATTATCAAGGGAGCTCGAATATGCGCATGAAATCGCATGGGAACTGGACCCTGTTAATATTCTGACTACCCTGCTGTCCATGGTACCCACGCCCGATTCCAGGCACGAGTTCGCGGATGCGTCGCAGAGGCCGATTGCGATAGCTTTGTAGTTGCTCCTGAGGTCCGTCCGTGGTCCTTGCTATCGTGACTCGTGCCTGGGAGACGAACGCAGCGTGCGCGATCCACGAAGCAAAAAAGAGGAGGCCAGCGCGTCGCATGATCGGCATTCGCGGCTCTTCCCGCAGAACGCGAACGCATTGCCCATGCTACAAGTATGTCATTGTCTCGGGTAAATACAAGCGTTCGCAAACAACAAGAGGCGCACGGATGGAACGTCGTCGAAGGAGACCGGAAGTCGCTGTGCGCCTAGGCCGAGAGAGAGAAGACAATACACGGACGGAGATGCAGGTCCGCGCGAACCGAAACGTCGTTGCAATTGGACGATCTACGCGACATACACATGAGCCCGAGTAATGTGAAAGGGATGTAAGGCACCTCGTAAGGTCGTCTCCTCGTGGAAACGCGAAGGAAGGCCGAAATAGTACCTGGTCGATATCCCCTTTATTAGCAATTCTGCCCCCACGCGATAGAAACAGTCGTGTGGGGGATGAATGACAAGGGTGTTCAGAAACGAGAGCGGCAAGATGATATTGACATGGCAAGTAAGTTGATTGGAATTGCACGGGAGAGAGAACAGAACAAGCAGCCAACAGAGGTCCACACAGCAAATTTATGACGCGCACTTGAGGGCAGGCGAGGAACGCGCGCGCCGAGCGAGCCGCTGCAATTGTCGCCTCTCACGACCGCCCACGACGAGCCCTCCCCGAGCCACGATGCGTCGGAACATCTGCGCTCGGCCCATGCTGTGGTCTTCTCCGGGCACAATAGCCAGCGGCGCGCGGCCCCGGACGCTCCCTCGCCCGACTCCCGCGCTGTCTTCTCGTCTATAACCAGTGCGCTCGTCTATCACCGCTCCGAACTCTCCTCACCGCAGTCTGTGTATCCGCTCCCCATTCCCTCCCCGCCCTCCCCGCTTCGTCTCTCTCCCCGCGATGGACTGGCGCGCTTCCCCCGCCAACCTCACCAGCGCGGCCGACTTCTGGGCCCTCTGGCAAGCGGAGCACGATGCGTTCGCCGCAGTCGCGCAAACCCAGGACGCGGCGCGGAGCGGAGGTGCGTACTTCGTCCGCCTGTGATTCGCGTGCATCACCCCATCCTCCCCTGGCACCCCTCCCCGCATCTGCACCGTTGCGCCTTCTGCGGCCACGGTGCGAGTTCTTCCCATGCCGTCCTGCGGCTCGTTCTGCCATCGCCATCTCGCCTCGGTTCTCGGATGGTCACCACCATCGCGCTTCGGGTCGCACGGGGGGATTGGACATTTGCGCGCACTATGTCGCGGGGACGCGGACGGTATGCTCACGCTCGTTCTTCCCCAGTTGCCGCTCTCGCATTGCTCGCATGGGACATTGTCACGACGATGGACGACGAGGTACGTGGATCCCTAAACAGTCAAGCATCGCGCGCTCAACTGTCCTACCTTTCCCCTTGACAGGTTTCTCTGATATGGCCGTGAGTGTTCGCTTGGACAGCTTCGGGCACGCGTCCACGGTCTCGCGCCGGTAGCTTTACCATCGACGATGCGTCTAACTCCATTTCGAATTTGACAGATCGGCGTGGACGGTGCCCAAGGTTCTGTACCTATTCGTGCGCTACTATTCATTGATCGCTTTGAGGTGTGTACGTCCGCTCTTCGCCCAGCCGGTCGTCGCCAATGATGCTTGCCTTGCTCCAGCCTACACATCGTGGGATGGAAGGAGTGGTCCCCTGCGTCCCTTGGCTCATCTTCGAGATCATGTCCGCGTCCGCCATCGAGGCTGTGGTCCAGGTCATCATGATCCTCCGTAGTACGTCCCCGGCTGTCTGCGCCAGTGTCTGACTGACCTCTTGTCTCGCAGCACACGCGATCTACATGGGCTCCCCGAAAGCCCTGCGGGCCATGGTTGTTGGCTTCGTCGTCGAGATCGTTCTGATGACTATCAGCTTCGGGCTGAGCATTCCTCACTTCGTCGGCGGATTCTACTGCAAGGCGGCGGACCTGCCGGTGATGATGGTGCTCTACAGGTATGCTTCCTTGTCTCGCACGCCGTTCCATCGCTGTCATCTTGACTCGAACCTCTCTCGCTCGCACGCAGCACGGCCTCGATCGTGTACGAGACGTTCCTCCTTGGGATGATGCTCCTCGGGGTTCTGCGGGGCGAGAAGGACGGGTACGCGAGCGCGACGCTGCTCGACGTCCTCGTGCGCGATGGTACCATCACATTTGTGGGGATATTCAGTCAGTACTTGTCTCTCGTCTCGTTGTTTTCCTTATAGTCCACAAGCTCACCGCTTGGGTGCAGTGGTTATGCTGCTCAACACCGTCCTCTTCACCCTTGCGCCCACAACACTCGTCACCCTCGGGATTCCGTGAGTGGCTCTCTGCGGTCGCCGCCGCCATCTTTACTTGGATCTAACCAAGTTCCCGGACCTAGATGGGTGCTCTCGATCCTCGGGGTCGCTGTGAGTTCGCTCCCCTGTCACTCTGCCGCACACACTCCCCATCTCCCCCTCCCCGCCTTCCGTCCTCTGCTCACGCCCGCTCCACCCGTCTGTCACCAGGGCCCCCGGCTGATCCTCAACCTCCGCGTGCACAACCACGGCATCTCCAGCGCCCGCGCCTCCGTCACCAGCGCCGCCTTCGCCCTCCCCAAGGGCCTCTACTCCGCGCTCGCCCTCGACGACGACCCCGCGCTCCCCACCACCGCCCCGCCAGCCCGCCCGCGCCGCCCGCGCCGCCCGCTCTCCCCGTCTTCGTCGTGCTCCCGCTCGTCGTCCGACTCTTCCTTCGCCGACGAGGAGCCCGCGCCACAGCGCCCCCGGGGAACCGCCTCGCGCCGGCCCCGCCAGAACAGCAGCAGCACCCCGACGGCGACGCCCGTGAGCGCCGCGAGCGGCCGCAGCTTCGCGCTCTCGCTCCCACTCCAGCCGCAGCCCCAACATCCCGGGACTGGGACTGGGACTGGGGCTGGGGCTGGGGCTGGGGCTGGGGCGGGGACGGGCAAGGGCAAGGGCAAGGCGCGGCGGACGAGCACGAACGCGAGCACGGGAAGCCCGTCGTCGTCGGGCCCGACCCCGACCCGGCGGACGACGCTCTCGTCGCTCTCGTCGAGCCTCCGGCGCGTGTCGCTGCCGTACCCGCTCCCGCTCCTAGCCCCGGCCCGGCACGCGCGCGAGCGCGAGCGCGGGCGCGACGAGGAGGAGGGGATGGCGATGCTCCGGGAGGTGTCGTCGCCCGAGGACACGGTCTCGCCCGCGTTCTCGTCGCCGATGACGCCCGAGATCAAGGTGCCGCCGTGATGTGTGCGCGATATGGGTCGAGATTTGGCTTGGGCTTGGGGCGAGAAGGAACGAGTGCGCTCGCTGTGCACGTACCCTCCACACTGCTATATCTTATTCGTTATTCGCCCTCGAGGACGGCATTGCTTCGCTTTGTACATGCTTCATGCTTTGGGACGTTCACCCGCGTCCGTGACTGGGCAGAGACGATTTGAACTTGTGTACATGTATATAGTCGTGCGACCCGTGTAACATTAGTACGTGCGGACGTGTACGGTACCCGGCAGCGACTGGTAGCTACATGTGGTGTGGAACGGAGGAGAATATAATACATGCGTCTAAACAGAGAGCAGAGCCCGACTGAGGCGGACTGGGTCTAGGTATACGAACATGTGTAGCCGGCAACAGCCCAGGCCGATGCGGAAGCGCACAGGCAAAGCGAGAAGGAAAACAAGACAGAATCGGGGTAGGAGTGTGCGCGTAAGGTATCGTGTTCGTGAAGTCGTGACCCAATGCGTGAAAAAGAAAACATGAGATGGAAAGATGACAGCAGACCAGAGCCTTCAATGAACCCATAACACCGTCCTCCCATCCGGTGGGAGGTTTCCCCCCAAACCCCAACCCAAATCGGCGGGCAGCGCGACTCTCACTCGGTGAGCAGCTCCTTCGCGACGAGCACCCGGTTCGCAAGCGCGCTGATGTTCGCGTCCGCGAGGACGACATCGGGCGTGAGCTCGACGTCAAACGCCTGCTCGATCGCGAGCGAGATCCGCTTCGCCTGCCGCTCGCTCCAGAACCGGAAATCGTCCGAGTCCCGGCCGTCCTCCGCATCCGCATCCGCCTCGACCGCTGCCGCTCCTTCCGCTCTTACGAGAGGCTTGCAGGACTGCGGGACGAGCGAGGGGTCGTTATCGAGGCAGAGGGGCACAATGTGCATCAGGCTCTGGCGGACGCCGTCAAAGGTGAGCTCTGTGGGCTTGTCCACGACGACTTCGAGCGGGCCGTCGACGCCCATGACGTTGTACTTGCCGTCGTGGTGGTACCGGACTTCGTACCGGCCCGTCTTCCAGGGGAGGACGCCTGCGCGGAAGACGATCTCGCCCTCCTCTGCGGCCTCGTCGCCGGACGCGGTGCATGCGGGGCGGTGGAGCTCGCGCGGGATGTCTCCGTCCCACTCGTCGTCGTGCACGGGCACCCACATTCCGAGCGAGGACGTGCGGGTGACAAGTGCGGACGGGTTCGCGCCGACGCGGTAGAGCCCTACCCAATCCTTGCGCGAGTGGTGGAGGGGTGCGCGCCAGCGAACGCGGATCGGCTCGCCGAGGTGGAAGCGGAGGGAGCCCGCGGCGGAGGGGACAATCGAGATGTTGTACTTGTTCGCGTCGTAGGAGGAGAGGTCGTGGGCGACGCGGCGGATGATGAGGCGCTCGCGGGACTGCTGGAGGAGGACCTTGGTGTCTTGCATGACCCCAGAGATCTTGGGACGAGCTGAGATGAAGTGTGAGGGTCTGCAACATCGGCAGAGCGAGGAGTTGGCTCACATTTCGCAAGGAAGTCCTCCACGGCTTCGGCAGTTTCCTCGTAGACCTTGTCGAAGGTTCCCTTGACCTCACGAGCGACACGGCGGATCTCAGGGGCATGCTTGCCAGCACGGGACTCGAGGACCTTGACGTTCTTCTCGGCAACCTTCTTGAGGACCTTGACGAAACCGGCATCGCTACGGATGGAGTCGCCATAGAGTTTGCGCATATGTGGGCTAGAGCAGTCGAGTCAGTACTTCAAGAAGATAGATATGCAACATGACACCTACTTCTCGACCTTGGCGAGGAACCACCACTGGAACAGATGACGGAGAACGGCGTTGGCAAAAATGAGCTTGCTACCAGTGATCAACGCGAGCCCAAAGAAGGTCGCGCCGCTGATGAGCTCAGGGTTGTTGAGGTAGCTGCGACAACCATCGTCAGTTCAAAGGGCCTTCAGAACAACAAGAGGCACGCACCGGTAGATGCCAGTGTACTCGAGATGCGAAGGGAAGTCTTCGATGAAGAAGTCTCCAAAGAACCAACCTAGCCGTACACACTCAGAAACTGCTCATGTTGAAGAGCGTTCGAGTTGGACCTACCGAAGTAGCCAAGGACCTCGTAGGACTCCAGGCTCGACCAGACATGGAGTCCGATCATGAGAGCGCCGAGGGTGTGGCGGAGAAGCTCGTCACCAACGGTCCACTGTTGCGGGAGCGTGTATGTCTTCCACGCGAGGCACGCGACAGAAACTACAGAATTTTCAGTCTCTGATGCATTATGAGAGGTCCTAGCATGCACTCACCATACATCAAGCACATGCTCGTGTTGTACACCTGCTTCCAGTTTTGGAAAACTTCATGGACTGCTGCCTGTCCATGGTCGTTCTGGGGGTAATGGTAGTGCTTGAGGTAGTGCCGGACGAGGAACTTGTTTTGTGACTGCGCGCGGAGGACGAGCCCGAGTCCGACGCAGTGGAACGCGCACCAAAAGAGCGTGTGCACGAAGTGCACCGTCAGCGACTCCGTCGGGAGCATAGTCAGTGCTACCGCATAACCAAGCACAACGATGAGTGAGAAGTCCGATGCGCTGCGGACTCCATGTTAAGATTGAAAGTAATAAGGACAAGAACCGTCCAAGCGCACCGGAGAGGATCAAGATTGCGCAGCAAAAGCGTGTCCTTGTGGAAGTACTGGTGGAAAAGGTCGTGCTGGGACACCGCTTTGCGACCCTTCTGCGAGTGCCTATCCTCGGATGGGAGCGTGACCAGTTGCGAACGGGGGCTCGTGCGCTTGTGCTGACGCGGTGCGGGCTGCTCATCGAGATCAAGCTCCGTCTCAGCGTCCGTCTCTGTCGCAAGCGCATCAGACTCCGTGGCCGTCTCGCCCTCCGTGGCCGCCGGGGTCGTCGTTGTAGATGCAAGGGAGGAGGTGGATGCGTGCCTGCTGTGTGCCGTTTCGGAACCGTCCGAGGATGAAATGCGGCCTCCGCGAGGTAAGACGGGGGACCTGGCCGCAAGTGGTTTGCGCTGGCCGTAGGTGCGCTCAATGTCTGTCAAAATAGTGAGTCAGCGATGACTACAATGGCACTGAGTGAAAGGAGCGCTTACGCGGGTTTTCGAAGAAGACCAGGAAGCCGAACTGAGCGGCATGAGCGGCAAGGCTGACAAAGAGGAGAGCGTAGCTTCCGACGATGAGGGAAAGTCCATAGTAGCCGGCATATCCTGGCACCACAGTCAGCATGCGTCCCATTCCATATGCCAGTGGGAGGCTCCTCACCAACAGAGTACATGGGATGTGGGGCCAGCTCAAACACGCCGTCGAAGACGAGCGCACCGCGCTGGAAGAAGACGTCACCCCAGTACCAGCCGTAGTCCTTGACGACGTCGTGCGCCTCAGTCTTGACCCAGAGGTTGAACGCGATGAGCGCAAAGCCCCCGATCCACCTGGATAGTTTTTAGGCTTTAATCGTAATTGCAAAGGCGGAGGGGCGCCCACCTCATGATGTGAAGCGTGCCTGACAGGCCTTCCGGAACCCGGAAGCACGAGAAGGCAAACATACAGTAGGCCAGGAAATCACTGTGACGGGGTGCGACAGTCAGCAGGCGGCAGAGAAAGGAACGGGGCGGGAGAAGGGACGGACTTAAGGAGGATGATGTCCACGAGCTGGCGGAAGAGCAGCCATGTGTTGTACTCTAAAGGCAATTCCTAGACACCGCGGTAGATAAGCTCATTTGTGGTCGTGTGACAGCACAAAATTCAGCCACCCACATCGAACGAGTAGTCTCCGCCCATCTTGCCTGCGAGCTGGTTCTTGATCCACCGCCGGACCTCGGGGAGGCGTTCCCCATCAAGCCAGCCGAGGCGTTGGACCTCGCGGACGATCCACTTGCGCTTGCTCTGCTTCGTGAGGACCCATCCGAGGCCGACATCGTACGCGGCGCGCCAGAACGCAAAGTAGAAGAGGAAGAAGATGCGGGATGCGGATCGCGATAGCGTGTAGAACAGGAAGATCTGCGTGCCGAGCAGGGCGAGGTTGAAGAGGTCGATGTGTGACTTCGGGTACCCGGGATGGAAGAGCGTCAGGACGTCGTGGGTCGTCGGGACGCGGAAGACTGTGGTGCACAAAGGCCATGGTTAGTCAGTTTGGAATTGCTCGACACTTGGGCAGTCGCACGCGCGCTGCACAGTCCAGGTCACCAGTGCGTCATGACGCCCGTACCCTTCCCTTTTCAGCGCGCGTCGCGCCGAACGCTCCCAATTAGACACCACGAAGGTTTGAGAGTAGCCAGATGTTGCGTTGGCTCCATATATGCGCATGCGACCACCCGGAAGTGATGCCACGTACCTTCGCCACCTGGCGTTTTCCCCCAGACGACCTCGTCGTGTTTCGCCATATCGTCCTTGCTGTCTGCGGGAACCGTAACGGTGCTGGGAGGGGTCTTGTGCTCACTGCGCCGTTGTCGGAGGGCGGACGGGGCGTCCGCGAGGGACGCAGACGTGGCTGAAGACATGGTGGGAGGAGGCAGGACGCACAAAAACGTAACAGCTCAGGCTAGTGCGACAACAGGACGCTGGGGTCCGACCGGCACGTGTTTAACATCCTCATCATCCCCAAAACCAGGGACGACGGACGGCGTTTCCGAATTTTTCGGGCGACCCGTCCTGCTCTCTTTATGGGATGTGTGGCACACGTCCCGCCCATCGCGTGACGTCGATATCGATGTGCGCAGCGATAGCGACGACTATGCACGTTGGAGTCGACGACGAGGGGAAGAGAGGCGAATATCCCATCTCGCGCGGTCAGCTTGCGGTGAGCGAGCGAGCGCACGGTGGCGGAGTACTATCAAGTGCGAAACTTCGCCCAAGCGAAAATGACTTTCTCGACAGGGCACTACGGTATACATTTGTCTTGTGCACAGGCTGCCTAATCCCAACACGGCGAGTAACTATAGTACGCGAAAAATCTTGGAAACCCACGCGATTAATGAAAGGACGATAAATATTTGCGTGCGTGCAAACGTGTACGGTGCATGAACGGGGTACGGCAGACGAATAGATTAGGGGTGCGTGGTATGTTTATGGGTGGCATGGTATGAGCACTGTGAGTCAGGGTAGACGGGGTGGTTCAAGATGGCGAATGTCGTGACGGGTAGGAAGAAGAAGAAGAGGTACGGGGTTGTCTAGACGCGGTGAAAAGAGGGATGTAAAACAGAGGGGGGAGGTGTAGTACGAAACCAGGACAGGGCTCAGGCGCGCTGGTATCAACTGCACGCACAGCGCGATGGGGATATATCTAAATGACGAGCCTGAACCATTATTAGGCAACGCCCATAAAAAGCACAACGGACATACGCACCAAACCCCGCCAAAACCACCATTATACAAGATCACCGCATTCGCCATCCTCCATCACCCTTCCGGTTCGCCCTCCCGACCCCACCGAATCCTTCGCGCACTACGAGCCACATCGCCGTGCACGACACGACGTCCTTGATCTCCTCCGCGGTCAGGACAAGGCCCTCTGGCGGGCCCATCGCGCCGTTCTCTTTCGTGCTCCCGAAGAACTTCATCCCACTGCCCACTTGCTTGCCCGTTAACGACCCTGGCCGCTCGTCGTTCACCGTCGCCGGGCGCGCGACCCCCGCCGGAGTGATCACCCGCTTGCGCACGCTCACCCGCTCGATCTCTATATCCGGCAGCGGGAACGGCACCTTGAGGAGCGCGACGACCTTCGGGTGGTGCGGGGTAGGTACGACGCCCGCGATCTTCACCTTCACATTCCCAGCCGAGTTCGTGCCTGCGCCCGCGGGCGCAGGCGCGAGGCGTGAACCGCCCAGGCGGCGCACGATGAGTGTGCACGTCCACGGCGTCTCCGAGTCCTCTGGATCGCTCTCGTCGCCGTCGTTCTCCAGCGTTGTCGGTGGGCTGGCCTTAGCCCGGTCCTCGTCCGAACCCCCGGCCCCAGTCCCGGGAGAGCCGGACCGGCGTGAGTCCATCGAGGCCCGTGTCGGGTGTGATTCGTGTATCGAGGCGCGCTTCTTCCTGCGCGTCGAGGGAGGATCTGAAATCACGACCTGCGGCGGAGATTGATGAAGGGAAGTCGTCGACTGGGCGGCGGATGACGCAGCGTAGCTGTGTCGTTTGGAACGTGAGCCTTCTTCCAACGTGTTCTCCCGGTGCCCTCGACGGTGCTTCCCGCGGCTCCATTCAAATCGGACCTCCACCATGCCTTCAACCGTGCCGGGGTTCGGGCCGGTGCGCGCAAACTTGTCCTTCATGCCGCTGAGGATCGAGTCGGGCGTGCCTTTGAGCCACTTCCGCACGACCCAAACATATTTCGTCGACCGCCCACGAGGGGGGTATGTTTGAGAGCTGAGAGTGGGCTGGAGGCCAAGAACCGGTGGCAGGAGGTATGTGCTACCGTCTCCTACGGGGGGTGCACCTTCCGACCCCGACGGCACTGACGAGTGACCGGATACGCCCAAAGAGGCTCCTCCGCCGAGCATTAGTGATGAACGACGATTCGGTCGCTGGTCGGTGGAGGGAAGCGGGGTTGCAGACTGGATGGGTGAGGGGGGCTGGGCGGTGATCGGAGGTAATGGAGACGGGGGAAGGCCGGGAGAATTTGTTGGCGAATCACCACGCCGTTTAAAGAGCTTGCCAAAAAACTTTCTAGAACCGGGCGTGTGCTTGGGCGTGGAAGGCGTCGCAGGAGTAACAGGAAGGGCGGGGGTGGCTGGGGGTGCGATGTGATGATGGTCGTCAGACGTGAACGACAGCCTCGAAGAGGCAGGCGTTTGGACGCCTTGGGAGAAGTCGGCGCTGGGGCGTGAGGCATGCTCATCGGGAAGAGCATTGGACGCGGCGTTTGGAGAAAAGCCGGGCAGCACTGTGGGGTTCCCGCCCTCACCCCATACCTCAATCGGCTCTAGGGTGGCGAGACCAAGAATCTCGAGGCCGCGTCGTTGGAACTTGGCAACTTTCGCATCTGTACCGGCGTCCAGGATGACGTTTGTGAGAACGCTGTGTGCTTGGAGGTTGTAGAGTGGGATGATCATCCGTCGGCCGGATGATGTCGTGGAAGTGGAGGCAACAGATGAGAAAGACGCCTGGGAGTAAGAGGAATACATCGAGACGTCGGAGCGATTCGAGCTTGTCCTCGTGAGCTGCATGTCCGGCGCGGGGTCTTCATCTGGTACCACGGAGGCCTCGCGTGAGCGACCACCAGTGGAGGAGCGGCTGAAGTCTCGGCTACTCGGTGGAACGAGTTGCACTTGGAGGTTCAATGGGTGGTTGGTTTTGGAAGGGGGTGGCCGGACAACAATGAAGGACTGCAAAGTAGCATCAGGACCTGAGAGGGAGAGAAATAAGGCGTGGAGAGGGCTGGAGGTTGAGTCCAGTGCCGCATGACAGAGACACGACACAAGGGTCGGGGCTCGTACTCGTGCGTAGGTGACAAGTTCAAGAGACATGGTGGGTTTGGGGAACGACAAGGCCGTCTGCGGATACAAATGGTGCGCATATAGGCCAGTCATTGTCGAGATGGCTCACAATTGAGCGAGATGTCTGGCAATGGAGAGGCAAAAATGCGCGGACTGGTCTAGAATCCCATCGCACATCCCCCGAGGCAGAAGGGAGGGACTGACGAACCTCGTTGGTCCTGTCCTTCTTCTTCTTCACTCCATGCTCATCGACGGTCATGTCTTCCGGTTCGTCGGCTTTGGTGGGGGACTCGCAGAGAGGCGGGCGCTCGGGTGGGCAGCGGGTTTGTCGCCGATCTGGAGGGCGGAGGGGAGGAAAGAGGAGATGGAGGAGAGCATTGAAATCAGGATGCGGTGGTGGAGGACAAGGAGTCGGAGGCGGCCGTTCTTTACTGCGTCATTCTCAATGAGCTAAGCGCCGTGATTCAGCGGCTGTGAACCCGCCCTCTGCCCGTCCTCCGCCGCAGCGACTGCGACGCCCCCGCGCGATCAACCTGCAAGCCCGCTGTGCCCGCGCAGATCAGAACGCGCTCTGCGCTTGACACCCAACGCACCCGCCGCACCCGCTGTCCTGCGCGTGCACCCATGGAAGGGCCAGGGACGCAGCGTCGCTCATGGTGCGCACCCTGGACCTCGGGCTCGCGCGCGCGCGAGCGCGATCTTGTCGCGCGACGACCGCCCAGCCGGCCGATCTGTTTCACCATGCGCCCGTTCCGGACGACCTCTCCGCTCGTGTGGCATTCCGGGCTCCCGGCAGACTGGTAGTGCTTCCTTGGCAGCGCGGCCTTCCCCCGGCGTGCGTGTACAGCCCGGCAGCATCTTCGGCAGGAATGCCCCGCACTCAACTCCTCAAGGCCTCAAGGTGCGAGCTCCCAGGCGGACCATCGGCCCTGCCTCTCGGAGTCCTGCTCCATCTCCTCGGACCGTCCCGTTGTTCGACATAATCACAACAAGCATGCACCGGGCCGGGTGAGAAAAATGGGAACGACCAGTGACCAATGCCAGCCCTTCGCGGCCCCCGCCGCCGGCCGCGTACTCTTACAAGCGCGACAAATCGTCTTCTGAGAGATGGCCAGGAATTTGATTGTCGAGCCGCAGGGGGCAGAACACCATTACTAGTTCTTTTCGGGGTGCTCTGCGTGCCGTAGGGCTGAGACGTATGGAGTCCTTTTACCTTCCGGGACGACCCAACATGATATACACAGCGGCAGCATCTCACATGGACGTCAGCTTATTTACGCTCAGCG
The DNA here is from genome assembly GCF_022376455.1 of Epithele typhae. Classification (NCBI taxonomy): domain Eukaryota; kingdom Fungi; phylum Basidiomycota; class Agaricomycetes; order Polyporales; family Epitheliaceae; genus Epithele; species Epithele typhae. The sequence continues at coordinate 31,247 of NW_025954216.1, read as the reverse complement.
ATAGCTGGTGTCCACGCAACTTGATATTCGCACTTATCATTCCAGCCGAGTACACGACTCGTACACGTCAGTCCTCGGTCTCGGGCCTCATTCCGGCACGCGCCACCGAGAGGTGGCGCATTCCTCGAAAGCCATTACTGTCGTCGATCGACGTCCAGGCCTGACGAGCTTGACATCTCCGTCCCTGGCCGAATTCTGCCTAGAGGTGGGCAGGCCGCAGTGGCAAAGGCGAACGTTGGAAATTCTGACCGCGGGGCCGAAGGCCGAGGAACAAGGTCACGAAGCCCGCTCGAACAGCCTCCGCGCGCGTTGAGGCGATAGTCTTGGACGAGGTAAAAACGTTTGTCGTTATATGGTGCGACATGTCGGGTGGGCGTGATGGGCGGAAAGTACTGAGACTGGGAGAAAGGCATCGCCACCGCCTCCAAACGAAGTCACAGAAATTAGAATACGAGGTCGACGCCTGCGTGCCGAATCGACCTCGCCGAGACCAGATACGATCGATGTAGCTGCGCGGAGCGGATCGAGTCAGAGTATGCGTGCCATTACCAAACCAGTACCCACTAGACGTGACTGGTTCCTTGACGCTGTCCTTTCAGCAGTGCACAGAGCGCTGGTGCTTTGATGAGACTTGTTATGTCCAACGGAGAGACCCGCCGAGCGCAGTATCGACCACGAGCCTTAACGAACACTGACTGCGCGATTCCTTGTCACCTGCGGGTATGTCTCGCGAAAGTCATGATGGCTGCGGATAACACCTCAGTCAAACTCAGGTGATTAGGAAGAAGTAGAGGGACCCGACCACAAGATGTGCACTGCCTGAACCGCAGTTCAGCAGCACTACCAGACTGGAGCCGTGCTTTGATTGAGAACCATATGACGGCACAAAGCACAAGCGCAGGGGCTATGAAGAGTACGCACCCGTGGCGTAAGAAAATGATACCCATGACTTGCGTTCCTGACTTCCAAGTTCCACGAGACGCACAGACCATGGGACCCATGGCTGCACACTCGACGCCAAGCGCCAGAGTCCAACGAGATCGCATATCGGGATGTGCTGCGAAGCTCTGATAACGACACTGTTCTTCTCGCAGTGTGATCGCAGCGTGGACATGTTCGGTGTGGATCTTCGGAGTGTCCGGTCCGCCGATGTAGCTGCCAAGTGAATACGGGGGTCGGATGGTATTGGAGATGGGGCGCATATCCGGTCATTCGAATATTGATTACTCCGGAGGCCGAAGAAGCGAACCTGTTTGTGGGCTTGTGCACTGCTAGCGAGAATGGGCTGTGCGTGTCATCAACCTAGGTGGCCGACAACACCCAGTTGCGCTACACGCAACAACCCCAACACTCCTTGGTACCGTATGTGTGGGATCATAGGTCAGCAAGCTGGTCTGTCCACGTTAATCTAGGTCTCAAAAGGGCAAATAGATATCTGGGGCTCGTGCCTCCCGTTCATCCAGATGCGTAGCTATAACAGCCTTCAGCGGAATGGAGAAGATGCGGCGTTCGCCTGAGAGTAGCCGGTACTGCATTGAGCACAAGCGCAGTAAGTTTGTGCACATGCTACAATATGTAAAGACTTACCCGTGGTGCGCCTGGCGGTCGCCTGGCCGGCTCTGTGGTGCGGCTGGATGCGCCCGATCACCCGGAACCCCCGTCAGGCTCCCGGGCCCGGATTCCTGGTGCCAGATGGCCAGAGGATGCATCATGATGCGCATCTCTCGCCCGGCGCTCCCTGGTCCAGTCACAGCGACGGTCACATGGAGACGGACTCCACCGCCAACGCTCATTGCAATTGCGCACAATTGTAATTTACCAAACCTCTCTAATCATGAAGACGACAGAAGTCTGAGAGTGGTTGACGCTCCGCGTTTGCTGCATCTACAGATTGCACCGGTGAGACGCACAATGGGAGCGAAGCGCGTGTGACATACTCACAGAACTTCAGGGAGGCAAGTAAGAATCCGATTCGAGCACGGAGCTCAACCCTTCGCATCTTCGCGATGAAGGGTCCCGGACGCACTCCCTCCGTCGGTGGCGTCGGATTCCACGAACATTTCCGCGTCTGAGCCGCTTGGCGGCACAGCCCAGTGGCTGGTGTTGGATTGGCTCCGTTGGAGGCTCCAGCCTCCATCTGAGACCTCCGACGCCGCAGGATCTCGGGAGTCGGGACACGGTCGGAGACGTTGCAGACGGAAATGAGTGGCCACGCTTGCTGCGCACACGGGACAGATCCGTGTGGTTTGGAGTGAGGGTGGGCGTCGGTATAACTCGACCGGGGCGTTACATCTAGTCGCAGCCTTCGCCAATCCAGCCACTCGTCGGAGATCCATATTGTCGGACGCAGTTCACGTCTTCGTGGCAGCAGACCAACACATCCGCGGTGCGCAGCAACTGTGCTTTAGGTAACGACTCCTACACTCGACGTCAGCGCTGTCCATTGGCAGTCGGAATGAACGGGAAACGTCGCTCACAATGGGCGCGGCAGAGATTGGGGCTGGCGAGCATGTTGTCTTCAGGAGCTGCGGCATCACCCGGGACCTGAGCAATGGGCGAAAGATGATGAGAGTGAGCGTGTCTACAAATACATGGGATAGTTCACAGTGAAGTATAGTAGTGTATGCAGTGTATAACCGAGGCGGAGTACAGTGTCCGTATAAACTGCGTGCAGCTTAATCGGAATCCAGGATAGGAGAGGCTTCGAGAGAGGGAGAAAGAGCACGCACGATCAAACCATGAAGATGAGAACCAACAGGCCGACTTCAACCGTGAACACTATGAACGAGAGCAACGCGACAATCCATCCTGCTGTAACGAAGGGCCGCCCGAAAACGCGCTTGCCAGTTTGCCCTTTGGTTTTGATAGCATTGGCGAACGCGGTAGGGTTGCGATGGCGGTCCGCAAAATCGTGGCGAGAGTGGCGTTGGCGAAAGTATGCAAGGATAAAAAGAAGTCCGGCAAGGACTGTGTAGAGAATCCCAACTTGAGGAAGCGATGATTGTTTCAGGGGAGGGGAGATACGCGGGATAGCATACACTCACTCCGGAAGAACCTCCGGTCGAAGAGTCGGAGAATGGTGAGCGCATAACCCAACATTCCGATGGCACTCCGGCCATAGGCACCGTCAAAAGTCCTAGACCGGGCGCGCAGTTCGACTGTGAGGCGGATGTCAGCACAGCCCGTCCTCTGGGCTGGACACTCACCGAGTTCGTTTACATCTTGAGCTCGAAATGACTTGGACCGATGTCCACTGCATCTCGAGGTAAATTGTAGTGCAGTGTGGCCGAGACAAAGCAACGCACTGGTAGTATCGGTGACGAGAGTTGATATCGGAGCTCGGGGTGTCCATGAGGGTTTAGCTGGAGGAGTCGGTCGAGGAAGTCAGGGGTCAGGGATTGTCCAGCGTTTGGACAGAGGTGGAGAGGCGGGTGTAAAGGCCCGAGATTACTAGCACAGGTATATTTTGTGAAGTGTCGTAACAGCGTAGAGGCACAGTCAACGTGGTGGAGGTGACTGCAGAAGGTGAGGCCGCGGGACCAGCCGGACCGCCGCTAGAGGCACGTGGCTCCAAAAGTAGGAAGCGCCCACAGCAAGGCTCACGCTCGAGGCCGTTCTCAACCTACAGTTACATCCTCCCCTTCCTCTTCCTCCTGGTACCTGGTGGGGTCACGTTAGGATGTACATGCGCGTTGGAACTACGGGCCAGCTTAGAGCTGTAGGGCTGAGGTGAGTCCTCAATCACCACATGGAGGCGTGTCCTCACGAGGACTTCCAGAGCACGAGCTGTGCCCACTCCCTCATACCGTTCACTGTCCACGCTCAGGCCAGGCAATTCCGTGAGTCTCGCTCCGCGCTCTCACACCATCGACGTGTCTTATGCAGCCCAGTGCTTCCCGCTCAGGCGAAGCGGACTGCCCGTTGAGCTCCGGAGCGTGCAGCTCAATGCCTCCCGCCCGCTTTCACTTTGGGGCTGGGGCGGGTCCAAAGCCCCCGCTGTATCCACACCCGCACCTCCACCTGTACCAGAGCAGGCTCCCCCGGCACCAGAAGAGGTCGTAACCTCATCAAGTATGTCCGCAGAGGCTTCCCCAGCCGTCGACGCTGTCCAAGATGTCCCCGTGGAAGCCATCTCCCCCACCGTCATCTCGGAAGCTCTCCCGACCGAGGTCATCGCGTCCATTCCATCATCGGTGCACCTCGGAGACCTTGCCGCGATGGGCCTCACGAGCTGGTGGTGGCCTCCCGGTATCATTCGCCAGGTCATGGAGGGTGTAGCCGTCGCGGGTGTGCCGTGGGGCTGGACGATCGTCGGCACGGCGCTCGCGGCGCGCGTCCTCCTCTTCTACCCCACGCTCAAGTCGATGCAGAGCGCGGCGCGGATACAGCCGTACCAGGAGGACATCAAGAAGGCGCGCGACGCGATGGAGGCCGCGCGGCAGAAGGGGGACATGATGTCGGTGCAGGAGGCCACGATGAGGATGCAGATCATTTACGAGAAGGCGAACGTGAGCATGCCCACCATGTTGCTCTCGTCGGTCATCCAGGTCCCCGTCGCCCTCGGTGTCTTCTTCGGCGTCAAGTCCTGTGCGACCTCCCGCTTCTGCAGCTGAAGACGGCGGGCTTGCTGTGGTTCACGGACCTCACGATCCCGGACCCGACGTGGGGTCTTCCTGCGATGGCGACCGCGTTAATCTTCACCCAGATCGGGGTAAGTATCAGTGCTTGGCCATGGGCTCGGCTGATCGCGTCCCGTCTTATAGCTCTCCAAGCGCGACGCCGCGTCGGCCATGTCACCACACGCCATGAACGCCCTGCAGCTCCTCTCGCTAGTATCTGTTGTCTTCATGCAACAGCTTCCCGCCGGCTCGGCTCTCGCCGTTCTCGTCGGTGTCGTCGGGACCATCATTCAGACTGCGATACTACGCATGCCTGCAGTCCGTCGCCGGGTTGGGCTGCCCATTGTCAGCAAGAAGACGCAACACCCGTCGATGCTGCAGTCTGCGGTCTACTACAAGAACCGGCTGCAGGCGCGTATCGCGGAAGTTGAACGTCGATGAGGCAGAGAGTGGCTGAAGACAAAAGGGCTTGCGGGCCGGGTATTATACGCTCGTTGCTAATTTAGTAGATTAGACCACATCTCACTACTCGCATCTTTGACCTGTCGGCTTTAGGCATGCATTATCGAGAAAGGACGCGCCTCGTTGATGCGATGGATGTAAGTATACAGGTATGGCAGCGTGCGCTATCTGTGGTACACGCTCTACGGTATGACAAGAGAAGGCGGAGATGAATGTGATACGGACAACAAGACGTAAGCAGCAGAAAAGTAACTAGTCAACACTGTGCTGGAAGGAAAAGACGAGTGAGCATACCGCATCCCACGGAAACAACTAGAAGGGGAAGCCTCCTTGGCGGAAGTGAGCACCACCACCTCCGAACCCGCCGCCGCCGAACCCGGCCCCACCGAACCCAGCACCACCGAACTGGGAGAAGCCCCCGCGCCCCCCACTGAAACCAGCACCGTGGAACTGCGCGAAGAGCTCGGAAAGGTCGACGTCAGGACCCATGCCGCCAGGACCCTCCTCGTCATCCTCGCCCAGGTCATATCTCTGCCGCTTCTGCGGGTCGGAGAGGATGGAGTGTGCTTCCGCCACGAGCTTGAACTTCTCTTCGTCGCCACCCTGAGAGCAGAGTTGTCAACACACGGCCTTCATGAGCGTGAATAGTACATACCTTATCTGGATGGTGCTTCAGACTCTCTCGCCTGTAAGCCTTGCGAAGCTCCACTTCCGTGCAAGTGCGCTCGACACCGAGGATCTTGTAGTAATCTTCGACTTGCTCCGCTTGAGCGCGACCTCCGCCTTCTTCAGCTCGCCGCGAAGCGCCTTCACGTCCGCATCGCTGCCCTCCATTCCCGCCTGCTCGATCGCGCTTTTGAAGTCCGCAATGGCATTGTCGTACTCCTCCAGGTGGAGGTGGATCCGGGCGCGGGTCCGGAGCGCCTTGAAGTTCGTTGCGTTCAATACCAGCGACGCCTCAGTGTCCGCGAGCGCGTCCTGGTGCCGGCCGAGCTTGACGAGTGTCGTGGCACGGTTGGAGAGCAGCAGCGCGCGTAGCGGTCCACCGTCGCCTTCACGCGAATCCGAGCCGATCCGCTCGAGTGCGTCCCCATACCGCGCGACGGCGTCGTCCAGGCGGCCCGTCTTGAACGCGACGTTGCCCTCGTCCTTGAGCCGTTCAACGTCCTTGATCCGCTTGCGCAGCTTCATCGCGGCCTCGTGCCAGGGTCGAGTCGGAGGGCAGACTGCACGTGTTGCGTCGCCTGCGCGGTTTGCAGGTGAGGAAGAGGAGCAGGCCGCGTACGGTCATCGCGTCGGGGGAGTTTGGCTCTATCCGCAACGCGTCACTGGGATGGCGGTAAATGTCTTGCATACAGATAGTGATGGGGATCGCGTCTTCCAGCGCACAGTGGGACAGCGCAGACGGGGTTCGAGGGGGAAAGTACGCACTTTGCAGCCGTGCCCGCCGCGTCCCAGTTCTTCTTCGCGATCTCAAGCTCCACCCTCCATAGCCGCCATTGTAACGGTACATCCCCACCCTCGCCGTCGATAACTTGGATGCACTTGTCAAGTGCGAGCCGCGACATGCCCCAGTCTTTCCGCTCGCTTGCACCCTCGAAGTTTCGTAGATGGGCCTCGAGCTCTAGTACCCGTGTTTGGAGCTGGAGAGCGGCGGAGTTGTTGGGTTCGATTGCGAGAACTGTGCGCAGGGTCGAGAGCGCGGGTGCCGTCGATCCTGTGGACAGCTGGCAGCGCGCGAGACGGACAAGGGTCTTGGGCGAGGGCGCATCGGTCTGGAGGGTGGTTGCTTGTTGACAGTCGGCGAGGGCAGGCTTGAAACGTTTCAATGCCATGTACGCCGCTGCACGGTTTGTCCAGAATGTTGGCTCGGAAGGCCGCAAATCTGCACGTACGAAACGAACGAAAGAATGAGATGACGTTCATCGGGTATTGAAGTAGAAGGAGAAGCGAGTTTGCGCTCAGACGACACTCAGCGGCAATCTACCGAGATATCCCTTGCCGCACCCCGGTCATCAAGACACGAATCAAAACGCAGACATACCGATAGCTCTGCTGTAATGCTCGATGGCCTCCTGGAAGCGTTTGCCCTTAAACGCAGCGTTGCCCTTCTCCTTAATTTTGTCGGGATCAACCTCTTCCACAGGTTCTGAAGGCGTGCTGGACCCGGGTGGAGTGTCGCTGGGGACCTCAATCGCATCTTGCTCGACATCCATGCTCTTCTCGCTTCTGAATAGCAATGCACTCGCGGGTGAGCGGTGCCACTAGGCGAGATACAGAGGTGAGGCAACATACACGCTTGCGGACCCATTGGCGGTGCCATTAGCTGGGGCGGCGCCGTTGGCCTGTGCCCGCTTTTTCGCCTGCTTGTTCTTCTTATTGGCCATTACGCGCGGTGGCTCAGAGGGGGGAGGAAGGGGGTGCGGGAAGGTCGGGTGGTCGTCGATTGCAGGCGAGCGCGAATGGGCGCCTGACGACAACTAGCTATTGTCGCTTATTCAAACTTTTAGATTTCGAGTAAGATCGAGAACCTTCTACGCCTACAAAGTGGGCTTACGCCACCAAACAATGCTCTGGACATATGTACGATGTACGCCTTTGCCACACTTCTCTTATTTATCGCACACCTTGATGACTATCTTTCCTACGTGCTGCTGGCTTGACTGGTATTCGTATGCCTCTTTTGCGTGCTCGAAGTCGAAGACCTTGTCAATGACAGGGCGGAGCTTTGTCGCGGCGATGAGCTTGTTCAGGTTCTCAAATCTGTGGATGGAAACCGAGTCACGAATCAACAAGATACCACTGCAGCAGAGATCGTCTCCTACCGAACGCGCGAACCAATCAGATTACCACGAAGAGCGACCGCTTTCCCGAGAAGGAGGATTGGAAGCCCACTGAGGTCGACCTGCGCCTCAGCAGAGTATTGCTGTATCACTGGTATCAGCATGCGACTCAGATGTGGAGGACAGAAAGGACTCACCCCCGAGAGGAACCCGAGCAGGTGTATCTGGCCCCCATACCTCACCGCGTTCACCGACTTCAGCAAGGTATGCGGCCCACCAACCTCGACGACATGGTCGACTCCCAGCCCGCCCGTGAGGCCCAGCACCTCACTGTCCCAGTTCGGATTCATTTTGTAATTGATTACGTGCGCCGCCCCCAACTTTTTGCGTGCTCGAGTTTCGCATCGGACGAGGACGTGACGATGACCGACGCGCCCATCGCGACGCCGATTTGCAAGGCGAAGGTGGAGACGCCCCCGGTACCGAGGACGAGGATGGTATCGCCAGCTTGACGGGTACGCCGCTGTCGAACGTCATGTAGACCGTCACGGCGGCACAGGGGAGGGTCGAGGCTTCTTCGAAGCTAAGGTGGTCGGGGATCCGTACTAGCGACTGTGGAGGATGTGAGGAGGCCGCTGGTTGTGAAGAGGACAAGCCGGACTGACGTGAGCAGGGAGGACCTTGTACTCGGTCAGGACTCCATCGATGGCGCCCCCGAGACTGGTGGCCTTGATCTTCTCCGTCACGTCGCCGAAGACGTGGTCGACGGCGAACGTGGAGGACACGCGATCGCCGACTTTCCACGCCGTAACTTCTTCTCCGACGGACACGACCTCGCCTGCCATGTCGGAGCAGGGTATCGGGTTCTCCTTCTGCGTGAACGGGAATTCGCCCGTCGCACGATAAGGTCTCGGTACTGAGGTGAACAGCGTTAAGCCAAGTCCCGGGTGGTTGGTAGACAGACTTACCTGGAGAGAAACCGCGCGTACTTTCACCAATACTTGCGTGGCCTTGAGCTCGGGGATGACGGCTTCAACGATAGCCAAGTTATGAAAGCCGTCGGCTTTCGGTAAGCGGTATTCGCGAGTAGTCTCGGGACTGCCATCTTGATTTTGGACCTACGAGCTTGAGAGAGGAGGATCCTGAGCGGATTTTCCCGCGAGTGGCCCTGCGTTTATGTACATATCCCAAGACATTGCACCTCGTGGACGGAGAACGAGTGCTGCGTTGTAAGCTTCGGTAATAACCCTAGTCGGAACTCGTATTTTCGAGCAGGGGTTCAATTTGACAGTGGCATCTGTTCCGTCTGGTGACAGAGTAGATGAACGGACGGCGTAAAGGCCCGTTCACCTGCACGCTAGGTTTCGGTTGGGTTTCGGTTTGCCCCGCCAAATAAGCGAGCGCCGGTTGAGTCTCCGAGAGACCACGGTTTAGGGTCTCGGCCTCCAACCCGCCCGAAGCTCCAAAACTTGGAGCACGACAGACGCGGGTTGAGAGCGTGACTCAAGTCACGTCACGATCCTCGAGCAGGGTCTCTGGAGACCGGGACTCGGGTTTGAGAGAAGACATCGCCAATGTAGTCCTGATTGCGTAAAGTAGTACGCTCGCCGAGTATGTTTTTCATGAATAACTATTTCGCCCCCACACCGCGCGCGGCACACCCGAGTGCTTCCTCCACTGAGCGCTCCGGCGAGCGAGCGCATTGCGCGAGCGCATCTCGCGTTCAGCGCGGTGCATCGTGATGGCATGCGGGTGCACACTTGGTGGCGACGAGTGTGTGTGCAGGCTGCGTTCCCTCACGCTCTCTACCCTCACATGGTCGCCCGGCACAGGCCTCGACGCCGCGGCTGCGGCCGCCCATGCTCAAAGCGACAAGTCCTCCACCTCAACATTGCCTCCGCACGACGTCGCCGCCGCGGTCCTCTCCTGCCCACTCACATGCGACCCTGATGGAGCGACGCGCCCGCTGGAGACTGTCAGCCCTGCACGCAACCGCCTGTTCCTGGACGCGTTGCGCGGACACGGGCAGCCTAGCGTCTGTCGGGCCGAGACTCGAGCTCGAGGGGTGGAACGAGATACTGATAGAGGACATCCGGCAGCTCGCGGAGTGCGTGTTGAAGATCGCATGGCTGGACGTCAGCCGTCGTGGACCTGCTCACACATGGCCATGCAAACAGGACTAGTGTTGGCATGAAGCAGGCGAACATCGTCGGAAACACAGTGCGTGCCTTTCGTCCTTTGTGGTTGTATGCATGTGCAAAACGGGCACTTGAAAAGCCGGACTAGTGGATGCCCGGTAACATGTGTGACACTCCGTCTCGAAACCCAACCAGACCTGCCACGAATGCTCCACCCAGCCGAAACCTAGCGTGCAGGTGAACGGGGCCTAAGTACGTTCCCAGGAGCTGTCGAGTGGTTTGGTCAGCACGCGTCCAGGCGACGTATACTTGTCATACCTTTTCGGCATCTGCTCTCGGCGATGATCGATGGGCTTCGGGTAGCAGGAGACCACCGATGGTAACCCAGTCAGCTTTGTCCAAATGGGCTTGCGGTGGCTGTTGCAGGCGGTAAAGGCAGCGCTGTGTGCGAGCTAAAGTTCATCCAAACCGAAGAGAGCGTCTCCTTTTCCATCCCTCCGAAAACCCTCTCCACTTTCACATACTAGAGAAGCCTTGATGTCCAGTGAGAAGACCGAAAGTGGAAGACAGGGTGTCCCGGCAAATAGCCTATTGAGCTGACTTTATGCATGGAGATCTAGCCAGTGAAGCATAAGCATGCATAATTTTCTTTCCGTAAATGGGTCGCCTTCAGACACGTATGCGCATTTTGGATGAGAAACAAGAAAGTCAGTTGAAAGAGGGTGGTGACAAGCCTGAGAATTGTTCGAACTATTTAGTGTTGAGCGCCAATCTTAGTCTCCGACAGTTCTGAGCCAGAGCTGAGTTTCAAAGTCGCAAACGCTAAGCACTGCCGACTTCCCCCGGCAGACTCCGCTTGATTCCACGACTGGCTTCAATGCTTCCAATTTCTTACTGGCTTCTCTGCCACTAAAACCCAACTCCCCGACAAGGCGACCCAATGTACCTCAGCCCACGATCAGTCTTTCGACATCGTCACAACGACCTTGCCAACATGTTGTTGGCTCCATAGATATTCATACGACTCCTTGAGCTGCTCGAACGGGAAGACCTTGTCGATAACGGGCTTGATCTTGGCAGCGCTGATGAGGCGGTTCATGTCCTCGAACCTGCAACGACACCATAATCAAAAGGAATGCCATGCCATACGTGCCTACCCATACGCACATGACGCGAGGCCCGACTTGTATTCCGTGGACGAAGCAGCCCGACTTCAATATCAGCAGGGGTAGCATGCTCACGTCGGCTTGCTGAAGTCGGTCAAACTGTGAGTCTATTACCCATCACGGGCAAATGCGTCTCCACTTACCCCCGCGACCAAGCCGATGAGATCTATCGACCCGCCAAAGCGCACGCTCTGCACCGACTTGATGATCGTCCCGGCCCCGCCGACCTCGATGACATGGTCGACCCCGCGCCCATTCGTGAGCTTCCGGACCTCGATCTCCCAGTCCGGCGTTGTCTTGTAGTTGATCGTGTGCGTCGCGCCCAGCTTCTTCACCAGCTCGAGCTTCTTATCCGAGGACGACGTGGCGATGACGACCGCGCCTGAGGCAACGGCAATCTGAAGCGCGAAGATGGACACGCCGCCGGTGCCCTGGACGAGGACGATGTCACTGCCCTTGATCGGGTTGGCGCCGAAGAGGGCGTTGTATGCTGTCACACCGGCGCAGGGCAGCGTCGACGCCTCCTCGTAGCTGAGGTGCTCCGGGATGCGCACCAGAGACTAGGCCAGTCGAGTGTGAGTGCCCCTTCAATGCGGAATGAGTCGACGTCACGGTTCAAGCTCACATGCGCAGGAACGGCCTTGTACTCGGTCAAGACACCATCGCTGTAGCCACCCATTATAGAATTGATCGTTTCTTCGGATGCCTCACCGAATATGTGGTCCGGTGCGAAGTTGACGGAGACACGCTCTCCGACGGACCACCCAGTGACTTCGGGCCCAAGGGCAACGATGTCGCCAGCCATGTCAGAGCCTGGAACAAGGTTCTCTTTCAGCGGCATCGGGTATATGTTCTTGGCGATTGCGACATCACGGAACTGCACAGTGGTGGATAAGGAATGTGATGATGTGGCAGAAGGCGCAGGGCGACGCACGTTCAGAGACACGGCGTGCACCTTGAGGAGGACTTCAGTCGCCTTCAGCTTGGGGATCGGCGACTCAACGAGGGTGAGGTCGTGGAACCCCTCTTTCTATTCATAGGTGTTTTTAGCTTGTATAGTGCGCTATGAGTACCCTTCAGGGAGTGAATAACCTTGGGGAGACGGTACTCGCGGGTAGTTTGTGGGATAGACATGCCGTTATGACGGCGCTTACTGATAATAGTGCTGTTGACGAAGACGAAAACTTTGAAGGTCCTGTTGGACGTGCTTCGTATTTTGCAGCACCGAAGCTTTTATTGGCGACTCCGGCATTTCCCGTTCCTCGGCGTATCGTTCTCGTCTCCGACCTCCGGCGGCTGAACTTGTGCTGACTACGGACCGAGAGGGATGAACCGCCACTGCATCCACTTGCGCCAGCAGCGGGCGCCTCAGAGTGTCGGTAATGCGTTCAGAGCTACGCCGGGCGAGCGCTCCGACAATGCGGCGTAAATGCTCTCTCAAAAAGCGAATCGTGATATATAAGCACGACGGGCGCTAAATGGGCGACATCGGCTCACGCCCGCTCTGCGCCTGGCATTAGGGAGATCATGCTCATCACTTACATAAAACAGCGACCATGCTTCGGATCCTACTTTTTCCTTCCAAGTCATGACACGCCAGAGAGGAAAGCCTTATATGTATCTGATTATATGTATCAGATAGATGATGGAGGACATGAGAAATGTTTGTGGAAGGAGAGGAAAACCCAAATATTGAAACAAAACCGGAGTCACTGTATGGGACGGGGAACGAGAGAATATGAGAGATCTAGTGATACTACATAGTGTGTCGTACAATGATGGCTCTTCCAGCGGAGTCAGGACGTGAATACGTGTAGCGGAGGGCTCGGCACTAAGGCCGTCTAAATTCTATTAGGTTCGTGGGGTGTTCGTAGGGGTCGGAGAGGCCGTGAGTCTGTCACCTGTATATGATCAATGCGCGCCGCGCGTGCGGCGGCGAATTTTCAAGATGCGAGGAAGCAAGAGCGAGAGCGGAACGAAAGCGTGACGACGGGCAGACGTGGACGGAGACGTAAAAGACCGAGGACGAGAGCGGGCGCAGCAGGATGCGAATCGCCGGCGCGGTGCCCATGCCGCCGAGCGAGCGAAGGTGGGCTGTTAGTAGCGAGCGAATACCTTTGGTTCTCTCTTGAACCGGGCTGAGAGGGATGGATCGTCAGAGATGAAGGGTATGCAGAAATGGAGTGCAGTCTTACCGTACAAGAGCACCCCGGCTCCAGCGATCTGCAGTGCGCCAGAGTAGAGCGACACGGCGAGCCAGCTGCCCGTCGCGCTCTGAATAGCACCACCGATCGGGGCTCCCGCGCCGTTACCTGTAAACGCACAGAGTCCGGTGAGACTACTGACAGAGGGAACAGCAGAAGAAACAAACATACCGGGTAGGTTGAACAGCAACATCAGGCCCGAGAGGCCGGCGAGCCTTCCCGAGCCGTACAGCTGGGCGCATACGGCAGGGGAAAGCGACAGGAAACAGCCGCAGACGAAGCCGTATATGGCAGCGAAGGAAATCTGTAGTCAGGTGCACAGGCGCAAGAGAGAGAAAACCAAACAGAGAAATCGTAAGCGGGCCCTCGGCAGGAGGGACACAACACAGGATAGGAGAGGAGCCAGTGCGTACAATGCCTGCATAGGTGGACACGAACGTCCATACCAGGAGTTGAGTGAGCCCAGAGAGCATGACAACGATCCAAAGCGAGTTCACGGGCCCGATGCGGTCGGCCATGAAGCCAACGAGGGTGCGACCGAAGGCAGCGGCAAAGTTGAGTACCGTTATGGGAGCCGTCGCAAGCTGGTGAGTGCAATCAGTGGATATAGGTTTCGCCGACAAAGGACGAGCCTACCAAGGGAGAAAGATTCGGGATCCTCGCCTTGGCGTAGGTCGGGAGGAAGAAGATTGGAGAAAGATAACCACTGTGAAGCGCTTGTTAAAGCGACGTCCAGTCATGACAGGCACGGAGACGCGTACAACACAGTGAAGAAGAAGCAGCCGCCCAGACTCCAAAACACGGGGTCAATGAAAAACGACCTGTCAAACCAGATGATCGGCTTTCGTTGTGACTTATTACGGTGTTCGGAGATCATGAAGTACGCAGCGAGAAGAAGCACGCCGTCGATGGCGGTGTAGATGAGGAACGCGTTGCGGAGGCCGAGCTTGGTCAACAACGCGCGGAACACCAGGCTGGACACGCCACCCCCTGACGTTTCGTCAGAAACGGGCAAGCTGCATACGGCGCAAGACCGGGCTCACCGACTGAACTGCCCGCGACCACGATGCCGGTCGTTAGCGCACGATACTTCAGGAACCACTGTGACGGCAACGCGACCTACAGACGACCGAAATATGAGAGGTTGCATGGAGTCATTAGGAACGACCGGCACGTACGATCAGGGGGAAGGTAAGGGCGTTGGCGATGCCTTGCACCAAGCCCTGCAAGAACGATGGTGATGAGACCAGCCCGGTTGCATCGATCCACGAGGCGAACGCACCATGACTACGAAAAAGTGCCAAAGCTGTGTCGAAAACGCGCATAGTAGCATGGAAAGCGTCCACAGCACGCCTGCCATGGCCAAGAAAGGCTGTTAGAAGGATCAGTGTCGATCGCGGTGGCACCACGAGCAGCCCACACACCTTATAACCACTGCGGCGCGGATCAGCGTCAATTGTATGAAATCCGCAGGAGGAGAGACGTACTAGCGATCTGCGAGCTTCCCAGGAATGACGCTGAGCAGGGTCATAGTCTGACAGCGGCATCAGCGGATGAACTCTATTAACCACCTGAGGAAAGGTACTCACCATACCGGATATGCTACCGAGTGTGCTGAGGAGAGCGTCTGAGGCGTCGGGGAAAACATGGGCCTTGAGGTATTCCTCCGTCACTCCCCAGACCTGGCGTGGGGTGAGTACACAAACGGGGAGACTAGTGGATCGGGCAGGTATGTCCACTGCTCACAAGCCTTGCTCCGCGAACGAGTCACGGACGGCATTGACGAGGACGCGACGGGCGGTAACGGGTTCAGGTGAGGATGCGGTTCGACATTCGGCGCACATGAGCATAAGCACATACCCCCATCCGACGGTTGCGCCGGAGTAGATAACGCAGCCGAGAACGACGAGCCAACCGCGGCCGCCGTCGGGCGGGACGTCGAGTAGGTCCTCTGCGGTGGGACCCTGGGCGTCGGAGCCCTTCTCGTAGATGGACGGTGCTACGGAAGTCGCGGCGGAGAACATGCCGACCTTGTCCTTGCTACCCTTCGTGCCATGGCCAACGAATGTCTTCTCAGACCGGGAGTATCCATCGTGGGGACGCGACGAGGGAGATGGAGGGGGGACGTGGGGAGGGGGTCCACGGAAGGAATGTTTCGAGTCCTCGCGGACCGCGGCTAAATAACAGAGTCAGTGTCGCTCTTCTCCGCGGCAGCGCGGCCAATCAACGACGCACGCCTCCATGGCGGGCGTCGGAGGCTGAGGCAACCGGGAGGCGGGCCTGCCCCTGCCCGCCTGCTTACTCGTGACTCGCACGCGGCCGTTCTGGGCTTTGCAGCATGTTGCGGGCGGGCTGTTGGGGAAGTGATTTTGACGTCAACCATTGGTCGGGGACGAAGAAAAATTAGAGCCTACGACTCGTGTCACCGTCCACTGGTTCTCTCCCAACGCCCAGGTCGTCAGCTGCACCCATCAGAGCGCCGGGCCGGTGGAAAAAACTCAGGCCGCCAACTGAGTCAAGCGGTGGCCGGGAGGTCTGGTGTGAAATGCGCTCCTTGCAGGCATGCTTCTTGCCTTCTCTACTGCAGCTGAGTCATCTCCACGGCGCTGCGACTTCGGTTTGTAAGGTTGCGTTAGTAGGACAGAACATATTCAGAAGAGACCACAGAATTGATGCGCCCCGTGCCGACGCCGGCTGCGGGACCCCGTCGGAGCACAGCTGCGCGAGCGGTGAAACGAGCGCACGGAACATCGGACCGGCGCCAAAAGAGGAGAGGGCGATCTTCACCGTTCGACTTCGAGTCTTCGAGCCTTCCCCCGCATGTAGTACCTTCCGCCAGGGCTTCATCGGTGGAACACTGGCGTTGCTCTGGGAGGTCGAATTGCGGGGTTGGGCCTTCTTCGGGCTCGCATTCCGTAAACTTGCACGCGTTCGGAGCACATGTGTTCGTCGTGGGCCATAAGAAGCTTGCGAAGTTGGGGCCGGCAATCTGCAGCAGTCTCCAACGCGGTGAACGATCGTCGAAACCGAGAACGGCGAGGTAAGAAAGCTGTCCTGTTACGTCGCGAGATTACTACAAGTAGCGAATATGAAGCGCATGTCCCCGCGCGCCTGCCCCTTCGGGCTCGGTCCTCCTCTCTTGCACAAAGCGTCCTCCAGCACGCCTCCAGGAAGGCCGCGGCCTCCCAGGTCTAGGACGTGATCACGACACCCGATCGCGGCTCTGCCCCTCGCTATCCCGCGGGCCGCGGAGGACAGGGCTCCCGAGCCCGCGCTCGTTCCGCACCTCGTCGCGCACGCCCGGCGTGGGTGGGAACGGGTGGTGCGTGCTCGTTGGTCGCGGCGCGGTGAGGTCGACCTCTGGCCCGTCGTCGAGCTCGTCGTCGCTCTCCACGCGGCTCCCGCCCTGGCTTGCACCGGCCTGCGGCGACGCGGCCTGCGAGCGCCGTGCGCGCCGCGCGTGGAACGAGCGGCTCGCGGTCGCGTTCGAGAACAACGGGAGCAGATACCGCTCGTCCAGCGCCTGGAACCACTTCCCGTCTTCGGTCGACGCCGCGGCGGACGTGGAGAGGCCGGCGGGCCCATCGTCTCGCGACTTGCGCCGCGGACTGTCCGTCGCGGCCGGCGCGAGTGGGAGCACTTCGCCGCCGTCCGAGTCATAGGAATCGGAGGATGCGGCGGAGAAGAGCGTGTTGCTCTGCGCGGCCGGGCGCTGAAGGGCATGTGTTGCGAGTGGTGGTTGTAGCTGAGGTCTTCAACGCCGACAACGGCACCAGCGCCGACACCAGCGCCGACGCCAACGCCAACGCCGACGCCGCGCCTTGTGCGAGAGTGCTCCGAGAAGTAGCCCGCATCGTCCTCGGGTATGCGGGACCACCGGCCGGTGCGTCGGAAGAATTGGCTCCGGATATCTTCTTCTTCGTCGCTGCTGCCCGCTTCATCATCTTCTACCCCTGTCCGGATCCCAAGAACTTCCAGCATCCGCGCCGTCGTGCCACCGAACACGACAACCGTTAGGACGACCACAACGAGGACCGTCGTCCGCATCGACTCCGCGTTCTCACCCTGGAAGCCCGCAGCGAGCGCCACCCCCACGGCACCGCGCAGACCGGCCCAAAACAGCATCATCTGGTACGAATGCGGGAGTTCCTCTTGCCGCTGCCCACGCGCGTGACGGTGGAAGAGGTTGATCATCTCGGACAGTGGGAAGACTGCGGCGTAGCGAGTGAAGACGACCGCTACCGTGGTGACGATGATGAATAGGGGCTTGACGTAGCTGGTGACCTTTGCGGATGACGGCGGGCTGGTGAAGAGCGAGAGGCCGAGGTAGATGAAGATGAAGTTTTCCGAAAGCTGCGCGAGGGTGGAGAAGATGTATTTTGTTGCTCGCTGCGTTCGCCGGGACATCGTGTGATAGGCGTAGTGTTTGAGGGTGATTCCGCAAAAGAGGAGCGAGACGATGCCCGACTTTGAGATGCCGTTCGAAAAGAAGTAGCACATGTACGCGCAGAGCGCGACGAGGCACGTTTCGATCGATGGGTAGAGGGACAGGGAGGAGTGCTTGAGGAGAAGGGACATCGCGAGGCCGAAGACAACCCCGAGAGCCATGGAGATCCCGAAGGAGAGCAAGAAGATGCCGGTACCATGGAACAGGTGCGAAACGGAGAAATCCGAGCCGTGGAACTGCGACAGCGTTCTAGTTGGTGTCAGCAGAGAGGGAGAACAAGGAAAAGACGCTGTCACTCACTCGTACATAACGATACTGACGGCATCGTTCAGAAGAGATTCACCGAAAATGACGGTGTACAGTTTGGGGTCCACCTTGTACTGATTGAAGATGGCAAGGATGGTTACCGGGTCGGTGGCGGATAGTGTTGACCCAAAAATCAGGCACTCAATCAAGGACAGTCCGAGGGACTCCAGTCCTAGCGAGGACCAAATGAAGACGATAATTCTGTACTGTACGTGGTCAACGCAGCCCCCCATAAATGAAAGACGCCGAAAAAGTGACATACCCTACTCCTACAGCTGAGATAAACGTTCCGAGGAATGCGAACACTAGGATGGATCCGAAGTTGCGGAAGAAGTTCTCTTGCTTCAATTCGTACCCTGAGTTGAGGATGATGGGAGGGAGGAGTAGGTTGAAAAACAATGTGTGTTTGAACGTCTGCATCGCAAAACAATGTCAGTCTATGACTGGAACATTGAGGGTGAAACCACAAGGCGAGACGGCGGTCGCCGGAACGTTGGGCAGAAATATTGAAGTATGAACCACGATCCCTCTCTCGATACACGACCCAGCACTGTCCACCCCGTCGGGCACAAACATGGGATACGCCAGCCCACTTCCATACCGCGCTGCCCATGCCACAACAGCTGCTGAATCCCTACGGCCACAACGAAACTAATGGACAAAACCATGACTAGGTTGGCGGGGGTCCGAGGAGAAACGATACATTACAACCTTCAGCTCGAGTAGGCCCTGGGCTGAAGGTTGAACGGACCGGCGCAGAACATGACAAACAACCTGCCTAACTGACATGATCTCAGCTGGAGAAGTAACGATCCTGGGAACAATGTGGATAGCGCATCTCAAGGCAGGACCAACGAGTGCATATACCCAACCATTGCCCCCAGAAGATGTCTCAGCCTCCCAACCACACGTTCACGCCCCATTACCGCCGTTCTCCTTCATGACGAGACACAACAGCATCACTCACCAGCATTCCTCGTATCTCAGTACCGGGGGCTAGCCGGACCACCAAGCCCACGACCATCCCAGCACCAATAGCGACAAGAGTTTCATGGATGGCACGAATCCGCTTGATCTGCAGGTAGTAGGATGTCCAGAGGGAGATGACGAGGAGCATGCAGACGAGGAAGAGCGACCATGATGAGTAGTATTCCTCTTCTTCAGGGATGGTGGCGGACTCGGTGGGCTCGGCGGCAAGGAAGACACGGGTCGGGATGTAGTCGGAGGCCATGATAGGGAGCCTTGAGGCTACTGGGCGCAGTGAAGGCCCGAGATAGCGCGATGTGGTGGACGACGGAGGCAACGTCGGAGACGTGGGCGCCAGCGTGGGCCTGTGCCGGGCGGCCCTTGGCGCGGGCCGCTCAGGGCGAGCTCGCTATGCTCGACACCGCCATGATCCCAGTATGTATGACTCTCTGAAGACCACCGGAGGGCTGTGCTGTCCTTCACTGCTCCATTCCACGGGGCATTGGCAATACCGAAGGCTAGGACACGTCTTTCCCGCTTGCAAGCTGACTGCGCACAACTTCTAGACTTAAAAACTACTTTATGTGTCAGGCTTGCGCATATGCGGGCCGTCCTCATGCATCATGGTTGCTGAGATGGGGGGATGACCTTTGGTGAATGGGAGTAGCCGAGTCGAAAATCGGTATCTTCCCTATTCCACCAGCGTACTTATGTTTATGACGAAAAAGAGTGCTTTGTTCAAGACACCTTTTCCTTGCTCGGTAGACCGTCCAGTTGACCAACGCAGTATCACTCATCGACAGTGAGCATGTATAGTACATGTACATTCGCTCCCCCGTTCTGTACTGTCTCTTCATCTCGCCTTTGGCACATACACGTCTGTTCAAGTTTCTTATTCCGGCACAAAACGCGTTTCCTGCTCGTCTGTTTCGACAAAAGTGAACTGGTGACACCTGAAGTTAGGTATCACAGATCAGCAACCGATTCGGAAACACCGAGTGAGGAATGAACTCGCACCCACTCAAGCCAACATGTACGAGCTGTGTGCAGACCCACTTTAGCGTCCAATCCGAGGCAGACGTCCACAATGACGAACACTCACCAGGGCGCCAAACATCCCCTTGAACCTCTTCGGCTCGAAGTACTCGTTCTGGCCACACGCGCACCGCGGCTCTCGGCCCTCACTGAGTTTCGCGAGAGCGCCATGCAGCTCGCTCGCTGTCGTCCTATCCGCTGGCAGACCGAGGGCGTCGAGCACTCGGAGAACGTGGGCGCGCACGGTGGATCTGCGGTGAGCACGTTGTCGACGCACGACCCGGGCGTATCGAACCAGACACCGCTGCGTGCGTCTGCAGGTGCTCGAGGTAGCCGTGATGGGAGGTCCAGTGGGAGCCGCCGCAGAAGCGCTCGTCGCAGCGGAAAAGCGTCGTCGGTCGCTCGAGCAGGGCGAGGTCTGCTGTGTGGTTCACGGTGTCTTCGTCGTGGTTCGAGTCCGAGTCCGAGTCCGAACTTGAGTGCTCTGCGTCTGGATCCCCGTCTGGGTCTGAGTCGGAGGGTGGGGGCGAAATCGCGTCTGAATCTGCCTTGGAGTCCCACGCGGAGGGGCGGTGGTGTATACTCGGGACTAAGCATCGTATGTCAAAGGCGCGATTCATGGAAGGTGGTAAATCGCCATCATCCCGGGTCGCCCGCCACGCCGTCGCGAGATCATGACGAATCCTCTTGCGATAGACTTCGGCGGCTTCGTTGATCTTGCCCGTGAGGAGTTGTTCATGCTTCTCGATAGGGAGGTACCTGTCCGGCGCGACGCTGATGAGCAAGGCGCGCACCACGGGTAACTTGATCGCGTCGCGGTAGTGCGGCATCGTGCGCTTCCAGGACTGTGCATCGCGGCCATTCTCAAGAAACGCCTCGTAGGCGTCGCGGAAATGCTTGATATGGGCAAACCAGCGGTCGAAAAAGGCCGCGTCTTGCACTATCGCCCGTTCTTTCTCGATTATGTTCACGAGCGTGGTCCGGATCATTCTCCAGGCTGCAGTGCGATTAGTGGAACTCCCGGGGAATGCGCGAGCACAGAGGAGACGTACTTTGGTCAGTTAAAGGTTTTGGCTCAGACAAAATAGCCGTGACTTTGCGGACTGAACAGGAAGGTCTTGCGGTGAATAACCGAGGGCTGACAATTTGCGTAGGATTCTGAGAATACATGATGAGCGGACGTGAAGCGTATCACATGGGTATACCACGTCGAACGGCGCAGACGGCGTTCAGCGTCGAATCGGTCGACCTCCCAGTTCTCCATGGCTCGATGGAACTGGAGACGCCATGCTGTGAGGTAAGTAACATTGCGTGAAATTTCTAATTCCTTACGCACATTCAACCTTCTTAGAGTGTAAGACTTGCGCTCAGCCATGTAGTTGTCACATCTACTGCAAGTGGTTTTGACGCAAGTCCGATACACGACTGATGACCTCGTCGAACTCAGGTGCGTAGAACAGCTCGCTTGCGTCTTGGTTTACTTCGGTGAACGGGAATTTCCTGTAATCTGCATTGATATAGACGGTGGATAAAGTGCAGGGCTCCGGCACGCATACGAAGCGGGGACGAGATTGATAGTTCCTGGCAGAGTGCGGACCTTCTTCTAATAATTGAATATCCTGATATCATCCTACAGCAGGGGATTCAGCATATTCATCATATTAACCGTCAATATCGCTCACTGTGTTTTCCAGCATTCTTCACAGAGTCGCTTCATGGTGGAATAGCAAACTAGTAGACCAAGTTCGCGCTGACAACCGCCGAGTTTATGGCATTTCTAGTCAAAAAATGAGTACAGTCTTCACCTGCTGGATATTATGAAGCTCATACCATGCAGTACGCTTCAAAAACAAGGGACGCCAGTGCTGGCTCAGAAATATCGTCAGGCCATTGCGGAAGAAGTGGCTCCAGCCCCCGCAAGGAGGCAGCCCATAACCATTTGAGGCGCGAGGAGAGGAGATTTCGTCGCAACTCTTTTGAAACACGCGTGAGGGTAAGTAGGTCGAGTGGGTGAAATCGCGTCAGTATCTGCATACAAAGATGTCAACGGCGGCGTATCGACGACACCCTGGTGACGGCGCAAACCTCCAGAAAGACTTCGACGGGCAGGGCCATCATCTGCCCTAGTTGTCCACGATGCAGACCCCGGCCTTTCTTTTTTGGTTTTGCGACATTCGTCGTGGGTGTGTGTTCTTTGTTCGATGAACAACGCATTTGCACCAGAGCGACAGGGAACAATAGCGGCCCAGCGCCCAGGTAGCTCGGTTCAGTAAAACCGCACATGATTATGTCATTTTCTCACGCTCGGGCCACTAGGGTCTCCAGTTACGACGGGCGAGGCGGGGCGAGTCACGGAGATGTGAAGGCGCTCCTCCGGGAATCTGTTCTTTCTTCTTATGCTTCGTGCGGAAACGTCTCTATCAATTGGCTCACGCCTTTTTCTATGACCCTTCACTTTACATGCTGCCGCCGACTTCGGCTGTTGCGGGAGTCTGCCAACATTCAGGTCCCTCGGACGGCGGATCACACAGGCTTCCCAAGAAGAGGTCTGTTCACCAGACTGAATCACATCTCCGTTTGTCACCCCGGGAGGCCGCTCTGGTTGTATGGCGATTCTGCGAGGAGACCCGCGGTTCATATCCACTCAGTTCGCCGTCCAAGGATGTTACGAAGAGTCAAAACGCAACGGCAGAACACCATTGGGTCCGATCGGGTCGATATCCGGGACCGGACCTTTCCCCCATAAGCGGATCGGACGGAAAGGAAAGGCATTGCGATGGCAGACGGCATGACTCTTCTTCCTGCACCTCGTGAGAAAACACCATGAGAAGTTTTGGACTGCATCCCACCTCAATAAGGCCACATCTGAGTCAGCAAGTTCGCCGCAAAGAACTCGGAAACGAGGGTGAGGTAATGTATGAGCATGGCCGACGACCGGGAAACACATATGCTATAAAATCTAGGCTGGGGCAAGCAGGAGTCGATAGTTCTCTCAGCTTTTTCATTCCGAATCACTTCATCCGACAAACAAATTAACCACCATGGTCGCTCCAGCCACTACCGGACAGTATGTTCTCCAGAAGGTGCGTACAAGCCCTTCGTTGTGACGACGCAGTCCATTCTCATCGCGAATGACAGACCGACGGGCTTAAATACAAGTTGGTCCTCGCCTCTGCTGCGATTCCACAGCCGAAGGCCACCGAAGTGCTCGTCAAGATTCATGCGGTTTCGTTGAACGTACGCACCCCATATCGCGTCCTTGTGCGCTCGAGGATTGACCCATTTCCCGTCTCCAGTTCCGCGACGTGATGATGCCCGACGGTACCTATAGCTACCCGTGGTCGTTCAAGCCGGACGTCGTCGCCGCATCCGACATGGCCGGGGAAATCGTCGCCCTCGGCGCTGAAGTGACCGGATGGACTACGGTAAGCGTGTCTGCGCCAACTTCACCTCCGACCACGTCTTCGGCGAGGCGACAGCGTCATCATCAACAGCGTCCTCAGTGGCGGCGTCGACGGCGTGCTGGCGGAGTACAGGGTCTTGCCCGCGCATGTAAGCAATGCGTCTCAAAAACTGCAGAGCACCGTATGCTAACCACGTACCGTCCTCGCACTGACAGTCCTCGTGAGGATCCCGGAGCACCTGAGCTACGAGGAAGGGACGACACTCCCTGCGCCGCCGTCACCGCGTACAACTGTCTCATGGGCTCGAACCCGATCAAGGGCGGCGACTTCGTGCTCGTCCAGGGCACTGGGGGTGTCTCCATCTTCGGGCTCCAGCTCGCGGTCGCGTCGGGCGCCGTGGTGATCGCAACCTCATCGTCAGACAAGAAACTGAGGTCGCGAAAGCGTTGGGGGCCACGCACCTCATCAACTACAAGACGACACCGGACTGGGACGCGGAAGTCATGAAGGTGACGGGCGGAGAGGGCGTGCAGCACGTCATCGAGACCGGCGGTCTCAGCACCATCATGAAGTCCATGGACTGCGTCGCGTGGGGTGGCACCGTTGACCTCGTCGGCGCCTCTGACGTGAGTGACGGCTGCTGCATTGTGGTTCGGGGTACTTGAGCTCACTGAAGCGCGATTTAGTATCTGAAGACGGGGAACAACGTACCATTCTACATCCCTGGAAGAAGCATCAACCTCCGCAGGATCATGATAGGGTCTCGCACGCAGTACGCACTTCTCCTTTGAGACGACCGCATGAAGCTCCTTGACACTGAGGTGGATGACGGCTCTAGGTTCGAAGACATGAACAAGCTGATCAGCGCGGCTAAGATCAAGCCAGTTGTGGACAAAGTCTTCGACTTCGAGCACGCCGCGGAGGCTTACGAGCACCTGCGCGGCCGGAAGCATGTCGGAAAGGTAGTGATCAAGGTTGCGTAGAGGCGGTAAACAGAGGGTCCATGAGTCCCTCGCGTCGGTTGCAACGGATCCCCGCGAATGCCACTGAGCTTGTATAATGTATCACTGTGGTCTGGCTTCCGTTTGACGTTTCCTGCGAACCCCTTCGTTGCACATGCCGTCCTTACAGGCGAGCCTGCGCTATCGCGGACACACGGAGCGGGAGCAGCGCAATGTTCGTAACCACTGGTGTGAATGCGTGAGTTGGCGCGCAGAATCGTCTTCATATGAAAGGGCGATGACGCACCGGGCTTCGAATGACACTGCAATGCAATGCGTTCCTCGCGCTTGAAACGCATATACACCAGTCTGACCAGGGTGTGGGCGCAGTGGCAGCACGGGTCTGAGGTGATGGAATCAACGTCATCAGTTCATGGGAAGTCGTAATGGCCAGTAGCTACTATGTAGCTATATAAGTAGAAGAAGCGGTGGCGGGAAAAAACAACAATGTGTGTGCTGGGGAGGTATGCGTATGTTCAAATAGATTCATGCGTACTGTACTATGCGTATGTCGCGTGAGCAGAGCATATAAACGTATAAATACGGCAGGGAAGTCCGCGCCCGAATTACAGTACAGTCTACGGGATACAGGTCCAATCAATGGATCAATAATAGTCGAGACTTGGTCAGGAAGAATCGGCCACTCATGGCGAGTACGGTGGCGGCACTATCGTCGTCGCGCGGCTGAGCAGCGCCCCAGAATCGTCTGGTGCTGTCGCAGGGTTCACGACCATCAGGGATGGGCCTCGGGCGCGCGGGGCCGCCGCCGCGGACTCAGCGGCCGCTTCCGCGGCCTTGGCGCGTGCCGCGCTCGAGACCACGGTCGCGCGAGAGTTCGAATGCGAACTCGAACTTGACGGCGCGCTCGCGGTCGGCGGCGGCGCAGCCGCGCTCGACCCAGACGCGGACGCGGAGGATGCGCCGGCGAAGGCATTAGCAGCGAGCGCTGCACCGGAGCCGGTGTACAAAGACGCGGCAGCGCCAGAGTAGAGACTTTGCGGCATTTCGTGCGTGAGGCGGGTCGGTGGTGGTGTGATGGGCGGCACTTTTGGGGTACGGAGATGGCGGCGGCGGCAAACGTTATGATTGCCCCGGCGGTTTGGGGGAGCAAATGGGTCGTCATATGCGACAGCGGGCGGTCGTCCGCGGCGTACGTCGACTGGGGAGGGACTAAGGGCGCGGAGTGTGGGATGCATCGGAGTAGACGTTAGGGTACGTTGAGAGCCGAACGGTTCGTGCTGCGTCGTAAACGAGTCTGGAGGATCGCGGGGCCGTCTGCGCAGGGCCCGCGTGAGCAGCGGCGGTGGAGATGGACAAGCGCGAGAGCGAGAAGGGAGGGGGGACGCACCATACTGCCCGGGCGCCCGTACGCGTACGCGGAGCGGCCGTAGAATTTGCGGTGTCGCCGGAAGAACCACCAGTAGAGGGTGATCGCGATCGCGGCGAGGAGGGCGACGCCGCCACGACGCCGCCCACGATCACGCCTGTCGACGGCCTCGAGGGTCCTGTGGTATCTCCTTCGACCGTTACGTGCGGAGAGCCGGTCGCGCCCGCGTTGCTCGAGGTCGAGATCGTATTCACCGTCGCGCTGGCGCGTTCGAGGTTGTTATGCTAGATTAGTGTCGGTAGTCGTTTCGGGCGCGAGATTACGAGATAGTCGAGGAGGTACGGCACGGTGGAGGACGCGTCGGTGACGTTCACGGTGAGGGTGTGCGTGCCATACGCGAGTGTGGGGGACTGATAGAAGACGATGTCGATCTGGGAGACGGTCGCGTTCGGGATGGAAAATACGTTTTGGTTCGCGCCGTCGACAGTGTACTTAGCTGCCGCCAATGGGCCAGAGATCCAGGGGATGACGGCGCCGTAGACGGTGACTTGCGTGCCTGCGTGGTGGGAGGGCGCGGGAGCAGACGGAGAACGATCGAACAAACGGCGATTGAGGGAGGGTGGCTGTGGAAGAGAGACGAAGTACGCACCCGTAAACTGATACTCGTAATTCCACTTTTGCCCCGTCGTGATTCCGAGAGCGATTGGGAAAAATCGAGGGAGGAGGTTTTGGACGGCAGCAGCGGCCGCAGAGGAAATGAAGTCCTGGGTGTTCGCATACTGTGGATTGACAGTAAATTGACGTCAGTGTTGTCTATTGTCAAGAGCGTATTCGAGGTCGAGGCATGGACATGGGCGCGCGAGAAGGAGATGCAAGAGCTGTGAGACGTCGTGAGGGTAGAGGGAGGGTGGAAAAGTGAGAGGTAAGATGGAGGGGACATGCGGGTGTCGGCCTCGGTGTTACTGTAGTCGTGATGGACGATGGCACCGCCGCGTCCCGCCCCGCCCCCGCTCGAGCACGCGTGCCTGGCGCGGGCCAAACGCTGTGCCCCAACGACGGCCAGCCAAGCTCCCCGAGTCCCCGAAACCGTCATCGAACGAATATCCTATCCACGCGGAGGCAGCGTGATTTTGTAGACACCGAGAGGACCGAGAGCATGAGCATCGCAGACCGTTAACGAGCGATGTCCGAGGAGCGGCTGGGGACATATGTGAGACTCGAGCAGCCCAGAGCAGTTTCACATAGCCTTGTCAGCAAACGCGAGGATTGTGGGAGCACGAGACGAGAACCAATTCTGACAAGCGAAGGGACACCTCCGGCGATGACGTGCGCTAGATCGGCAAACTCCTTCCCCGCTGCTGCCACAACTACTCCCGTTCCCGCCCATCTCCCAACCTGGACTCGTCCTCGTCTACCACCATCCCTTCTCCATCCGTCCTCGCCGTCCTCGCAGCCTTCGCGCTCGCAGCCTCACCTTCCTCTATCGCTCCCCGCTCAAGCCTTCATCTCCACCTCCGCCCCACTCCCACCGACGGTCAGTCTCAAACCTGCTCTCGGTCTGGCACCTGTCCGCTAATCTACCGCTCGCCCATCCACATCCTCTTGCCATACCCCTGGCTCGGTTTCATGGGACCATCGGTGCTTCTGATCCGAACATGACCTCCACGCAACCCCATAATCCTCCCGAACGCGGACGATCCTACATACAGTCTAGTGGGAACCAACCAAGGATGGATTCTCAGATCGCTCAGTTCGCCACTATTACCGGCGCGTCGTAAGTGCCCATTCGCGCATCTTTACACACATGCTGATTGTGCGCATATCTTCCCACGGGCAGCACCAAGGAGGCGAAGAAGTACCTCACCAAGTACAGGCGACTCGATACCGCCGTCGATGCCTTCTACAACAACACGCCGCCCCCAAAGAGTTCTGCTTCGACAACGAAGCTGAACGCGCTCTTTGACAAGTACAAGGGTGAGCATCCACTTTCGGTAGCCTATGTCTCGTGCCCGAGCCCTAACAGCGCATATCTTCCGTCAACCAGATCCCGACGGCGACGATATCGCAGTCGAGGGAACGATCAAGTTCTGCGAGGACCTCGGCGTGGATCCAGAGGACGTCGTACTGCTCGCTGTTGCGTACGAGCTGAAGTCACCGTCGATGGGTCAGTGGAGTAGGTCAGGATGGGTGGACGGTTGGAAAGCGCTAGGGTGAGTCTCACATGAAGCGTCTGCACGTCCCCATCCTCAGCCGTATCGTCCCTCACAGCGTCGACACCATCCCCACGATGAAGGCGCAGCTATCAACGCTGAAGCAGCAGCTCGCGCAGGACGCGGACTACTTCAAGAACGTATACAACTACACATTCGAGTTCTCTCGACCGCCTGGACAGCGTTCTCTGGGTGCGTGCTCCAGTCCCCGCGGTTATTTCCCCCGTGTTGACCTCGTACGATAGGTCTGGACCTCGCGCAGGGCTTCTGGCAGCTGCTGATTCCCATCGGCCTGCACGGGGGCGCGCTCTCGCACATGTCGGCAGACGATCGGGACGACGACGGCGACCAGGAGATGAGCGCGAGCGGGGAGGACGGCTGGGCAGACGAACACACGACCTGGTGGTTCGAGTACCTCGTCTCGAGCGGGACCAAGGGCGTGAGCAAGGACGTGTGGCAGATGGTGAGCATTCCCTCCGCTCTCGGCCTGTGGCAAGACGGCTCATGCGGTCGCCCACAGTTCCTGGAGTTTGTGCGGACGATCGACTCCGAGTTCACAAAGTACGACGAGGAGGGTACGTGCGCTCAGCTGTGGCCTGCTGCCCCGCCACCCGATACTTATCCGCATGCTCTTTCAGGTGCTTGGCCGTCCACTTTCGACGACTTCGTGCAGTACGCTCGAAAACGTGCAAACAGCGCGTGATCCAGGAGGCCCACGCCCCATGCCGCGGTAGAGGCACGTGCGAAGCGGATGTACAATCCTGTAGAATAATGCCGACCGGTCTGTCATCTGTACCCTCCGTAGCCGATAGCTCTGTATCACAGAAGCGATCTTGTGTATCATGGCCCTGCTTGTGCGTGCGATGTGTTCTTCGCGTTCAAGGCTCCGGGTAGTTGCGTATTGGTTGCGAGCTAGGGGAGCGATCACAACAAGAGCAAGCTTTCCGCATATCCCCAAATCTGGACTATTTGCCTCCGTCAACACACTTCCCCTTCTCCTTCCACAGTAACGCCGATCCTGTGGAGCCTTGAAGCAGGTGGTCGGGAAGGGCTGCCTACGGGAGACTAGGTGGTCGGTGGAGGCGGTCAAGTCACGTGAACGGTTGAACTCCGAGACTGGACCGGCTCGTCAGCGCACTGGCTCTGGGTTATTGAGAGTCTTGCCTCTCGACATTTTCATGCTCCTAGAGGAAGTGAATTTCGCCCGCGTCAAGAACCTCGAAGGTAAGCTTCTAACCGCCCGAGTGGCAACTTCCGCCGTAGATACCCGTGAAATAACATTTGATATGTTCTATAGCATTGTTCTACAGCTGTGTGAAACCAAGGCCGGCGCCGTGCGTGGGATCCCCGCTGCTCAGATTGCCTTGCGGGGTATGTTGTGTCCCAAGGCTAGTATTAATACCCACGTACTTATTTGAGACGCCATCCCGCGAGCGAGAGAATGAAAACGGCTGTTTAAGCTTCGCGGCAGATCCCGATGGCTCTATTTGGCCGGCGCGTCATCGTTAAGGCGCGCGTCGTGTTGCTCGTCGACGCCAAGTACGCGTTTGCTCTTGATCCACCGTGGTCCCCACACATTTGTCGTCCTCTGCTTGTCATCGAATAATCACAGGAGTCCAGCTCCTTCGTCCCCCAACCGCGTTCCCCAGTCTGCCACCCGGGCTCAACAGAGCACAGTACTGCTCCGCCTTCTCGACTTTCTTCCGTGCCTTCCACACCGTGCACATCAGCTTTTGTGTTCCTGACCGTTGTGCCAAATGCGTCGGATCCGCATTCCGCTGAGTACTGTTGCTTTTCGCCGTTCTCCCCTGGCGACGGTAGAAACGTCATCCCTCCACATGGCCGCCAGATCTTCCGTTCTGCACACCCGCGCTGGCGACTAGGCTGACTTTCGTCCGTTCCCGTTCTCTCTGCCATGAGCTGATCGAAATATGGCCCGCCGTCAGATCGCCTCTGGAAGAGCGTCGCCCTGCTCAACACCACACCCTTGGCCTCCCCATGCGTCCCAGGCCAATGCATAGAAATACCCGCGTCGCCCGCTCCCTAGACTGCACACTGGCCCCCCTCGCTGTCACGTCCGGTTCTCTGCCTCCATTCTCCATCTGAAAAGCTCTCTTGGATGTTCACTTCGCCATGACGCTCCTCGACGAAACGTGCGCTGCTCCCACCTTCTTCCTTTTCCGTCTGCTCACTTTTTCGTAGCATGGGTATGCTCGTCATTGGAGTCCTCATCGCCGGGGTGTAAGTCTTCTGTGGTCTCCTTTCATCGAAGCCAACGGTGGTTAATCATTCCTCTCCTCGCACACAGTCTCTACGGAGGTTCGTAGGTTGTCCTTTGTTTCCGCTATCTGTGCCTCACACTCTGCCCTTGCAGTCTCTTGCTCGCAAATGTACTTCTACTTCTCACGCTATTCCCGCGACCCGATGTACATGAAGTTGCTCGTAGTCGGGGTCTGGGCATCGGATACGGTTCACCAAGTCCTCATTTCCCATGCGCGTAAGTCGCCTCACTCGATCATTTCATAAGCTGTCGCTCACACGCCCAAAGTGTATTGGTATCTGGTTACCCACTACGGCCAACCTGCCGCTCTGACTAGGCTTGCACCGTAAGCTATCTGATATCACCCTAAGACTATCTCGATTGCGAACCATTGTGCTCTGTGCAGCACGATCATCGTTGAGGTGGTCGTCCAAGCCGTCACTGGTCTCCTCGTGCAGTGCTTCTTTGCTGTGCGCATCTACAGGCGTGAGTGGCTTTCCATGCGTATGGTGGTGCTCAGTACTGAACCTAGTCACAGTGAGCAGGAAGAATTGGTACCTGACTGTTCTTGTCGGCTTGCTCATCGCCGCCGAGTTCGGTACGTCGCTGCGTCCCACTTTGCCCTTGTGAAGGCTGACGTACCGCATCACAGCCGTGTCTACAGCCTACACTGCCAAAGCGTAGGTTGCGGTTGCAGCATACATCTTGATCTTGTCTCATAGTGCCCTACAGTCTCCGATTCAAGAGCTACACTGAGCTCAACGAGGTCAAAGTGGGTCGCTCAGCTTTCAGTAGCGGACCATGTTCTGACATGTGCTACAGGTGCTCTCCATCAGCATCAACGCGTTTGCTGCCGCCGGAGACGTGTGCATTGCTCTTATCTTGTGCACCATCCTTCAAACCTCCAAGACCGGTTTCC